>NW_021703777.1:115647055-116058434 GCF_005190385.1 Monodon monoceros
AAGGAAGGAAGGAAGGAAGGAAGGAAGGAAGGAAGGAAGGAAGGAAGACAGATTGACTAGATAGACATACAGACAAAAAGAATATTGACAAGATTATTTCACACCCAAACCAATCTCCAGGAACGTCAATCATGTGAGTTAATTATGTACGAGTTCAAGTTGAGTTTTTGTCACTTGTGACCAAAAGCTTTTTAACTAAGATACTGAGGATCAATAAGAATGTCTTTCTTGGGTTTCCCTGGTGACGCAGTGGTTGAGAGTCCGCCTGCCGATGCAGGGGACACGGGTTCGTGCCCCGGTCCGGAAAGATCCCACACGCCGCGCAGCGGCTGGGCCCGTGAGCCATGGCCGCTGAGCCTGCGCTCCGCAATGGGAGAGGTCACAACAGTGAGAGGCCCGAGGAAAAAAAAAAAAAAATTTGAAAGACACTGAACTACATGATCTTCTCCAACTCTAAAGTTCAAAGATCCTGTGTGTGTGTTTTAATTATTTCATCAGCTTAAAAAATCAGGATCTGTATATGTATAGCTGATTCACTTTGTTATAAAGCAGAAACTAACACACCACTGTAAAGCAATTATACTCCAATAAAGACGTTAAAAAGAAAAAAAAATCAGGAGCTTTTCTCTTCTTATGACCTCAGTATACTTATTATTACAAAATATAATAACAAAATTATTCAGAGAAGACAATTTGCAAAATGTTAATCTTACTTTACAATTCAGAATCAAGAGAAAGGTCTCAAAGAACACAGAAGCTAACAATGGCACCTAAGACTTCATAAAGCATGTTCACTACAAACTACAAATGGGGCACATGGATATCTATATCTCCATATATATGGCTTTTTTAAAGCTTTTTAGAATATTCATCAGAATGACTCTTACGAACTTAACACTCAGTTTTCTTTACCTGCCTTAAATATTTAGTTGGCAATAAGTATAAATTCCTACCAGTTAGAGAAAATGAATAAAGCACTCACACCATGAAAAAAAATATGATTCAAAATAAAATGAGAATACCAAGTTGGTAAATAAGATTACAGAACTAAATATCAAATGAATGACTCAAGTGGAAAGACTTTCTTCAATTTTTATTCTTATGTTGTAATTCACAGGCACTTTTTTTTTTTTTACTGAGAACCTGATTTAACAGATATTTCCAAGGCCACATCAATCAGTTATAACATTGGTCAACTGAATCTACATCTGTCCAGCTAAAGTAATCTCACAGGAAGTCCTGCAAAGTCAGTACCTAGTCTGCATTCTAAACTCAAAACTTAGTCATTTTTCAACCCTCCAATATCAATCAACTCAGTGATTTATTTAATTGCCCTGCAGTCCTTACCACAGGCTTTTATCCTAAGATGAGTTTTTATCCTACAATTAGCCCTGAGAACAAAGAAAAAAATCTAACTCAACACAACAGTTACAGGTTTAATAAACTGTTAGTTTGAAAAATATTTGGGGGACAAACTAATAAATACCAAGCACTTTTTTTTAAGCCTTTTCAAGTATGAAAGAACTCTTTTCCAAGCATCATCTGACTTTGATAATATCTTGCAAAAAAAAGTTACAGCTTTTAGAGATGAGAAAAAATAAGAAAAGACAGACAGACAGAAAGAAAGAAAGAAAGAAAGAAAAGAAAGAAAAGAAAGAAAGAAAGAAAGAAAAGAAAGAAAAGAAAGAAAAGAAAGAAAGAAAAGAAAGAAAGAAAAGAAAGAAAGAAAAGAGAGAGAAAGAAAGAAAGAAAGAAAAGAAAGAAAAGAAAGAAAGAAAAGAAAGAAAGAAAAGAGAGAGAAAGAAAGAGAGAAAGAAAGAAAGAATCCCAAACTCAGGACCTGGAACATCAACTAATTCACCACAGCTTTGCAGTGTCAAATAAAAGGTCTATCATAGAAAACTACATGCGAGTGTAAAACTTCTGTTTCTGGACTTTGATCCAAGTGGTCATAAAAAGTTGTTCTCACTTAGTATCTCCTATTTCCAGTATATGCCAAATATTCTCAAGCTTTTGTCTAGTACAAAACAAAGCAATAAAAAGTCAATCATATTACCCCCACAATTCTAAATGACCTAAAACATCGTGCACAATCACAGAGCTGATTAGTAACTAATGAAAGGTAAGTTATTCTAATAAGCTGTCAAAAATAACAACAGCTGTTAAAGTGGCATTAGCACCAGAAAGGCTTCATCTGTGAATGCACAAGCATTAAAGCCCTTAATGAACGCAGCATCTCAAACTCGTAGGACTGCAAAGTTTTCTATGATAGCGAGGGTGGAGGTTTTCCATAGGTTTTAGTTACTAGTCTCCAAGTAATTTTTATGCCTATAGATTATGTTACGAATCGTTCAACTGACACTCTCAAAATTCACTTAAACAGGTTTTGATTGGTGAAAAGCATCTATTTGTGTGCTGCAAGCTATAGCTTTTAAGGAGGTGCTTAGCTCTGTATTTGAAGATAATTATAGGAAACAATGTAATACAGCAGCAATAATTGCTTTCAAGGTCAACCAAAATTCACAGGTGTTTAAATGAGAATTTAGTGCCAGAACCTTCCTTCTATTCAGTGACTACTATTGAGTGCAGACCATTCAGTCTGGGGAGAGAATAGAGAAGCATGCATGAATGTCAAACAACAATTAAATCAAATAAGGTAGAAACAGTTCTATCAATGAGACTGTTTACAGGCACAGATGGCCAATCTCAGTGAATTCAAATTTATTTAAAATCTTAAAACTCGCCAAATGCCTCTACAGAGCTATTCTGTTGCATGGGTTTCCTGAATCACATACAGTATTCATTTTTTACATTGTGTAACAAAAGGGAAAAAAGCAAAGTAATGTGATCTTCTTGTTAAAGCAAACAAACAAACAAACAAACGACTTAGCTGTAAAGTTAAGGTGTCTGTAATAAGATTTGACCACAACCATGTGAATCACACCGTGTTCAGCAGGTTGGCCTTTTTATAATCAACTAGTGCCCAATCTCTGATTCTTATTTTAAGTTTCCAGTTAATGCCATCAAATATAAGCCCAAACTGGAATACTGTTTCTTGAAAAACCTCTGGCTACGCATAAGACTTAGACTATATTCTTCACACTGACAACTTTCAGCGCCTTGCAACTCCTAAAACTGAGGGCCTGCCCTACTCTTGAATGTCTTACACTTTCATTTTCCGGCTTACACTCAACATAAACTCTTCTCTCAAGATTGTATACACACACATATATATCACAGAAAGGGTTCAGATTCTTGTCAACATCAACTGTAATATAAAAACCCTAACTGAAGGTCTAAATTTTACACTAAGCAGTGTACTTTTGAGAACTGGGATTTTAATCCTATGCTACTTGGGAAAAAAAGTAATGTGAAAAGAAATGTAACTTAACTCATTCAATTTATTTTCCAAAAAAAAGTAACTCAAAGTTCTGGCAGGCTCTCAAAGTGAAGTGTTTTTACGTATGAGTTAAAACCTACCGCCAAACAATCCCAAGTTTATGTCTTTAAAAGGGGGGGGGAGACAAAGGACATTTACGCTGATTTTAAAATAAGTAATTTTGTTCTTTCTTAATAATCTGCCTGAAGAACATCTCTAAAGAACATCCCCCTACACATTTAAAATATCAGCCCAGTTCTGCCCATTCCCCATTCTATGCGCTATAGCTCATTAAGGGCGGAAGAGTGGAAGTGTGCAAGGGTGAAAGCAAACCGGGGACAGATGGCCTACGAGAAGGTGACCTCTAAAAACTGTTGGCTCCCAGAAATCGATAATTCCAGACCTAGATGGTCTTAGTGCCTCACCCCAAACTCGCAGAAAAGTCCTCTTCGAAAAGAAACCACTTTCCATTCAGGGTTTATCCTCTGGTCGCTCCAGATTTAGGATTTTGATAGAAGGCGAAAGCGGCGAACAGGATTTTAAAAGGAGAGCGGAGTAATTAAACAGAAGAGATAAGATTTGCGCCGAAGCCACCGCCTCTTATTAAAAACCTCCGAAAGTGATCAAATCGACACCAACTCTGAACGTTCGTTAGAAGACGTAGAGTTAAAAAGAGCCCCATCTAAGACCTCAAAGTATTACATCCACGGGAAAGTAAAGGAAGACAAAAATCTCATAGAGTCTATTTTCAGTGAAGCGTCGCCCGCCGGTGTGACCCGGGCGCCACCCCCCAGCACCCGGCCCCCACCGCGCCCCCGGGGAAAGTGGGAAAGACGGGGAGATGCTGAAGGAAGTACCTTGTTTTGTCCCCAAAAGGCAACATAGCAAACGTGGTGAGTTGGAGGTGCAGATCAGGCGGCCTCGACAGACCCTGGACTCCAGGAGGCGCCGGGGGGCGACGACGTGCCCAGGTGAGGCCGGTAACGCGAAGCCGGCTCCCCTACCGCCCCCGCGGTCGCGCCACCGCCCGCGGCCGCCCGTTCGCCCAGCGCTGCGCCGCCCCCTGGCTGGGAGCGCCCGGCCGAGTCGCAGCGGTGCGCCGGCGAGTGGGAGCCCAGCACCCAGTCCCGGCCGGCCCTTTCACCATCACCGCCCCGCGTGCGTCTCCCTCCCGGCGAGGCGGCCAGCGTCAGCTGCCCGAAGGCCGCTGCCGGGAGCCGGCGACGGCGAGGTTCGGGCCCCTTCTCCAAAGGGGTGCGTCTGGGAGTCAGCCCGAGTCCGAGCGCAGCAGCCTTGCCCGCGCCCCGGCTTCGCACCAACTCCTCCGGCTTCGGGGCACCAGCCCGCCACGCACTCTCCGTTCCACCCTCCTAGCCCCTCGGCTTCAGCCTCAATTCCTCTCTAAGTCTCCCGCGAGCGTTTCCCACGCGCGCCCCGACTGCTCGCTAAGCAGCCGCCTCCCAAAGGACAGGACCCCGCCTCCCAAAGGACAGGCTCCCTCCTCCCCGCCCTCCGCAGCAGGCGCCCCAGCGCTTGGCTCCGGACCAGGAAGAGGTGGCCTCTGGGGTCGCCTCGGGCCGCGGGACCTGTCACCCGCCGAGGTCCGCTCACCGCCGCGCCTCCCCACCGCCCTTTGTGTGCACGCCACGAACCCCTCCGCGGAGCCCGTTCGGCGGCGCCGCCTTGCGCGCAAAAGCGAAGGAAAAGAAGAGCGCGGAACAACCAGGGGACTGGAAGGGGGCAAAAGGCGACAGCACTCACTTTGGGAAGGTTCCGGCATGTTGCTGCCTTTGGGCTTCTTCGTGGTCTCGCCCCTACCCTGGCTTCCCCGCCCCGCCAGGGCCGGGGCGAAGAGAGACGGGGGAGGAGCGGAGCCACAGGGAACGCGTTGGAAACGGTGCTTCCGGAGCTGCAGGGAAGGGGCTTAAAAACTGTTTTGGTTTCGCTAAGGAGATTTAGGGGAACCAGGAGGCTAGAGAAGGGCTAGAGGAAGGCCTGTGAGCGCAGATATATGAAAATAATCTTGCTCCCAGGGAATACCAGGGCTGCCAGCCTGTGTGTGTGTGTGTGTGTGTGTGTGTGTGTGTGTGTGTATATGGCGGGGGGGGGGGGAAGTCGGCACGTTCATTTTTGTATTTGAACTTTGTGAGTAAGTTGGATCGAATCCGACGGTTTTTCTACTGTACTGGCCTTAAAGTCGAGGTCTCTACACCGTAACAGGATCATGGCCCTACTTCAAAAGCAAAGGGCCTGAGAGTGGAGACGGTTTAATGGTTAACGAAGGGGAAAATTCAATAGGGGAGAGAGATCAGCCCCAGGTCACGCTCCAGGCCCCGGCAGGGTCTTCCGTGGGTCCTCTTCTTACCTGGTGCCTTTCCTAACAAAGTAAGAGAAGGTAAAGTCCCAGTGATCGTCCAGCCACGCTTCGACCGAGTCCTGGTCCCACTGCTGCTGCGGCCGCGCGGAGCCGGGGCCGCTCCGCTCCATGATCGGCGCGGCGCGTCTCTGCGGCTTGCTGGTGCTGGTTTTCCACCCCAGCTGGGGTCCCTCCCTTGGAGGAGCTGGACTCTGCCTCGAGACCCTCCCCGTTCGCCCTGCTCCAGTCCGGCCGGCTTTTGGCGAAGCTGCTCAGGCACCGGGCCACCCTCCTGCCGTGCCCTGCCTCTCCCGGTCCTCACCGCTCCCAGGTGTGGCGGGGTGCAGCAGCCCCGCGCTTTCCCTGGGGTCTGGCTGAGACTAGCTCTCGCAGTCTCTCCAGTCCCAAGATTCCGAGGCGGCCGCGGCGGCGACTGGCGAGCTCTCCGGAAGCCTAATGGCCAGGACTAGAAGGAAGCCAAGGCGGCCGCTGGGGTGCGCTGTGTGCCGAGCCGGCTCCAGAGGAGCGCGCAAAGGTGACTCTGGGTGTGTTCGCTGGGCGTCCCACTCTAGGAAAGGGAAGGTCGCGCTGTGGAGAACCATCCCAAGCCCAGAGAGCGGTAGCTGGGGTTATTTTCGCCCGAAAATGAGAGGTGGTGGTAGCCAGGGCACTTTTCCTCAGGCCTGGGAGAACAATGACTGTCCCGCCTCGCTTTCCACCAGCCCAGCGCATGGGTCTGGGAGGAGCGGGGACGCACCTTCCTCGGAGCTCTGCCAGCGCAGTGGCTCAAAGCGCCCCAGCCAAGGACCACTCCTGGGTAAGGAGAGTTGGGGCGTGTGTCACCTCAATAGATTTGCAGGTCCTGGTGGGTAACTTCTAACAAAACCATTCCCGTGATTTAATGTTAATAATAACAACAATAATAATTATAAATTAAGTGCCTTCTCATCAAAGGCTTAATTTGCATTAAGCCCCTTTTCCTGACTGGAAAAAGAAAAAGGTAGGTTGAAATACAATAATCACGATGGTTTGTGTATGAAGTCAGAAAACAAGGGCGTCTCCGTACAATTAGGTTAACTTGAGAGTACGGGCACTACTCAGGTACCAGAGCAGCCAGTTAGCCCAATTTTAAGTTAATTCATCATTTATACTGAACTGGAATTAATACACACACACCACGAAAAAAGTATCTGTTTAAAAGGGCTCAGCCTTACTACCCTGTTTTGTCCAATCCCTATCATGCTTTACAAAAAAGAATTGGTGTCTTCCTTTGCTTTATCCTCATCCCCATCTCCATGCAGTTTTAGTATGGTATTTTGCCATGACCTAATTTTTTTGGCAAAATTAAACTGGAGCTGTGTTTCACAACGTGCGAATGACACCATTAGCAGTGATATACCAAAAGTGATTTAGCCGACATACTTTTTACAAACTCCTTTCAAAATATTCTTGGCAAGAATGTAAGACATTACTCACCACATAGAAACACATCATTACACAGATAATATGAGAACTTTAAAAAATGTCTTCCAATCCCCCAATGCAATGGTTTATACTTCCTGCATTAAATAATTGTCCTTTTGTAACTTCAGTTTCTTTGAAACTTCATTGTTGTATGCAAGTAGCCACAAACCATTAAAAACCAAGCAAGGGAGCAGAGAATGAAGTAATGTATAATAAATTGTATCAGAGTTTAAAATGAGAGTTCTCTTCTAATTTGTTACTATGATAGTGATTACAGTGCTCATGAACAAAAGTGCTCAGTTTTTCCTTGTGGAAAGCCATGCGTTTCTCCTCTCAAGAGGTCAATTATAATTTAAAACTCTACGTCCTACTAAAGATGGAGTGGATTTTTGGCTTGAATTGCTTGCCTTGGCTGGCTACCATGATTAAATAAACAGGCATTATCCAAATGTCCATTTTCTCTCCTAACTTCAAAGGGTTAAATTATCAGAAATCAGGAAGGCTTCCGAAAAGTTTGTGCAAGATAAACAATCTGTGGACTATCACATCATGAGTCTCATTTCTGTGTGGTGTAGATGTTGGGTTGAGGGTTACTGTGAAGGCCTGTTAACCTGAGTGAGTATATCTCAAGGGATGGGGGATGAGTCATTTCAAAATGTTCTAGACTCTAGAAAACTCAGATAAAACAGTACCTCTTGTGACTTTAAAGTACTTTAAGTTAAGCATATTTTGAACTGGCCTCACCCTGGCCTTTTGTTCTCCAGCTCCATTTATTCTTTATTCCAATTTGCCCCATTATTTTATGTATGTTCTAACTTTTTGGTATGGATTGCTCTAACCATCTCAAATCTTGTTTTAGAATAAGTTGAAGAATGAGTAAATAATAAACATTACCAGGAAATAACTTGGAAAATGATGTGAATGCTACTTACAACAAACAAACATACAATGACTTAACAGAAAGCCCTCCAATGTATTCCCATTGAATAAAATCCAAACTCTCTAACATGGCTTACAAGCTTCTGCATGATTTTTACTGACCTCTACTGCTAAAGGTTTTATTCAAACAACTAGAAAAAACAAACAAAACCACAGATGATCAAATTCCTTTTCCAAAAAAGAGAACACGAATTATAAAAGTCATGACATCTTTCCTGCCTTTTTTTTTTCAAATACCACATAATATCCTCTGTTTCCTTGCAGCAAACCTATATGTTCCAGGCTTGAAAAAATTGAGTAAATACATTTGCACATATAATGGGATCTAGGTTTCCCATTGTTGAACAGGAAGCCTAGAAGGTACATTGTGGTGTTGAAATGGAATTGGAGGTTAAAAATTAAATGTGTGTGGGTGTGTGTGTGTGCATGTGTCATGTGGGGAAATCCCACATGACAAGGAAATGCAGGCAGCTCTTAAGAGATGTTGGCAGCCTCCAGCTGACTGCCTACAAGGAGCTCTATCCAGAAAGAAAAATGAATTCCTCACTCTTATAACGGCAAGGAACTGAATGCCACCAACAATTGGAGTGAGCGCAGAAGCAGATATTTCCCCAGTCAAGCTTCAGATGAGACCATGATCCCAGCCAATAAATTGATTGCAGCCTTGTGAGATGCTAAGCAGAAGACATCTTCATAATTGACATCTTAATAACACTGAGTCCTAGAATCTGTTAACATAGTATATTTATCCATTTATTCTGATCTTTTAAATTTCTCCCAGCAATGTCTTACAGTTTTTAGTGTACATGTCTTGCACATATTTTAATAAACTTATCTCAGTATATATTCCACTGTCACTGAGAGATACTAGAAGCAATGACATTCATGTGACAATGAGTACACTTAGTCCCAGATTTTGGTTTCTAAATACCACTCTTCACTTTAAAAGACACCAGGAGTCTTTGGAGAAAAGATTCCAGGTTTGTGACAGGGAAAGTACAAAATATGCCTGGAAAATCTTGTTTTGACAGAAAATAAGAAAGACTTAGAAATGATACCAACATATCAGAACAGAGGACATATATGAAAGGGGCTTCAAATGTACAAGTCTGAAGCAATTGGAATATCAAAATATATACTGATAGCAGCAAATTTTAAACCATTGACTAAAACAAGAAACTGTGATTCCACACTGATATAAATAAATAACTAGATAAGCAAATAAATAGAAGAGAAAGGAATGTTCCTTACAGTAGAATGCCAACTAATAAATATAAAAGGAAACAAGTAATTAGAAAATTATTAATAGTTGCTAAAACTAATTAATGAGACTGTGATGATGGGTGGGATATCTACATAGCTTAAAGTATCTCCTCACATAAGAATCGATATTGTCAAAATGACTATACTACCCAGAGCAATCTACAGATTCAATGCAATCCCTATCAAATTACCAATAGCATTTTACACAGAATTAGAACAAAAATTTTTACAATTTGTATGGAAACACAAAAAACCCCAAACAGCCAAAGCAATCTTGAGAAAGAAAAATGGAGCTGGAGGAATCAGACTCCCTGACTTCAGACTATACTACAAAGCTACAGTAATCAAAATAGTATGGTACTGGGACAAAAACAGAAATATAGATCAGTGGAACAGGAGAGAAAGTCCAGCAATAAACCCACACACCCATGGTCACCTAATCTATGACAAAGGAGGCAAGAATATACAATGGAGAAAAGACAGTCACTTCAAAAAGTGGTGCTGGGAATACTGGACAGCTACATGTAAAAGAATGAAAGTAGGACACTCCCTAACACCATACCCAAAAATAAACTCAAAGTGGATTAAAGATCTAAATATAACACCAGATACTATAAAACTCTTAGAGAAAAACATAGGCAGAACACTCTTTGACATAAATTGCAGCAAGATCGTTTTTGATCCACCTTCTAGACTAATGAAAATGAAAACAAAAATAAACAAATGGGACCTAATTAAAAGCTTTTGAACAGCAAAGGAAACCATAAACAAAACAAAAAGATAGCCCACAGACAGGGAGAAAATATTTGCAAACGAAGTGACTGACAAGGGATTGATCTCCAAATTATACAAACAGCTCATGCAGCTCAATATCACAAAACAAACAACCCAATCCAAAAATGGGTGGAAGACCTAAATAGACATTTCTCCAAAGAAGACATACAGATGGCTAACAAACACATAAAAAGATGCTCAACGTCACTAATCATTAAAGAAATGCAAATCAAAACGACAATGAGGTATCACTTCACACCAGTCAGAATGGCCATCATCAAAAAGTCTACACACAAATGCTGGAGAGGGTGTGGAGAAAAGGGAACCCTCCTACACTGTTGGTGGGGATGTAAATTTGTACAACCATTATGGAGAACAGTATGGAGGTTACTAAAAAAACTAAAAACAGAGCTACCATATGATCCAGCAATCCCACTCCTGGGCATATATCTGGAGAAAACCATAATTTGAAAATATACATGCACCCCAGTGTTCATTGCAGCACTATTTACAATAGCCAGGACATGGAAGCAACCTAAATGCCCAACAACAGAGGAGTGGATAAAGATGTGGTACATATATACAATGGAATGTAACTCAGCCACAAAAAAGAACAAAATAATGTCATTTGCAGCAACATGGATGGACCTAGAGATTGTCATACTGAGTGAAGTAAGTCAGACTTCTAGAGAAAGACAAATATCATATGATATCACTTATATGTGGAATCTAAAAAAAAACAGTACAAATGAACTTATCTACAAAACAGAAATAGAGTCACAGATGTATAAAACAAACTTATGGTTACCGGGGGTAAGGCGGGAAGGGATAAACTGGGAGATTGGGATTGACATATACACACTACTATATACAAAATAGATAACTAATAAGGACCTACTGTATAGCACAGGGAACTCTGCTTAATACTCAGTAATGACCTATATGGGAAAAGAATCTTAAAAAGAGTGGATATATGTATACGTATAACTGATTCACTTTGCTGTACAGCAGAAACTAATACAACATTGTAAATCAATTACACTCCAATAAAAAATAAAAAATAAGTAAAATAAAATAAAATGAAAGTATCTCCTCACAGGTTTCTTATTACTTACTGTGGGAAAATAGTATCTTTACAACAAAGAGACCTTGTGGATGCCTCTCTAACCAAGTGATTCGATTTATTATCACTTATACTGGGACAAACCAACAGTGTACACCTTTTAATAGAATATCCTGAGAAGGACACAATGTTACTTCTGTGTCATTACTGCCAAAATCATGAATCTAATCATGAGGATGAGATTGAGGGATTTACATAAAACACACCTAGATTGAGAAATTCTACAAAATAACTGGCCTGTATGCTTCAAAGATTTCAAGGTCAAGAAAGACAAAGACTGAGGAGCTCTTCATTATTTATTGCTATGCAATGATATTACCACAACATTAGTGGCTTAAAGCGACACACGTTCGTTACCTCTGTTTCTGTGAATTAGGAGTCTAGGTTGGTTAAGCTGGATCCTCCGCTCAGAGGTGTCTCACAAGGCAGTTGGGGTATCAGCCAGAGCTTCAGTCTCATCTGAGGCTCAACTGGAGAAGGATCCTCAGCTAAGATCACTCAGGCTATTGGCAGAATTCAATTTCTTGTGATTGTAGAACTGAGAAATTCTTTTTCTTGCTGGGTTCTGGCTGAAGACCTTTACAGGTTATTGGTTGGAGGCCAATCTCTTGCTTCTCAAAGCCACTGTCAGTGCCTTGCCACACGGATTTTCCAAACATGGCCAGTTGCTTCCTCAAAGCCAGCAAGGGAGGCAGCCTCCATCAAGATGGGCAGTATAAGCTTATAATAATGTAATCAAACAGTCACATACCCATAATCACATAAATACATGCATACCTTTGCCATATTCTATTTGTTGGAAATGTGGACAAAAACAAGTTCCCTGCCATTTCAGTAAACAATGAATGTTGCCTGCCATCAAGCCATCAGCCACTGCAGCTGCCTCAACAGTGTGCCCACAGGATGGAGAAAAGCAGGATACTGGCCCTAGATATTGATAGTTAAGATGCATAACAAAGGAACAGAAGATGCCCAGACTCTTGCATCTTCCCATAAATAGAAAAGCACTAAAAATCATTAAGATGAAATGTCTGGGTTTTGTCTGTTTTTTGTTGTTGTTGTTTTTGTGTGTGTATGTGATTAGTTACCAGTAGTCTTCTGATGTTCGACTACATGGTTTTTGTTGTTGTTGTTGTTGTTTTGTTTTGTTTCCCAGCAGAAACTCTTCTGTGTCCTGGTTCCTCCCTTACATCTATGGAATAGTTCCTCAGAGCTGTTTGAGAGGGTGTATCCTGGGATATAGTCCTCAGTAAGGCCACCAAATAAAACATAACTCTCAACTTTCAGGTTGTACATTTTTTTCAGTTGAAAGAAGCAAGTCAAGGTTTTGCCCTCACATAAGGGGAGGGGATCATACCAGGGTGTAAACAGCAGGATGAGGGGGTCGTGGAGGCCCCCTCAGGAATCCAACTAGAATAATACTGTATAATAAAGCACCACGATTGGGACATAGCATGTGTTCAGTAGATATTTCTGGGTCAATTTAAAAAGAAATGTGGGCTTTTTCTTAGAGTACTTTGGCAGTACTTTTGCTTATTGTATGTATGTAAATATGTCAGCAGTTGATCTCTGGGGAAGGGTTATTTCTTTTAGTGGTCTTTAGAAGTCGTATCACACTTAATAAGATCAGCTTATTCTTAGCAGCACTAGGCTCATGTGATATAGCAGTTTTCTGAGGACAGCGGTGGAGCACATGTTTCAAGTTGTTGCACAGTAGGGCTCAGCCTAATATTTTAAATGCGTGAATTTAAATCAGACCATAATTCTCAATTTCAAAGGCAGAGCCAACCGATGAATAATAAAACTGTGTTATAGTGCAGTGCCATGATTCCAATCAGTACACAGCATTTTCCCCTCAAATCAAACACAGGGTTTTCTACCCAAGCCTCTTGAAGCAGCCAAGAATTCACTTTGATATACAAAGGCTGATCCATGTGAAAAGACATTACACAGAGGATGGCAAGCAGCTGTTCTTCATATCAAGGAAGGTCACACATAGAGGAAATGGACTTACATTAAAACAGGAGAGATTTTGGACAGATACTAGACACACTTTCCTGACAGAGGGATGCAACACAGATGGATTCATGATGAAAAACAACTGTGGACTTTTTCCCTAGAGGGGAACCTGGAGGTTCCTCACTGCCCTTTCACCTGCATATGGAGAATATGTTAAAACAGAGGAATGATGTCGTTTTAATTGATATATAATATTAACCATTCACAGAAACATGAAATAACCTAAAACACCTACATCCAGAACAAATCTATATTTTTTTCATCCACTTTCCTACTAAAGAAAAGATTTCATTCTCTAGAGAAAATATCCTGTGCTAGTCAGAATGACTAAAAATAAAATAATTAGTTTAGAAAGAAATAGCAAGGAGTGAAACACTTTTAAGTTAACTGTATCCAGGTGTGACACACTTAACTAAAAACCAGTTTAAAAGTAGGTCATTTAAAATAAACTCTTTGAAGGTTAAAGGAACAAAAATGTGTGTTTTTACAAGAAAGCCAAGAGATACAGGTTTGTTGATCTTGATTCTAGCCTAGAGAATCATTTGTCTTTCCTTTATAAGTTATAGATAAAAACTTTTTAGTTGATGCTCAGCCTCATTTAAAAAAATCTCAGATGGCTGCATAGACACCATTGTGAAGCCTGCCTCTTTCCAAATATATAAGAAAAAGTGTGACTTAATTATTATGCCAGAGAAAAAGAAAGAACCTCATGACTGGAGATAACATTCATCTTTTAGGAGTAACTTTTGGATAAACTTCTTTGACTCAATTCTTTGAAAACAAAAATCAACATTTTACAATTTAGTAAAATCAATTAAAACTCAAGACCGCCAAATTAGGGATACTTAAGGTGTACAAAAATTTTCACTCCACTTTGATACATGCCTTGAAAATACCCCATTTTTTAAAAAAACAAAGGTTGTACAGAGATCTAGATGAAGCTAGAAGTTCAGTCCTTTTATTGATAGATATAGTCACAGTGACTCAATTTTCCCATTCCTTTCTTATAGGGAAATGGAAAATATATTTAAAGGTGATAACATGCAGTCATAATATTTGGAAGTTCTAGGATAAAATTTCCAGCTATGCTTACATAAAATGTTGTCTTTAAATAATAGCACTTCCAAGAAGGGTAATCAGTAAGTCAGTCGAAAGAAGGAGATACTCCACAGAACAGGCCCCAATTCCTTCAGTTTGTTTTCATTCTTCTCTGTCAATGAAATCACTGAGGTGGTGCATATATTAGAAGTATTGTGCAAGATATTCCAGCATGAGAGTAAAGCCTGCAAAATTTCTTTCATATTAGGTCTGGGAACCTGAAAAACATTTCAATAATGTCTTAAAACTCTAGAATTGATCAATGCAAGTGATTTTCTCTTTGCAATAGTTACCTTGGAAGGCCATATGTTGTTTTTTTCTAATATTTATTTATTTATTTATCTTTGGCTGCATTGGGTCTTCATTCCTGGGCGCAGGCTTTCTCTAGTTGCAGTGATCGGGGGCTACCCTTCCTTGTGGTGCATGGGCTTCTCATTGCGGTGGCTTCTCCTGTTGCAGAGCATGGGTTCTAGGTGCACGGGCTTCAGTAGTTGTGGCACATGGGCTCAGTAGTTGTAGCTCATGGGGTCTAGAGCACAGGCTCAGTAGTTGTGGCGCACGGGCTTAGTTGCTCTGCGGCATGTGGGATCTTCCCGGACAGGGGCTCGAACCTGTGTCCCCTGCATTGGCAGGCAGATTCTTAACCACTGTGCCACCAGGGAAGCCCAGCCATATGTTTTTATAAACTGTGTTGCCATTGCTCAAAACATTTTGGGAAATTCCTCTTTGAATGCTTTCAGAGTCTGCATTAGACTTTTTGCATCTCTTCAGTAGTGACATTATTTTGGTGTTTTTATTTTATGCTGAGAGTGAATTTGTTTTTTTGTATATTTTACTATGTTTTTTAAAAATAAATTTATTTATTTTATTTTTGGCTGTGTTGGGTCTTCATTGCTGTATGCGGGCTTTTCTCTAGTTGTGGTGAGCAGGGGCCACTGTTGGTTGCGGTGCCCAGGCTTCTCATTGCGGTGGCTTCTCATTGTGGAGCACAGGCTCTAGGCGCGAGGGCTTCAGTAGTTGTGGCACGTGGGCTCAGTAGTTGTGGCTCGCGGGCTCTACAGCGCAGGCTCAGTAGTTGTGGCGCACAGGCTTAGTTGTTCCGCGGCATGTGGGATCCTCCTGGACCAGGGCTCGAACCCGTGTCCCCCGCATTGGCGGGCGGATTCTTAACCAAGGCGCCACCAGGGAAGCCCTGTTTTGTCGTGTATTTTAAATAGCCAAAATTACTTCATCTATGATCTGGTGGGAAACACATTTTTTCTTTTTGGTAAAATGAGAAATGTTTATAAAGTAGTGGCACTGCTTTTTGCCATCCGGATTGGAAATTTACACATCCCTGTTTGCCAGCTGTGTGACTGCCCAATGCCTCAGTTTCCTTCTCTGTAACAGTAGTAACAATGGCTCACATAGACTTGTTCCATTGTGGGATATAATAAATATACTTTAGTAGTCAGAGTGCCCAGCACACAGTTAGAGCTCAATAGTTCTTACCTGGAGAATAGCTACATGAAGGGATTTCTAGCCCTCTCCTTTCTATTAAACTCCTTACTCCATCTATTCAAATCCAGCACAGTCAGTTTCAAAACTGACTCCAAATCTGTTCTCTGAAGTCACCTTTTTGGTGTAAATAAATCATTTCGTAATTTTCTCTTTTTCCAACAATCACGGAGTCCTGAAGATTGATCATACATCATGACTCTCAAATCCATCCCCTTTTCTCCAGCCCACTTCCTGTCTTCTATCCTTGAAGCCATGCATTCTCCATGTTGCAGGCAGAGTGATCTTTCCAAAGTGTAAGCCTGATGGAGTCACTTCCCTCTTAAAACATTTTAGTGTTTCCCCATTATCCTCTGGATAGAGGACAGTCTTCTCAGTGGGACATATAAAGCCATTTGTGATCTGAACCTGGTTTATTCTAGAAGCATCAGTGCCACATTTCTTTAAATGTAGCATATTCTCACTTTCCCAGGACTTTGCAAGAGGCTGAAATTTGCTCTCTTTGGCTTCTGGGTAACTCCTACTGTTCCCTCTGGATTTAATTTAGAGATTAAGTTCTCCAGGAAACTCACACTCCCAGGCCCTCTACGGGTCCCACTTCCCACCCAAGGCTCATTTAGGTATACCTCTTAAGTAATCTCATAGCACCTGCTCAACCATTGCCCTGTATTGTAATCCTCTAATTGAAATTTATTTCCACATCAAGACATGAGCTTCTGGAGGGCAGGCCCTGTGTCTTATTCATGCTAGCCTTAGTTGAACACCCCTGGGACCTTGTGTTCATATTTATATCCCTAGGAACATAATAGGGCTCAGTAATCATTTATTGAATGAACGAATAATGTTTCTGATGTCTTATTCACTGCTCTTGTAGCTCATTAACGATTTTTATTGTTATTAAGATAAAATAAATCTCCCAAATTTGGGCTTTCACACCTGCCCTCTCTGACTTGAAAAAACCCAGAGCTGCATAGCTCAACCTCTCACTTAATGTGGATCTTTGCTCACGTATCACCTCAGAAGGGTCTTCTGAATAAGTAAATAGGACACACGATCAGACCATTGTCAAACACAGCTATATTTTTCTTGATACACTTATCTACTCTGACATTATATTCTATATTTATTATTTGTTTGTTTATTCCTGATGTCTGTAAGCTCCGTAAAGCTGAGTTTGTTTTATTCACCACTGGGTCCCAGCTCCCACAATACTGTCTGGCACATGCTGGGTGCTTAATGTTAAGTAAAGTATTGAATACCAGATTATAAGGTCCTTGAGAACAGTAAATTGTGTATGCTCCACATAATAACCTAAAATATTATAGTATGTAATTGATAAATATATGTACATGTATTTGCTGTAGTCACCTAAAAAAAGTAACAGGGTGCCTGTTGAGGCAGGCAATACCTGTAGGTAAACTTTGAGGGGGGGAAATTAAAAATTAAGTGAGCACTTCCAACCTGTAAGAAAGGAGGCAGACAGTTTCTTTGAATCAGGTCTTCTGCTAAAAATCACGGGATATTTTGCCTTTAGTTATGTACATGTGGTATAGGAAGGTTTCCCTTGTTTGAAGGGGGAATGACAGTTGAAACAAAAGGCTGCCATGCCCTAGGACCCCTTGAGTAAAAAAGGTCCCTAGGATGGAATGAATTTGTATAAGGAATTTGGAACATCTGGCAGAGAGGAACTAAAACATGTATCTTTATTACCTGTGATTTAGCATTGGGAGGCGGCTGGGGGCGGCGGGACTTTGAGGGGTACAGTGTGCCAAGCTGAATCAGGATGCCCCTGATCTAGGTACAAAGGCAGAGAAGAGCAATGGTTCCCCCTGAGGAAAACTCATCTGCAAAAGGGGCAGAGGTGGATTTATCCCGAAGTTACAGGAGCTTCCAGGATCATTCATTTACAGGACCCCTTCTGAGTCTCTGAGTGGGTCCCTAGCAATGTGACCACATCATTGCAACTATTTAACTGCTGACTGATTGAGACAACTGACTCTTTCCACCCAAAATTCCTCCTCGGCCTTCTTCAGTAATATCACTGGAGTGGCTGAAGGCGTTTTGGGGATCCAGCTAAGAGGAAGTTCATAGGTATACATTTAGTTTGGTTTAAGGGGGATATCTTTATCTGATTCAAAGTCAATTCTTTTTATTGTTAAGTTTTTGCTAGCTGCCCTGCTGGACGAATGAATTATAAGAATATTCCTACCACCCATTCTTCAGAATCACCTAATCTCAGGACAAGAAGGGTCAGACATCCTGTTGAAATATGAATGTGTCTGACACCACCCGTCGCTAGAAGTACATGGATAGTTCAGGAGAAAAAAGCTCTTTCTGACTTGCGGAATCTGGAAAATTGTGATGAGACTTAGTTTAAAATGAAACTGTAGGGTTTCCCTGGTGGCGCAGTGGTTGAGAGTCGGCCTGCCGATGCAGGGGACACGGGTTCGTGCTCCGGTCCGGGAAGATCCCACATGCCACGGAGCGGCTGGGCCCGTGAGCCACGGCCGCTGAGCCTGTGCCTCTGGAGCCTGTGCTCCGCAACGGGAGAGGCCACAACAGTGAGAGGCCCGCGCACCGCAAGAAAAAAAAAAACAGAAACTGTAATATGTTTTTAAATTACTGGATAGCAAAAAATTCTGGAAGATATAGAAGAAGAATGCTACTTTCCTAGTCTTTGCTGAAAAAGGTATTAACTATTTGATTCCGATGATAAACCAAACAGAAAAGGATGTAGAGTATGATTTTAAGGCCTTCACCTGATACTCTACCATTCCATGCCTTCCATCAAAAAGAAAAATTTTTTTTTTAAATAGAACCTCATGATGGAAGGGGACATAGTATCTGACATTGCTAGACTCTTGGGGTACAAATGCACTGCATCCCAAGCCCCAGCATGCTAGCACGCACAGACTAACATGTTGCTACCCACCCTGTGTAAGAACGATTTGCCAGGAATATTCCAATGGTGGGATTCCAGTTGGAGGGGAGTCTAACTGGAGGGGATATTGAAGCACCAGAAATTGAGGGTATGTAGGGAATGAAATTCTAGCCCAAACCAAAGAACACTGTTCTATATGAACACAGATTAAGACTGCAAGAATGAAAGGTACAATAATAGGAAATACAAATGTAGGTAATGAAGGGCTTATATGATCCTCTCCTCTTGGTCATTCCTATGTTCTCAAGAACACACTCCTATATAGCTCTAGCACAGTGCTTGAAAGCCTTAAAACAAGTATTTGAGGATTAAGAGACTCATTGGGTATGCTGGATATCTTCTGTTTGTTCCTCCAGGTCCTACTCTGTTCCCCACAAGGCTGACCTATAAGGACCATATAAACAAGTTCCTTTGGAGCCAAGAATATACACTGGAGAAAAGACAGTCTCTTCAATAAGTGGTGCTGGGAAAACTGGACAGTTACATGTAAAAGAATGAAATTAGAACATTCTCTGACACCATATACAAAAATAAACTCAAAATGGATCAAAGACCTAAATGTAAGACAGGATACTATAAAATTCCTAGAGGAAAACATAGGCAGGACACTCTTTGACATAAATTGCAGCAATATCTTTTTGGATCCATCTCCTAGAGTAATGGAAATAAAACCAAAAATAAACAAATGGGATGTAATTAAATTTAAAAGCTTTTGCACAGCAAAGGAAACCATAAACAAAATGAAAAGACAACTTACAGAATGGGAGACAATATTTGCAAATGATGCAACCAACAAGGAATTAATTTCCAAAATATACAGACAGCTCACACAGCTCAATATCAAAAAAAACAACCCAATCAAACAGTGGGCAGAAGGCCTAAATAGACATTTCTCCAAAGAAGACATACAGATGGCCAACAGGCACATGAAAGCATGCTCAACATCGCTAATTATTAGAGAAATGCAAATCAAAAGTACAATGAAGTATCACTTCACTCCAGGAAGAATGGTCATCATCAAAAAGTCTACAAACAATACATGCTGGAGACAGTGTGGAGAAAAAGGAACCCTCCTACACTATAGGTGGGAATGTAAATTGGTATAGCCACTATGGAGAACAGTATGGAGTTTCCTTTAAAAACTAACAATAGAGTTACCATATGATCCTGCAATCTCACTCCTGGCATATATCTGGAGAAAACTATAATCCAAAAAGATACATGCACCCCAATGTTCATTGCAGCACTATTTACAATAGCCAAGACATGGAAACTACCTAAATGTCCATCGACAGATGAATGGATAAAGAAGATGTGGTATATATATATATATATATATATATATATACACACATACAGTGGAATATTAGCTATAAAAAAGAATGAAATAATGCCATTTGCAGCAAGATGGATGGACCTAGAGATTATCATACTAACTGAAGTCAGACAGAGAAAGACATATATGCTATCACTTATATGTGGATTCTAAAAAAAAAAAGGTACAAATGAACTTATTTACAAAACAGAAATAGACCCACAGACATAGAAAATAAACGGACGGTTACCAAATGGGAAAGGGGGAGGGAGGGATAAATTAGGAATTTGGGATTAACATATACATACTACTATATATAAAAGAGATAACCAACAAGGACCTACTGTATAGCACAGGGAACTATACTCAATATTTTATAATAACCTATAAGGGAAAAGAATCTGAAAAAAGAATATATATATGTGTGTGTGTGTGTATATATATATACACACACACACACATATATATAAAACTGAATCACTTTGCTGTACACCTGAAACTAACACAACATTGTAAATCAACTATACTTCAATTTTTAAAAATAATATGAATATGACTGTATTGATTTTAATAATATATGTGATTATAAAAGTATAATATAAATTTGTATATTTATAAATTTGTAAATTTTCTCAGTTTATTAGATTTTAGCAGTATTAAAAAAAAAAGCTCTTTTGCCCTCTGGCTATTGGCTGCCTTGGTTTATAGGGAGCATCAGAAAGAGACGGCAGGCATGGAGGAAAATGAGCTCAGAATCTTTAATAACCTGATATGGTAAACTAAACATGACATCAATGTTTTTTGCTATTTCTCCCATGGAAGTGTGGAGTCCAATTCCCCTCTCCCCTTTAATCAAGGCTGGCCTAAGTAGCCTGCTTGAACAATTGAATGCAGTGGCAGTGACATTTTGAGACTTCTGAGGCTATGGCATCACAAGAAGCCTTGAAGCCCCCACTACCTAGGTCTCTCTTGGAACACTCACTCTTGGAGCTCTGTGCTGTCTTGTAAGAAGTCAACTACCCTGAGACTTCCCTGCTGGAGGGAGACATAGGGAGAGCCGGAGGAGAGAGAGCAATGCTGGCCATCCCCTAGTTGTTCCAGCCTTCCGAGGCAGACATGTGAGTGAAGACAATATCTTGGAGGATATTGCAATCCCAGCAGACATATCATGGAGAAGAACCAAGGAACCCAGCCAACAACCGTACTGAGGCCCCAGATATATGACCCCTGTCAAGCTGTCTCAAACATCTCCAGCTGTTCAAACCACCCCAGCCGAGACTCCAGGCTTTTGTGAAGCAAAAATAATCCATCTCTGCTGTGCCCTTGCCAGAGTTAGTGACCCACAAAATTGTAAGCACAATACGTGATTATTGTTTCACAGCAATAAGTAACCAAACACCTGGTAACCTCCCAACTGGGTCAGCCCTGGTTGGCTGTGTCCCTCTGCCAAAGTCCCTTCCAGACAACCCTCTCCATAGAACTACGCTTGCCTTACAGCCTGTGGGAGCTAACGGCTCCCTGCCATCTCTAGGTGTACTATCCTTTGTTATTGCCTTTTAAAAATCTTCTCCACCTTTCAAAAAAAAAGTCAATTAAATTCTCCGAGTGTCATCTGTTTCCTGTCAGGATCTTGGCTTATATACCAGACCTGATATACAGGTCTCAAGATTTATTAAAGAGCAGGGGAGAAAGCTACATACAGTCTATGTAAGGAGGTTCAAAATTATGCTTTAGAAAGCCAGAGACAAATTAGCAAAACAGTATGTGTATATAGTCGTATCAGGTAATTAGTATGTTACCCTTAATGAAATACTTCAGAATACTTTAGAAGAGACTAGGTTTTTAATGGCATCCTTTACGTTTTCTGAATTCAGTGACTCTTACCCATTCTTTTGCTTTGTGAGGAAAGTGGTCATTTTCTGGCATACTGTCTTATTTAACAAACAGTTATGTCACACTTTCTATATATAAGGCGCTCTGGAACAATATACAAATAATAATTCATTTGATCCTCCTAATAACCCTATCAGCCATTTTACAAATGAAGATGCTGGGGCATGTAGAGATTATATTACTGGTTCAAGGGCTCACAGCTAGTAAGTGGCAGAGCTAGGCTAGTACTTGAAGCCACACAGTTCAGCTAGAGGGTGTACACTCTTTACCACTGTGTTATGCTGTGAAGTCTTGCCAGGAAAGACTTAGGAAATGGGAGAAATGAGTCACCCTGCTCTGCTGTGTGATTAGGGTCAGTGAGTGCTGGTACCACCTCTTCTCACAGGTGTCAGAGATGATGGACAGCGAAAAAGAGAAAGAGGTTGGGAGTTCCTCAGTGGACAGACACTGGAGAGGACAAGTATACTAGTTATCTGTTGCTGTGTAACAAGGTGCCTCAAAATGTAGTGGCTTAAAGCAACAATAATAAGTTTTTATGTCTCATGGTTTCTGTGGGTCAGGAATTCAGATGGGGTACATCAGGGTCGTTAATTCACTACACCTGGAGTCTCAGGTGGAAGCCGTGCAGGCTGGGGTTGGAACCATGTGAAGGCTCATTCACTCCTACGTGGGCCTAGCTGGGTCTGTAGTCTGGAAAACCCCTCACAGCCCCCTACCCTCTTTCTGATTCCAGAAGTGCTTAGAGGAAAGGTTACCCACAAAATGAAATGTGGTTTTACCTGTAGGAGTTACTATTTTGGAGAACCTGGCTTGCGTGATTATTTACAATTGTTTCAGTCAGGATCTCTGAAGAAAATAGAGGGTAAACTCAAACTGATTAAAAGGATTATTATTTTAAACATTTTTTTTTAAATTTATTTTTGGCTGCGTTGGGTCTTCATTGCTACGCACAGGCTTTCTCTAGTTGTGGTGAGCGGAGGCTACTCTTCATCGCAGTGTGCAGGCTTCTCACTGCCATGGCTTCTCTTGTTGTGGAGCACGGGCTCTACACAGGTGGGCTTCAGTAGTTGTGGCACGCGGGCTCAGTAGTTGTGGTTCGCGGGTTCTAGAGCGCTGGCTCAATAGTTGTGGAGCACAGGCTTAGTATCTCTGCGGCATGTGGGATCTTCCTGGACCAGGGCTTGAACCTGTGTCCCTTGCATTGGCAGGCAGAGTCTTAACGACTGCGCCACCAGGGAAGTCCCTTATTTTTATTTTATTTTATTTTTTTAACATCTTTATTGGAGTATAATTGCTTTACAATGGTGTGTTAGTTTCTGCTGTATAAAAAAGTGAGTCAGCTATACATATACGTATATCCCCATATCTCCTCCTTCTTGGTCTCCCTCCGACCCTCCCTATCCTACCACTCTAGGGGGTCACAAAGCACGGAACTGATCTCCCTGTGCTATGTGGCTGCTTCCCACTAGCTATCTATTTTACATTTGGTAGTATATATAAGTCCATGCCACTTTCTCACTTCGTCCCAGCTTGCCCTTCCCCTTCCCCGTGTCCTCAAGTCCATTCACTACGTCTGCGTCTTATTCCTGTCCTGCCCCTAGGTTCTTCAGAACAATTTTTTTTTTTAGATTCCATATATATGTGTTAGCATACGGTCTTCATTATTCTTTTTCTTACTTCACTCTGTATGACAGTCTCTAGGTCCATCCACCTCACTACAAATAACTCAATTTTGTTTCTTTTTATGGCTGAGTAATATTCCATGGTATATATGTGCCACATCTTCTTTATCCATTCATCTGTCTTAAGTTGCTTCCATGTCCTGGCTATTGTAAATAGAGCTGCAATGAACATTGTGGTACATGACTCTTTTTAAATTATGGTTTTCTCAGGGTATATGCCCAGTAGTGGGATTACTGGGTCATATGGTAGTTCTATTTTTAGTTTTCTAAGGAACCCCCATGCTGTTCTGCACAGTGGCTGTATCAATTTACATTCCCACCAACAGTGCAAGTGGGTTCCCTTTTCTCCACACCCTCTCCAGCATTTATTGTTTGTAGATTTTTTGATGATGGCCATTCAGACTGGTGTGAGATGATATCTCATTGTAGTTTTGATTTGCATTTCTCTAATGTTTAATGATGTTGAGCATCCTTTCATATGTTTGTTGGCAATCTGTGTATCTCCTTTGGAGAAATGTCTATTTAGGTCTTCTGCCCATTTTTGGATTGGGTTGTTTGTTTTTATGATATTGAGCTGCATGAGCTGCTTGTAAATTTTGGAGATTAACCCTTTGTCAGTTGCTTCATTTGCAAATATTTTCTCCCATTCTGAGGGTTGTCTTTTGGTCTTGTTTGTGGTTTCCTTTGCTGTGCAAAAGCTTTGAAGTTTCATTACGTCCCATTTGTTTATTTTGTTTTTATTTCCATTTCCCTAGGAGGTGGGTCAAAAAGGATCTTGCTGTGACTTATGTCATAGAGTGTTCTGCCTATGTTTTCCTCTAAGAGTTTTATAGTGTCTGGCCTTACATCTAGTTCTTTAACCCATTTTGAGCTTATTTTTGTGTATGGTGTTAGGGAGTGTTCTGACTACATTCTTTTACATGTAGCTGTCCAGTTTTCCCACCACCACTTTTTGAGGAGGCTGTCTTTTCTCCATTGTATATTCTTGCCTCATTTATCAAAAATGAGGTGACCATAGGTGCGTGGGTTTATCTCTGGGCTTTCTATCCTGTTCCATTGATCTATATTTATGGTTTTTGTGCCAGTAACATACTGTCTTGATTACTGTAGTTTGTAGTATGGCCTGAAGTCCAGGAGCATGATTCCTCCAGCTCTGTTTTTCTTTCTCAAGATTGCTTTGCCTATTTGGGGTCTTTTGTGTTTCCATACAATTTGGGAATTTTTTTGTTCTAGTTCTGTGAAAAATGCCAGTGGTAGTTTGATGGGATTGCAATGAATCTGTAGATTGCTTTGGGCAGTAGAGTCATTTTCACAGTGTTGATTCTTCCGATCCAAGAACATGGTATATCTCTCCATCTATTTGTATCATCTTTAATTTCATTCATCAGTGTCTTATAGTTTTCTGCATACATGTCTTTTTTTGTCTCCCTAGGTAGGCTTATTCCTAGGTATTTTATTCTTTTTGTTGCAGTGGGAAATGGGAGTGTTGCCTTAATTTCTCTTACAGATTTTTCATCATTAGTGTATAGGAATGCAAGAGATTTCTGTACATTAATTTTGTATCCTGCTACTTTACCAAATTCATTGATTAGCTCTACTAGTTTTCTGGTAGCATCTTTAGGATTCTCTATGTATAGTATCATGTCATCTGCAAACAGTGACAGCTTTACTTCTATTTTCCAATTTGTATTCCTTTTATTTCTTTTTTCTCTGATTGCTGTGGCTAAAACTTCCAAAACTATGTTAAATAATAGTCGTGAGAGTGGACAACCTTGTCTTGTTCCTGATCTTACAGGAAATGGTTTCAGTTTTTCACCACTGAGAATGATGTTGGCTGTGGGTTTGTCATATATGGCCTTTATTATGTTGAGGTAAGTTCCCTCTATGCCTACTTTCTGGAGGGTTTTTTTTATCATAAACGGTGTTGAATTTTGTCAAAAGCTTTTTCTGCCTCTATTGAGATGATCATATGGTTTTTCCCCTCCAATTTGTTAGTATGGTTTATCACATTGTTTGATTTGTGTATATTGAAGAATCCTTGCATTCCTGGGTTCACGAACGCCACTTGATCATGGTGTTTGATCCTTCTAGTGTGCTGTTGGATTCTGTTTGCTAGTATTTTGTTGAGGATTTTTGCATCTATGTTCATCAGTGATATTGGCCTGTAGTTTTCTTTCTTTGTGACATCTGTGTTTGGTTTTGGTAGCAGGTTGATGGTGCCCTCGTAGAATGAGTTTGGGAGTGTTCCTCCCTCTGCTATATTTTGGAAGAGTTTGAGAAGGATAGGTGTTAGCTCTTTTCTAAATGTTTGATAGAATTCGCCTGTGAAGCCATTTGGTCCTGGGCTTTTGTTTGTTGCAAAATTATAAATCACAGTCTCAATTTCTGTGCTTGTGATTGGTCTGTTTATATTTTCTATTTCTTCCTGGTTCAGTCTTGGAAGGTTGTGCTTTTCTAAGAATTTGTCCATTTCTTCCAGGTTGTCCATTTTATTGACATATAGTTGCTTGCAGAAATCTCTCATGATCCTTTGTATTTCTGCAATGTCAGTTGTTACTTGTTCTTTTTCATTTCTAATTGTGTTGATTTGAGTCTTCTCCCTTTTTTTCTTGATGAGTCTGGCTAATGGTTTATCAATTTTGTTTATCTTCTCAAAGAACAAGCTTTTAGTTTTATTGATCTTTGCTACTGTTTCCTTCGTTTCTTTTTCATTTATTTCTGATCTGATCTTTATGATTTCTTTCCTTCTGCTAACTTTGGGGTTTTTTGTTTCTTCTTTCTCTAATTGCTTTAGGTGTAAGGTTAGGTTGTTTATTTGAGATGTTTCTTGTTTATTGAGGTAGGATTTTATTGATATAAACTTCCCTCTTAGAACTGCTTTTCCTACGTCCCATAGGTTTTGGGTCATTGTGTTTTCACTGTCATGTGTTTCTAGGTATTTTTTGATTTCCTCTTTGATTTCCTCAGTGATCTCTTGGTTATTAAGTAGTGTATTGTTTAGCCTCCATGTGTTTGTATTTTTTACAGATTTTTTCCTGTAATTGATATCTAGTCTCATAGCATTGTGGTCAGAAAAGATACTTGATACAATTTCAATTTTCTTAAATTTACCAAGCCTTGATTTGTGACCCAAGATATGATCTATCCTGGAGAATGTTCCATGAGCACTTGAGAAAAATGTGTATTGTGTTGTTTTTGGATGGAATGTCCTATAAATATCAATTAAGTCCATCTTGCTTAAGGTATCATTTAAAGCTTATGTTTCCTTATTTATTTTCATTTTGGATGATGTGTCCATTGGTGGACCTGGGGTGTTAAAGTCCCGTACTATGATTGTGTTACTGTCGATTTCCCCCTTCATGGCTGTTAGCATTTGCCTTATGTATTGAGGTGCTCCTATGCTGGGTGCCTAAATATTTACAATTGTTATATCTTCTTGTTGGATTGATCCCCTGATCATTATGTAGTGTCCTTCTTTGTCTTTATTTTAAAGTCTATTTTGTCTGATATTTGATTTCTTTTGATTTCCATTTGCATGGAATATCTTTTTCCATCCCCTCACTTTTAGTCTGTATGTGTCCCTAGGTCTGAAGTGGGTCTCTTGTAGACAGCATATATGCAGGTCTTGTTTTTGTATCCATTCAGCCAGTCTATGTCTTTTGGTTGGAGCATTTAATCCATTTACATTTAAGGTAGTTATCGATATGTATGTTCCTATTACCATTTTCTTAATTGTTCTGGGTTTGTTGTAGGTCTTTTTCTTCTGTGTTTCCTGCCTAGAGAAGTTCCTTTAGCATTTGTTTTTAAAGCTGGTTTGGTGGTGTTGAATTCTCTCAGCTTTTGCTTGTCTGTAAAGGTTTTCATGTCTCCGTCAAATCTGAATGAGATCCTTGCTGGGTAGAGTAATCTTGGTTGTAGGTTTTTCCCTTTCATCACTATAAATATGTCCTGCCACTCCCTTCTGGCTTGCAGAGTTTCTGCTGAAAGATCAGCCGTTAACCTTATGGGGATTCCTTTGTATGTTATTTGTGTTTTACCCTTGCTGCTTTTAATATTTTTTCTTTGTATTTAATTTTTGATAGTCTGATTAATATGTGTCTTGGTGTGTTTCTCCTTGGATTTATCCTGTATAGGACTCTCTGTGCTTCCTGGACTTGATTGACTATTTCCTTTCCCACATTAGGGAAGTTTTCAACTATAATCTCTTCAAATATTTTCTCAGTCCCTTTCTTTTTCTCTTCTTCTTCTGGAACCCCTATAATTCAAATGTTGGTGTGTTTAATGTTGTCCCAGAGGTCTCTAAGACTGTCCTCAATTCTTTTTTCTTTATGCTTCTCTGCAGTAGTTATTTCCACTATTTTATCTTCCAGGTCAGTTATCTGTTCTTCTGCCTCAGTTATTCTGCTATTGATTCCTTCTAGAGAATTTTTAATTTCATTTATTGTGTTGTTCATCATTGCTTGTTTGCTGTTTAGTTCTTCTAGGTCCTTGTTAAACGTTTCTTGTATTTTCTCCATTCTATTTCCAAGATTTTGCATCATCTTTACTATCATTACTCTGAATTCTTTTTCAGGTAGACTGCCTATTTCCTCTTGATTTGTTTGGTCTGGTGGGTTTTTACGTTGCTCCTTCATCTGTTGTGTGTTTCTCTGTCTTGTCATTTTGCTTAACTTACTGTGTTTGGGGTCTCCTTTTCACAGGCTGCAGGTTCATAGGTCCTGTTGTTTTTGGTGTCTGCCCCCAGGGACTAAGGTTGGTTCAGTGGGTTGTGTAGGCTTACTGGTGGAGGGGACTAGTGCCTCTGTTCTGGTGCATGAGGCTGGATCGTGTCTTTCTGGTGGGCAGGACTGAGTCCAGTGGTGTGTTTTGGTGTATCTGTGACCTTATATATGATTTTAGGCAGCCTCTCTGCTAATGGGTGGGGTTGTGTTCCTGTCTTACTAGTTGTTTGGCATAGGGTGTCCAGCAGTGGAGCTTGTTGGTTGTTGAATGGAGCTTGGTCTTATAATTGAGATGGAAATCTCTGGGACAGCTTTTGCCATTTCATATTATGTGGAGCTGGGAGGTCTCTGGTGGACCAATGTCCTGAACTCGGGTCTCCCACCTCAGAGGCACAGGCCTGACACCCAGCCGGAGCACCAAGACCCTGTCAGCCACATGGCAAAAACCACCAATTTGATTTGTCTGGTCCCTTACATGATGTTGAATAAGAATACACAGGGAGATTCAGGCAGCTTCCTTGGGATTTCTCAGTTCAATTTTTGGAGTGCCTTTTGAGGCAAATCCTTTCCAGTCTTGAAATCTGGATGCGACAGGCTAATGGTAACAAAAGCTTTGCTTAAGCAAACTTCGCTCCTGATCCAGGAACTGCGTAACTCTGTTATACATGGCATACCTCTCCTCATTAATCAATGAGCTTTGGCCACTTAAATGTCTTGGGAGTCTTTTGCTAAGGGCACCTGAAATGAACAAACCTCCTCACTGAGCCCAGGAATGGCTGATCTCTGCTAGGTGACCTGATGCGAGTTGAACTCTGAGGCAGAGCACCGCTTGGACGAGCACGGGAAGGAACGTCATGTGGACGAAGCCCTGACTTTTGCCGGGGCCTTCACAGCAGGGCCTGGGGCCTGGGCGCTGCTTGTTCAGAAGTGGCTCATTTTAATGTGCTCTGACCTAAAGCTGCAGCTGGTTTCTAGAAAGGGAACAAAAAACACTGCATTTAAAAACAGCAGCCGGGCTTCCCTGGTGGTGCAGTGGTTGAGAGTCCCCCTGCCGATGCAGGGGACACGGGTTCGTGCCCTGGTCCGGGAAGTTCCCACATGCCGTGGAGCAGCTGGGCCCGTGAGCCATGGCCGCTGAGCCTGCGCATCCGGAGCCTGTGCTCCGCAACGGGAGAGGCCGCAACAGTGAGAGGCCCGCGTACCCCCTCCACAACCCCCCAAAAAAAAAAAAACAGCAGCCAAGCCCTCCCTTAACCTTGCCTGATCTCTGGGGAGTTAGTTCTACCCCCACCCCATCCCTGTCACAAAGAAATCTGCAATCTCCTCTTACGTTTAAAAGTGTGGGAGTGTTTAAAGAAACCAAAACATCTCTCCTTCTTCTCGTGTTCTGGCTAAGTAAGCTAATAAATATCTGATTAAGTTAGTTTGAGTTGGGTTTTCTGTCATTTGCTGCTGAAAGTATCCTAATCTATGTACTGTCAACACTTTATTCTGGTGCTGAGTCAATAACACAAGTAAGAAAGATAGTCCTTGCTCGTTGTATCAAAATGGTAAGACCTATGCAAACCCAGAAGTCTATACTTAGGGGCCCGCCAAGCCAAATAAACACCTCCTAAGGACCGCATTAGTTTAAAAACTTGCCAGTTCAAATATACCCATTCATCTTACGTCATCAAGTTTCAGTTCCCTAACATTGTACATTGTGTGTTTTGTGAAATTACAAGTTTCCTGTGATAGCAAGAAGCCCAAGTAATAATTTACCTGGTAAAGGAAGGTGAAGAGTGAAGATGGGTATATATTTGTGTATGAATTGCTGTAGAACCTCTGCATATTTTTAACACATGACATGATTAAAATTTTTAAAAAATTAGCTGATTTTTAAAAATCCAACAAATTAAGAAAAGGCCATGAGTTACTTTTCGGGTACAGTTAAAGAGAATCACTAGAATCAGAGCCATTAAAATTTGTTTCAAGTTGTTATGGTACCTTAAAAAGAACATTTGGTCCTTGAGAAGATGACAGCAATACATATAATTTTTAGCAAGCATTCTGAATTGAAATGATCACAGAACTATCAATATGGGATTTCAAAGTGAGACTGACTCAAGCAATTAACCTAAAATTATGTGTCCATGTTGTTTAAAGATCTAGCAGAGAAACCTAATTGGCACTTATGAAATACCATTTCACTTACACTCAAATTTAAAAGTACGCTTGTGCCTTGAATAATGCTCTTGAGTATAAAAATAGGAACCAGATGTACTTTTAAAATTTAAATGAATTTGTTTTAAGTGATTATTTATGGTCTATAATCAAATTATTAACTTTTTAAAAAAAGCATTTACTTTTTGTGTAAAAAAAGATTAAGTTTGCTTGCTTTCCTTCCCAACTAGCATTTATGGTACATTTATTTGGTATAAAGGGGTAAAAACAATCCAGCTCTTATGTAAGCTAGAGAACTGACTTTTGGCATCCCAGAGAGATTTCTTCTTTGCATTATACATTTACTTTGTATTTATGTATTTTGCAAAAAGCAATAATTCTATGTTTTTAAGTAGCAGGACATCTGTTCTGTTGGTCAGAATTTGTTTGTATATAATCACAGTGTCGTCTCCAATTGATCTTTTTTTTTTTTTTTTTTTTTGCGGTACGCGGGCCTCTCACTGTTGTGGCCTCTCCCGTTGCAGAGCACAGGCTCCGGACACGCAGGCTCAGTGGCCACGGCTCACGGGCCCAGCCTCTCCGCGGCATGTGGGATCCTCCCGAACCCGGGCACGAACCCATGTCCCCTGCATCCGCAGGTGGACTCTCAACCACTGCACCACCAGGGAAGTCCTCCAATTGATTTTATAGTAACTATTTTCTATCCTTTTCTTGGATTGATGGTTTATTATGTTAAACATTTATTACTTCATGTGAAATAGGTACAATCTTTAAACCAAATTAACAAATATTTATTGAATATATATATATATGCAAAGTGTAATATTTAAATATTATTATTTTCCCTGTTGGACATAAAAATCCAGGTTGTTTAAGTCACATTGTCACCTGATAAGGTGCAGACAGTATCCCAACTGCTTTATTTACAGTAAAGAAAAACTAATCACTAACTGTAAAGAAACTTTAGTTGCAAAACAAGTTAGTGAAAACATGAATAGTGATAATTATAATCATATCCAACATTTGTTGAGCATTGAATTTAGAAAATAAATGTTTCCTAGTGCCTTCTGAAATCTCTATTACCTTGCCTGCTCAAGGTTTTTTCCACTATCTAATAAAAATACGACTCTATTCAGATAAATTTATCCCTTATATTAATTAGTTCTACAAAAGCTAATTGACTTAGAGCTTATAATACTTTTTTTCTTTTGCTTTAGGACCCAAATAGGCAATGCTCTATTGCCCAATATAAGGGAAGGTAACTCATGTTTTGAAGAATAATTGGACTATTCATAGGATCCAGAAAACTCAATGTTTCTTCATCCATCTGTGTATTCATTAAAAAGGATTTTTTTTGAATGCCTACTATGTAAAATAAATTCTAATTATTTGTAAGTGTTTTGTGAAGGTACGTTAATAAATTCTAATTATTTAAAAGTGTTTTGTGAAAATACACTATTACTGGGAAGATAGCTATTAGGGCATTTATTTTCTGTTTATTTTACAAGGAAATGTACCCCTCTGAGTTTGATTTAGATATGTATTCCTAAAGTAAATATTGCTATTGATGGCTTCCTGTTTAATGTCAGGATAGTTAAGTGACCCTAGAAATCTTCCAGTTGTGTTAAAGTTTCCTTTACATGGATTCCAATATAATTGCTGTCATATTATTTGATATGTAAAAACCAGCTACCTCCTATATTCAAACTTTTATAGCATTTTATTCTTACATTTACTAAGAGACAAATTACTTTATGAAAATAATAGTATTATTTTTAAGGAATAATACTAAGTCTCCTTTAGGCCAACATTTAACATGTCACAATTTTTAGACAGAAATTAAATTAACTATCCTGGCTTCCTGGTTCTTGGGAAGTTATTTATTACTATTTTTTTTTCTTATCTGCAAAATTAAATTCTACCAAATCTACTGAGTTTCCTACATCTGGATCCACATCCTCTGCTTTTCCTGCAGTAGCATGGCTCTTACCAACCACCTCCCCCCAACCCCCCAGCTTGTGTACTGGGTCCTGTTCCTCCTTAACCTCTCTGAGGCTAGGCTGATCTCTTCTCTCTTCTGCATCATCCTTTCTTTCTGCACTAAATTATTCCCACCAGCTAAAATCATGTGGAATATCTCCCATCTCATTAAAAAGAACTCCTCATCCCACACCAGCTCTGCCATTTCTCTACTCACTTGTGTGCTAGAACTCCATACCTGTTTCTATTTTCTTCACTTCCTCATTCTCTGCCTGGATCTTTTATTTGAACCCACATATTTGACCCCTCCACAGCACTCTCTCTTAAACCCACTGCAGTTAGGTTTTCTGCCATTTCAGCTTCATGGAAGAGCACTTGTTAAGGTCACTAATGACCTCTACCCTGCCATATCCAACATAAAACTCTCAGTCTTATCTTGACTTATCGGCAGCATTTGGAGCAATGACTGCCCCTTCTCTGTTTTCTTCATTCGGTTTCCAAGACACCACTCCCATCTCCCTTTACCCCCATCTCACTGGCTGCTTGTCTCTCTTAGTTGCTGGATCTACCTCCTCTTCCTGATTAGAACTCAGTCTTCAGCCTTCTTTTTATTCATACTTATTTCCTCAGCAATCTCATCTCTTTGCTTAAAATTTCCAAAATTTTATGCCCAACCAATGTAGAGCACTGATTGTTATTTCTTATTGTGACCTACTAACAACTAGGAAAGAAGATTCTGTGGCATCCTTCTTTCTTGATTCCATATTCAATCCCTCCTCCTACCTGCTATCCTTGGGAGCAAATGTGATGTTCACTTGTCTACTCATCTGACAAATACTTACTGAGCAATGTGTGCCAGGCTCTGTGCTGCCTTATCCATAATCTAGGCTTCTAATGGTTTCTGGCCTTTGCCCTCTTTTCTTTTTCCTATCAGTTCTTCTTGCTCAATCTTATCCACCCCCATTAGTTCAGGAATGTTCTAATGACCCCTCAAATATATATCTCCAGCCCAGACATTCTCCCCCTCGCTGAAAACTCAAAAATTCTACCAACTAGATTTCTAATCCTGGAGCAAACACTTCAAATTCAACATTACAATTTAAATGTAATTTTATTAGAAATGGAAACAACACAAACAAACATCTTCCTGCCTGAGTCAGAAATGAGTCATTCTCAATTCCTCCTCTTCCCTCAGCTCACCGTGCCTTTCTAAGTATCTCCATACCTGGTCACCTTATCTCTAGTCCTGCCAATAGTGCTTCATCATTTACTTGCCTTAACCATTTACTCTCTAAGAATATCTCAGCCTCTAGCCTTGTAGTCCTCCAATCCTTGACCCACATTGCTGCCAGCATGATCTGCTTAAAATTAAATCTGAATAATTGACTTCCTTGAGTATTATCCTTTTTTTTTTTTTTTTGCGGTACACGGCCCTCTCACTGTTGTGGTCTCTCCCGTTACGTAGCACATGCTCCAGATGCGCAGGCCCAGAGGCCATGGCTCACGAGCCTAGCCACACCGCGGCATGTGGGATCTTCCCGGACCCGGGCACGAACCTGTGTCCCCTGCATCGGCAGGCGGACTCTCAACCACTGCGCCACCAGGGAAGCCCTTGTGTATTATCTTTGATGGCTCTCCATCTCCTATGGAATAAAGCTCATAGTTTCATTCCTTGTAAACACAAAACCTTTTGAGCCACATCAGCTCTTCTGCAAAAACTATAAGTTCTGGCCCAACAGAATGACTTGCAGACCCATGAAGCCGACATGCTCTTTGTATCTGCATGTGTTTGCACACCCTGTGTGTCTGGGGAAGATGCACTCTTCCATCAAGACGCAGATCAATTTATACTGACTTTGAAGCTCCTTAAGCACTGATGCCACCAAAAGATAGACCTTCTCTCTTGTATGTTATATTACTTTGTATAGATCTCTCATTTTTTTCCCCATGTATTTCATGTAGTGTAATTATTTGTCTGCATGTTGTCTATTCCACTGTACAGGGAAGTCTATGTAGGCAGTGACCTTGTATAATTCATCTTATCATCTCAGTCCACTATTTTTATTTCATCTTTTCTAAAGAAGAGGGAACAGCTGATGTGCACTATCCTTTTAATGAATATTTTTAAACTGCAGAAGTTTAGTTTAGTTTAGATAAAACATTATTTTTCTAAAATATAATAACTATTTTCCTAATATTAGTTACTCACATATACAGTTTTTACATTGAAATATAATTCACCTATCATAAAATTTACCCTTTTAAAGTGTACAATTCACTGGTTTTTACTATATTCACAAAGTTGTACAACCATCACCACTATATGATTCCAAAAGTTTCTAATCCTAGAACACTTTCATTACCCCCAAAAGAAACTCTGACCCCATTCCCTGTCACTCCCCAACCCCATCCCTTCTCCAGATCAACTAATCTATTTTCCACCTCTATAGGTTTGCCTATTCTGACCATTTAATATAAGTGGAAATATATAATATGTGGTCTTTCATGTCTGGCTTCTTTCACTTAGCATAATGTTTTCAAGGTTCACCCAGGTTGTAGCACATATCATTCCTTTTTATGAGCGAATAATATTCCACTGTATGGATATATCATTTCTTGTTTACCCATTCTTCAATCGATGGACATTTGGGTTTTGATACTTTTGGCTACTGTGAAATAATGCTTCTGTGAATATTAATGTACAAGTTTTTACGTGGCCATACGTTTTCAATACTCTTAGGTATATATAAGGAATGGAACTGTTGGGTCACATGATAACTCTGTTTACCTTTTTAAGGAACTGACAAATTGTCTTCCAAAGTGATTGCACAATTTTACTTTTCCATGATCTATATATAAGGATTCCAATTTCCCTACATCCTCATTAATACTTGTTATTGTCCATCTTTTTTTATTACAGCCTTCTTAGTGGGTATGAAGTGGTAGCTCATTGTGGTTATAAGGGTTTGATATCATCCTCCTGTAAAAGAGTTATAAAGAGTTCCATTCTATCTAAAATCAGTAAACAAATATTTTGTTTTATACTACACTGAAATAAATGTGAGGTTAAGACTCTCAGAAGACAGCTATTCTTTTCTCTTATCTAAACATCTTTAACGTTTCACAAGACTTAGCATATTTTAAATTATTTATTATTCCTAAGATTCTTCCAAGACTCTCTCCTGCTTCCCAATTTTGGGGGCAATATAAGGCCCCCAAATACAAAGCTCTTGATTTGACACAGATTAACTTTGAGGGAAAAATACTTTCTAGCTCCCATCTTCCTATTTATCCTATATGTAAGCGTTATATGACAGTGTAGGGCTAAGGATTGAGACAGCACATTTAATTTGTTGTCCTTTGTGACTCTTTAGATTTTTTTCCTTTTCTTAACCAGTCTCTCCTGGTAACTAGCTATCACCTCGTTTTTGTCTGTAATTAACCCACCTGTCTTAGTATTATTTGAAAACTTTCATAAACATACTATAAATTCCTTTCTGTTGCCTAACATGGTATTCAATATAGATAGTGGGTTTTACAAATTGGATGATTTATTTGAACATATGGTAGGGTGAAGTGACATTTGCTATGGTGCCTGTTTGTACCTTTACACACACATTCCTTTGGTTGAGTCTTTCAAATGAGGTGACTGTGACTGTGGCCAGGACTCTAGTCTCTAGTTGAGGAGATGATTATTTTAGTTTACACAAAAAAATGGTGACAATGATTTGCCCAGATGGATATTCCAAGCTGATAAGTTAGGGCCAGATGCTGCAGGCCATTTTCTGCAGTGTTAGGGCTTTTGAGAGACTTCTGTTGACACGTTCAAATATATTCTGTTGGGGTGACTGCTCTGTTTTTCCTATGCTTACATAAATATTCATCCAGTGATCTTGCATTCATACACTTTAAGCATTTCTCAGTTTTGTTTGTAGGCTTTTAGCTTAGTCATTGACTAAATACTTCATTCATTCATTTATTCATTCATTCACAATTAATTCACCCTGGATCCATAGTGGTGTGCCTATGATTTTCATTATTATTATTATTATTATTAAAGCGTTATATTCTCAAAAACCTCCCTGACTTTTCCTTCAAGCTATCATACGTTTATATAGTTGTATAAAGCCTAATCCACCCATTCTATGCAACCTTACCTTAGATATCCTAGCTTAAATATTACAACTTTACCCTCATGTGAGTGCATGCTGGAACATTCAGCTTAGTGTCACTTCACCCTTGCAAATGTGCACAACTAAACATTAATCACCATGTAATTCATCTTACCAACTATACACAATTATTTTATTTTGTCCTAGAAGTCTAAAGTAATAAGCATTCATATTTCTGTCTGTTAATATACAGTGACATTTTTTTAAAAAAAGTAAAGCAAATTATGTATGCATTTTGTGTCTTGCGATTTCTTTGTTATACTAAGAGGATTGAGATTGTTTTCAAGTTGAGATTGATATTGGAAAGCATCCAACTTCCCCAGTTCAAGTACATCTTTCTCACCATTAAACTTTCTTGCTTTTTGTTGTTTACATCTTTAATAAAATTACATTTAATTTGAGCCAGTGGGAGCTCTGATAATGAACCATAAAAAATTGTTCTCTCTCCCCTCTCCCCCAAGGATATCATGTTTATCTAACTAAAAATTTGAGCAGATTAAATTTCCTCAAATATATGAAAAGTAAGAATAGACAAGGCTATGTATTCTAGCAACTGGAATTAAAAGATGTGGTGCCCAGCAGATATTCCATTTATCATGCAGTTTATATCATGAGGGGATTTGTCACTGCTGCAATTAGCATGTACACCTGGGACCTACAGTTATGTATATAAATGAAAGGTTGTAACCAGAGTTCCCATAGGTACTGCATCGTTTGTTTCAATTTGGATGTGCAATCAATGACATGGTCACAGTCCATAAACTTGAGCAGAATGTAGCATTGGGCTTGGATGACATGGTTTTATGGTTATAGATGTTCTCTCATCTTTCAGATTTGCTTTGTACTAAATTATCCACCAAATACCATATCTTTAGAAAACTTTTTCTCTCATTACCAGTTGCATTCACTTTCTCTAAGGAAGAAGATGCATCTTGACCCCCAAATAATAAAATCAGTGAGTTCCCCAGGTCCTATTCTATGTCTTATATCATCATATTATTTTCAACAACTTTAGAGGTCAGGAATTTAAAGTCCTTCTGTCTCATTTTGTTGGCTTCATTGTTCAACTTCTTATTATTAGAAATGATTTTAGAATCCTAATTTTAGTAGCAATACTCTGAAGGACTAAGACTAGATCTTGCAGAATGGATGTCTGGCTGTGATCTTAGTCAATTTATAAAGCCATATAAAGCCTCAGTTTTCCTGTATACAAAATGGATAAGAGCCAGATCAAGACGGCAGAATAGAAGGATGTGGACCTCACCTCCTTCCACAAATACATAAAAAATACATCTACATGTAGAACAGGTCTCACAGAATACCTACTGAACACCGGCACAAGATCTCATACAACCAAACTTGCAAGACAGATCACAACGTAATTGGGTAGGATGAAAGACAAAAAAAAAAAAAAAAAAAAAGAAAGGAATCAGGGTGGGACCTGCGCCCCTAGGAGAGAGCTGTGAAGAGAAAAGTTTCACTCACCCTGGGAAGGCCCTTCACCAGCAGTAAGATGAGCTGGGACAGAAAGGGAGCTTCAGAGCCTCAGAGGAGAGTGAAGCAGCTGGATTATAGTGGGAAGAACAGAGAGAGACCTGCACAGAAGGTCCTGACCATCTCACTGCAGTCCCCAGCCTGAGGCCTCACGGTGGCTGGTGAGCGCAGGGCCTGGGTGCTGAAACTCAAGCTTCAGAGAACAGACCTGGAGAGAGAACTGGGCTTGGCTGCATGAAGACAGCCTGAAGGGGCTGGAGTGTGGTCCAAGCCACAACTGGGGGTGTGATCAGGAAGGAGCCTGGCTCCACCATTGAAGCCCCATTGTTAAGTTGTGCGCTCAAAGGGAGAGGTAGGGACAGCCACAGCAGTCTCATTCTTGGTGTGCACACGCTGGGTGAAGCTCCACCTCTACCAGATCTGGGAGCACGCAAGCACCATCAAGTTGCACACAGAGGCAAGGCTGAAATCCTAGTGGATTCCCAGGGGCCGCATGACTTCAGAAGCAGGGCTGAAATCTGAGTGTCTCAGCAGCTGTGTGATCTGTGGATTTACGTACCACAGGCGGCTTTGTAAACTCAGTGCCTGTGGGACATCTGAGTGGATTACTGCAGTCAAGTATGCAGAGGCAGGGCCAGGGCCTGGACTGACTCAGTAGCTCCCAAGGCAGGTCCAGGTGCGCAACTATGGCAGTCCCAGTGCCTGACCACGGGCTGAGGGCAGTGCCAAACACAATGTACTTTGTGAGCCCACACAATGGGTGACAGGTGACACCACGGAGTGCACTTCCTGGTGAACAGCTCCTACAGAGGAATACTCAGTGACTCTTCTTCCAGCAGGAATGCTCTAGTCCTGCTTACCTCATACTGCAGTCCAGAAATGGATCGGGGGGTGTCTATTCCAACACCTGGGGAGCAGACCCTGCTCCTGACAGGGCTGTGACAACCATAGAGCAAAGATGAGGACCCACTCAACATCCAGTGCAGGCTCTGGTCACCACAACAGCAAAAATACCCCTTATCAGGGGGATAACGGCCAACACACACTGAGGAAAGACGTGGCAGGCAATACTCCCACATAAAAATAGCCCTTCAAGACCACAGTAGAAAATTGTTTCTCCTAAACTCATAGATTCAGAGAAATATAAGTAAAATGAAGAAGCAGAAGGACCACTCCCAATTAAAAGATAAAGAGAATTCCCCTGAAAGAACAAACAGTGAAACAGACATCTCCAGTCTACCAGATCCCAAGTTCAAAAAGGAGGTAATGAAAATACTGAAGGAATTGAGAAAGGCTATTGATAGAAATGCAGATTACTGGAAAAAGGAAGTAGAAACTATAAAGAGAAGCCAGTTAAAATTAGAAAACCCATTTGCTGAGACAAAAGCTGAGCTAAAGGCAATCAATAGAAAACTGGATAATACAGAAGAGCGCATAAGTGATCTGGAAGATAGGATAATGGAAATCACCTAATCAGAACAGCAGACAGAAAAACAAATGAAAAAAATGAAAGCAATATACAAGACCTAGGGGATAATATAAAGCACTATAATCTATACATAATAGGGATCCCAGAAGGAAAGAAAGAGAAAAGAGGATCAAAAAAGTACTTGAAGAAATTATGGCTGAAAACTTCCAAAACCTAAAGAAGGAAACAGATATCCAGTTACAAGAAGCACAGAGGGTCCCAAACAAGATGAACCTAAACAGACCTATACCAAAGACATATTATAATTAAAATGGCAAAAGTTCAAAATAAAGAGGATTCTAAAGGCAGCAAGAGAAAAATAAAGAGTTAATTATAAGAGAACCCCCAAAAGGCTGATTTCCCTACCAAAACATTGAAGGCCAGAAGGGAGTGGCAAGATATATTCAAAGTCCTGAAAGGGAGAAACCTGCAACCTAGGATACTCTACCAGCAAGATTATCATTTAGAATATATGGAGAGAGAAAAGTTTTCTCAGACAAGCAAAAACTAAAAAAATACAGCAATACTAAACCTATCCTAAAGGAAACAGTGAAAGGTCTTTTCTAAAGAGAAAAGAAGTAAGAATCTATAGGAAACAGAAAATCACATTTGGAAAGTAAATCACTTAAATAAGCCAGTACTCAGATTAAAAAAAAAAAAAGAATTAAAAAAATTTCTGTGAAAGTGATGACCACAATGAACAGCAAAAGGATGAACATGAAGATGTAAAGGAGGACATCAAAATCATAAAATGTGGGGGAGGAAAGTAAGAAAATGGAGACTTTTTTCCCCTAGAATGTGTTTGAGCCTATATGACTACCAGTCTAAGGCAAACAGAGATAGGAAGGAATTAACATACTTGAAAAACAGGGTAACCACAAATCAAAAACATAAAACAGAGCCACAAAAACCAAAAAGAAGAGAACATAAGTATAATACAAAAGAAAACCATCAAACCACAAAAGGAAAAAGAAAAAGGGACAAAGAAGAAATATAAAATCAATGGGAAAACAAAGTTTAAAATGGCAATAAATACCTATCTATAAATAATTCCTTAAATGGCAATGGATTAAATGCTCCAATCAAAAGACACAGAGTGGCAGATTGGATAAGAAAATAAGAGCCTACAATGTGCTGCCTATAAGAGACCCACTTTAGGGCAAAGGACACACATAGATTGAAAGTGATGGGATGGAAAAGATATTTCATGCAAATGGAAATGACAAGAAAGCGGGGTAGCAACACTCAAATCAGACAAAATAGACTTTAAAAACAAAGGCCATCAAGAAAGATGAAGAAGGACACTATACAATGAAAAAAGGATCAATACAAGAAGAGGATATTATATTCATTAACATATATGCACCCAATATAGGAGTACCTAAATACAGAAAACAAATATTAACAGATATAAAGGGAGAAGTTGATGAGAATGCAATAATAGTAGACTTTACCACCTCACTCGCATCAGTGGACAGATCTCCCAGACAGAAAATCAATAAGGCAACAGAGATCCTAAATGATACAATAGAACAGTTAGACTTAACTGATATTTTCAGGACATTACATCCAAAAAAAGAAAACAAAACCCAGACTACACATTCTTTTCAAGAGTGCATGATATAGTCTCTAGGATTGACCACATAGCAGGACACAAAACAAACCTCAGCAAACTTAAGGAGACAGAGGTTATTTTAAGCATCTTTTCTGACCACACAGCATGAAACTAGAAATCAACCACAGAAAGAGAAATGAGAAAAAAAAATTATTACATGGAGACTAAACAACATGCTACTAAAAAAAACCCAATGGGTCAACAATGAAATCAAAGAGGAAATTAAAAAATACGTTGAGACAAATGGCAATGAAAACACAACCATACAAAATCTATGGGATGCAGCAAAAGAAATTCTTAGAGGGAAGTTCATAGCAATATAGGACTTCCTCAAAAAAAAAAAAAAAGGAAAAAAGAAAAGAAAAATCTCAAATAGATAACTTAAACCTTCCACCTTAAAGAATTAGAAAAAGAAAAACAAACAAAACCTAAAGTCAGCAGAAGGAAGTAAATAATAAAGATCAGAGAGAAAATAAACAAAATAGAAACTTAAAAAAAAATTTGAAAACATCAATAACACCAAGAGCTGGTTCTTTGGAAAGGTAAACGAAATCGACAAATTCCTGGCCAGGCTCACCAAGAAGAAAAGGGATAGCACCACCAAATAAACAAAATAAGAAATGAAAGAGGAAAACTAACAACTGATACAACACAAATACAAAAATCCATTAAGACCATACTATGAACAATTATATGCCCACAAATTGGACAACCTAGAAGAAATGGACAAGTTCCTAGAAACGTACAGCCCATCAAAACTGAATCAAGAAGAAATAGATAATTTGAACAGACCAATCACTAGAAGTGAAATAGAATCTGTAATTAAAAAAAAAAAAACAAAATGAAAAAATCTCCCTGCAAACAAAAGTCTGGGACCAGATGGCTTCACTGGAGAATTCTCAAACATATGAAGAAGAATTTATACTGATACTTCTCAAGCTCTTCCAAAAGATTGAAGAGAAGGGAACACTCCCCAAGTCATGCTATGAAGCCACCAACACCCTGATACCAAAACCAGACAAAGATAATACCAAAAGAGAAAATTACAGGCCAATATCTTTGATGAATGTAGATGCAAAAATTCTCAAAAAAATTTAGCAAACAATCCAACAACACATAAAAAAAATCATACACCACAATCAAGTTGGACTCATCCCAGGGTCACAAGGATCGTTCAACTTACGCAAATCAATCAATGTGATACACCACATCAACAAAAGAAAAGACAAAAACCACATGATCATCTCAATAGATGCAGACAAAGCATCTGATAAAATTCAACATCGATTCATGATAAAAATTCTTACCAAAGTGGGTATAGAGGGAGCACATCTCAACATAATAAAAGCTATTTATGACAAACCCACAGCTAACATAATACTCAATGGTGAAAAGCTAAAAGCCTTCCTGCTAAAATCTGGAACAAGACAAGTTTGCCCACTCTCACCACTTGTATTCAACATAGTATTGGAAGTCCTAACCACAGCAATCAGACAAGAAAAAGAAATAAAATGTATCCAAATTGGAAGAAAAGAGTTAAACCTGTCATTATATGCAGATGACATGATACTACATATAGAAAACCCTAAAGCTTCCACACAAAAACTATTAGAACTAATAAACAAATTCAGCAAGGTAGCAGGAGACAAGAGAAACATACAGAAATTGGTTGCATTTTTTTACACTAACAATGAAATATCAAAAAGGAAAAGTAAAAAAACAATCCCTTTTAAAATTCCACCCAAAAAAAAATTCTTAGGAGTAAACCTGACCAAGGAGGTGAAAAGACCTATATGGGGAAAACTATAAAACACTGAAGATGATTCAGAGATATCATATGCTCTTGCATTGGAAGAATTAATATTGTTAAAATGGCCACACTACCCAAAGAAATGTAAAGATTTAATGTGATCCCTATCAAATTACCCATGATACTTTTCACAGAACTAGAAGAAATAATCCTAAAATTTATATGGACCCTAAAAGACCCAGAATTGCCAAAGCAATCCTGAGGAAAAAGAACAAAGCTGGAGGAATAACCCTCCCAGACTTCAGACAATACTACAAGGCTACAGTAATCAAAACAGCATGGTACTGGCACAAAAACAGACATATGGATTAATGGAACAGACTATGGAGCCCAGAAATAAACCCACACACCTAAGGTCAATTAATCTTGGACAAAGGAGGCAAAAATATACAATGGAAAAAAGACAGTCTCTTTGGCAAGTGGTATTGGGAAAGCTACACATAAATCAGTGAGGTTAGAACATAATCTCACACCGTACACAAAAATAAATTCAAAATGGCTTAAAGATTTAAATATAAGACATGGGGGGGCTTCCCTGGTGGTGCAGTGGTTAAGAATCCGCCCACCAATGGGAGGGACACAGGTTCAAGCCCTGGTCCGGGAAGATCCCACATGCCGCGGAGCAACTAAGCCCGTGCGCCACAACTACTGAGCCTGCGCTCTAGAGCCCGCGAGCCACAACTACTGAGCCCGCGTGCCACAACTACCGAAGCCCGCGTGCCTAGAGCCTGTGCTCCACAACAAGAGAAGCCACCATAATGAGAAGTCCACGCACCGCAACGAAGAGTAGCCCCCGCTCGCCGCAACTAGAGAAGGTCCACACGCAGCAATGAAGACCCAGCGCAGCCAAAAAAAAAATTAATTAATTAAATTTAAAAAAAAAAAAAAAGACATGGGACTTCCATGGTGGCGCAGTGGTTAAGAATCTGCCTGCCAATGCAGGGGACGTGGGTTTGAACCCTGGTCTGGGAAGATCCCACATGCCGCTGAGCAACTAAGCCCGTGTGCCACAACTACTGAGCCTGCACTCTAGAGACTGCAAGCCGCAACTACTGAGCCCACGTGCCACAACTACTGAAGCCTGAGCACCTAGAGCCTGTGCCCCGCAACAAGAGAAGCCACTGCGGTGAGAGGCCTGCGCACCACAACGAGGAGCGGCCCCCGCTCACCACAACTGGAGAGAGCCTGCACGCAATGAAGACCCAACACAGCCAAAAATAAATAAATAAATAAGACATGACACCATAAAATTCCTAGAAGAGAACATAGGCAAAACATTCTCTGACATAAATTGTACCAATGTTTTCTTAGGTCAGTCTTCCAAGGCAATAGAAATAAAAGCAAAAAGACAAATGGGACCTATCAAACTTACAAGCTTTTGCACAACATAGGAAATCATAGACAAAACAAAAAGACAACCTATGGACTGGGAGAAAATATTTGCAAATGATGCAACTGACAAGGGCTTAATTTCCAAAATATACAAACAGCCCATACAAATAAATATTGAAAAAACAAACAACCCAACCAAAAAATGGGCACAAGACCTAAAGAGACATCCTCCAAAGAAGACATACAGATGGCCAATGGGCACATGAAAAGATGCTCAATATCACTAATAAATTATTAGAGAAATGCAAATCAAAACTACAATGAGGTATCACCTCACTCTGGTCAGAATGGCTATCATCAGAATGTCTACAAATAGGGGCTTCCCTGGTGGCGCAGTGGTTGAGAATCTGCCTGCCAATGCAGGGGACACGGGTTTGAGCCCTGGTCTGGGAAGATCTCACATGTCGCAGAGCAACTGGGCCCGTAAGCCACAATTACTGAGCCTGCGCATCTGAAGCCTGTGTTCCGCAACAAGTGAGGCCGTGATAGTGAGAGGCCCGCGCACCGCAATGAAGAGTGGTCCCCGCTTGCCACAACTAGAGAAAGCCCTCGCACAGAAACGAAGACCCAACACAGCCATAAATAAATAAAATTTTAAAAATTATTAAAAAAAAAAAGGTCTACAAATAATAAACGCTAGAGAGGGTGTGGAGAAAAGGGAACCCTCTTGCACTGTTGGTGGGAATGTAAATTGGCGCAGCCACTATGGAGAACAGTGTAGAAGTTCCTTAGAAAACTAAAAAATAGAGCTATCATATGATCCAGCAATCACAGTCCTGGGTATATATCTGGAAAAAATGAAAACACTAATTCGAAAAGATACATGCACCTCAATGTTCATAGCAGCACTATTTACAATAGCCCAAACATGGAAGCAACCTAGATGTCCATCAACAGATGAATGGATAAAGAAGATGGGGTATATATACACAATGGAATATTACTCAGCCATTAAAAAGAATGAAATAATGCCATCTGCAGCAACATGGATGGACCTAAAGATTATCACACTAAGTGAAGTAAGCCAGACAGAGAACAAAAAATATCATATGATATCACTTATATGTGGAATCTAAAAAAAGTGTACAAATGAACTTATTTACAAAACTGAAACAGACTCACAGACGTAGAAAACAAACTAATGGTTACCAACGGGAAAAGGGGATGGGAGTGGGATAAAGTAGGAGTTTGGGATTAGCAGATACAAACTAATATATATAAAATAGATGAACAACAAGGTCCTACTGTATAGCACAGGGAACTATATTCAGTATCCTGTAATAAACCGTAATGGAAAAGAACATGAAAAAGAATATGTATATATATATGTATAACTGAATCACTTTGCTCTACACCAGAAACTAACACAACACTGTAAATCAGCTATACTTCAATTTTTTAAAAAAGGATAATAATAAAATAGGAGAGCCTTCTTACCTGAGCAGGATTGATGCTGAAAGGAAAACCCACTTAAAATGAATACACTTCAAATATCATTTTATATTATTCATAGCAAATTGCATGCAGTTTGCAAATTCATCTTTAAAAATTCAAGCTAAACTATATGAAAATGAATTCCTCTTGATTCATAGTTAACATTTTAAAAAGTTATTTATTTGCATAAAGAATGAATCAGTTATTAATTTTTGGTATACTTTTGGGGATAAAATTATATAATATCATGATAGACAATCTTTACTTCACATTTGGCTTTTTAGCAGGATCATAATCTTTTGATTAATTCTTCTTTTATGAAGAACATAACCTGCGAAAAGTTTGCTTATTTTCTCTTTTCCAGTTGTTAACTATTCTAAATTCTGCCAGGTCCTCAGTTGTTAATGTCTTTGCCTGTGATCTGAACAGTGTTCCAACATTTTTTTTGTTTGTTTTTTTTGTTTGCGTTACGCGGGCCTCTCACTGTTGTGGCCTCTCCCGTTATGGAGCACAGGCTCCGGACGCACAGGCTCAGCGGCCATGGCTCACGGGCACAGCCGCTCTGCGGCATGTGGGATCTTCCCAGACCTGGGCACGAACCCGTGTCCCCTGCATCGTCAGGCGGACTCTCAACCACTGCGCCACCAGGGAAGCCCCCAACATATTTTTTTATCAACTTCACCTTTTCCAAAATCTACAATTATACTTTGTTTTTGGTTTTCACTGTGGTGCTGGATGTGTGATACAATTAACAAGAAAGTGAGAGACAAAAACTTTGGCTCCTGGACTGGGATGCTGGCATTAAATAGAAGTGATGCTTGTTTGAGTGGGAATTCGTTCTATAAGTGGTCAACTTATTAGTGAATATTTTGTGTTATTGTGACTTTTACTTTCCTCTTACCTTCTGGGACTCAGTAAATGAATACTGATATAAAATCTCCCTAACTCATCTACCTTATTGAGAAAACTAAATGTGGGACTAAATCCAAAACACTTAGCACAGTGCCTGGCATACATTAACCAATCCATACATACTAGTGATTGTTACTATTATCATTATTTTTACCAACATTCTTTAAGAAAGATAGTTAAACCGTAAACAGTAAGTCTTTGGGGTACCCACTAATAGAATGGACTTAACCACCTAGCAATTCACAAACTTTTAGGTTCTTAGACCACTACAGTGATCTGGGCCACCCATTTCTTTTATTCAGTTCACCAGAGTTTACTTCTACAAACCAACTAACAAAAAATACTTTTGCAGGGGCTTCCCTGGTGGCGCAGTAGTTGAGAGTCCGCCTGCCGATGCAGGGGACGCGGGTTTGTGCCCCGGTCCGGGAAGATCCCACATGCCACGGAGTGGCTGGGCCCGTGAGTCATGGCCGCTGAGCCTGCGCGTCCGGAGCCTGTGCTCCGCAACGGGAGAGGCCACAACAGTGAGAGACCCACGTACCGCAAAAAAGAAACAAAAAACAAAAAAAAAACTTTTGTAGAAACTCTTTAGCCCAATCCATTCGTGCTGTTTTTCTCTTCAAAGGGAGGACATAGAAAGTATAGATAAAGAGTTTAGGACTCTGAGTTTAGGACTCTAAGTCAGAGAATGAGAAGAATAGTTTTTGGCCAAATCAGTATCTGAATGAGAGACCATGAAGCATGTCAGCTGCAATTTCTTTTAGAGACTTTGCTTCCTTCCTTTCCTCCATTTTATTTCCCTTCAGTTTGCCTGCAGTCCTCTTTAAGCTAAGATAGAAATCAAAAGTAAAAGTAAGATCCAATCATTTTGATTTTTTTGTGTGTGTGGAGAAAAGAACCAAAAAATGGTGATAAATGGAAAGATAAATAGCCCTGGCTGAGAGCATGCAGTGCCCAGTTCCTGGGACTTGCAGTCAAAATGACCTTGCTAACAAATAAACTGACCTTATAATACAGGATGGTTACCATTTCTTCAGCTTGACACCAGCCCCCCGCCTCCTTTCTATCCTTGCTTCCATTCCCAGCTTTATTTTTTAAGTGTGGGTTATCAGATCAGTAGACACTTTAATCTGCTGTCTGGTCCAGTGCTTCTCAAAGTTAGGGTGCTTAAGAATCCCCTGGGGATTTTGCTAAAAATGCAGGTTCTGACTCAGTAGGTCTGAGAGTCTGCATTTCTAGCAAGCTCCCAGGTGATATTTACACTTCTGATACAGGGCTAAGGCCCACACTTTGAGGAGCAAGAATTTAGTATATTCCCAGGAATGTTGGGTAGGATGAAATGAAAGCCCTTAGTGATTAGATTAAAGAGCTTTCCCTTTATCAGCATTGCTATATATAAGGAAAAGAAATTAAATTGGTCTTTCCAGCACTACTTGGGTTTGCAAAGCCATGCTAATTACTCTATTTCTGGCCTTTCAAGGACATTTCAAAATAATGATATTCTACTTTCTTCTTGAGTATCAACATTAAGCTGTCTTACTAATTTTGCTTTGACCAAATTACGAAAGTAGATAGTCTCATGTTTTCGAAGTTGCTTCATGACCTCTTGCTTTTTTACCCTCAGGGGAGCCCCTCTATTTATTCTAAATAGAGTGTAGATAACTGATAATGACAGTGTAAACAGGTGGGAGTGCAATATTAAGCTCCTACTGTGTGACATATGCTGTGGTAAGTGCTGGAGACACAACAATGAATAAAACATATATGGTATCTAATTGTCTCCTCCCTTTAACTCAGGGAGATGGGTATGACTTCAATGGTGCAGATGAGAACAGACACTGAGTTAGATAACTGCAGCAGTTACAGCTGGTAAGTGGTAGGAGTGAAATATAAACCTAGTTCTTTTTGACTGTAAAACGCTTGCCAAAGATCCTGAACTCATTCTGAATAGGGAGTTGCCTACCCCCTCACCACCATAAATAACTAGGGGCTTTGTATTCTTTAGTGTCCAAAAAAAGTCACTTTATTTTTCTTTCTTATCCTTTCAGAATAAAGCTGCTGACTCTATAGTGACAGCTGCCAATATATTTCATAAATAAGGATCCCATCTTCAAGCACAAGTAATCTAAACATATACAATATTTTAAGACTGCTTTACAATTAAATTGTTTTTTTCACTTTAGTGTGATTTTCCTGTTGTGCTACCTCTTGTCCTGGATGACCGACTAGAACAGGTATTTTTTCAGAAAGGAAACTCCTACCACACACAGAAATCAAAGTGATGTTAAGATTTAAATGTGAAAGGTAAGACAAAAAAGTTTACAAAGATAACCCAGGAGAATAACTTCATGAACTTGGAGTAGGGAAAGACTTCCTAAGCAGGATACAGAAAACACTAATCAAAAAGGAAACTACTGATAAATCATACTATATTAAACCTTATGTTGATAAAATATAATATTAAGGAAGGCAAGCCACAAAGCAGAGGATATTTGCAATACACAAACCAACAGAATTAGAATACAAAAAAATATTTCAACAGATCAGTAAAAGATAGAAAACATATTAGAAAATGTTGCAAAAGACTTACATGGAGAGACACTTGACAAAAAAAAAAAAGTGTATCCAAATTGCCAGTAACATGTGAAAATGTTCTCAACCTCATTTGTCATCAGGGAAATGCAAATGAAAACCACACTAAGATATCACTGCACGCCCTCCAGAATGTCTAAAATGAACAAGGCTGACAATACCAATCTCAGGCAATGGTTTGGAGCAACCGGAATTCTCATATACCATTAGCAGGAATGTAAATTGATACAGCAACTTCAGAATAACTTTTCGTAGTATTAAAACTGAACAAATGCACAGCCAATGACTCAGCAATTCCACTCGTTGGTACATATACGGCAGATATGTGAACTACAGAAAGTCAGGTACATGAATATGCATATTCTTAAGCATTCATAATAGCCACAACTGGGAACGATTCAAATATCTATAAATATTGAATGGATAAGTAAACTGCACTTTATTTATTCAATGACATACTATTTAGCAATGAACATGAACAACTGCTACATGTAACAATAAGGGTGAAATCTCATAGTGTCCAGCAAAAGAAGTCAGACACAGAGAAGTACACGTTGTATGATTTCTTTTTTCTTTTTTTCTTTTTTTTTTTGCGGTACGCGGGCCTCTCACTGTTGTGTCCTCTCCCGTTGCGGAGCACAGGCTCCAGATGCGCAGGCTCAGCGGCTATGGCTCATGGGCCCAGCCGCTCCGCGGCATGTGGGATCCTCCCGGACCGGGGCACGAACCCGTGTACCTTGCATTGGCAGGCGGACTCCCAACCACTGCGCCACCAGGGAAGCCCCTATGATCTCTTTACATGAAGGTCAAAAACAGGCAAAACTGATCTATAGTGTTATAAGTCAGGAGAGTTACTTTTGCAGGGCAGGGAACTGCCAGGGGCTGGAGGAGGACTTCTGGAATCCTGGAAATGTACTATTTCTTGATCTGGGTGGTGGTTATCCAGGTGTGCTCATTTTATGAAAATTCTCTGAGATGTATACTTATGTATATGTAGGCTAATGCATATACTTTCCGATATGTATGTTATTTTTTTCAATAAAATGTAATATACGAAGGAGTAAAATTGAAGTCTGTGTTTTTGATGTCATCTGTTACTAGTTCTTTTTCCCTCTACAGCAAAGAAGCAAGCATTTTCTTGATTTCATTCCTTTGCTTTGCAAAACTGAAATCTTTTAAACAAATTTTTATGACATTTGTAAAATATATTTCTATTACTGCTTTTGTGTTCCCCAGGTTTTGTCTTTTCAATATCAAATCCATTCTGTGATGGGTTTTTTTTCTTTCTTTTTTTTTTTTTTGAGTTCTGACCCAACCCTGTTTTGTGTCCCTTTTCCATTTGCTTTTATGTTTCAGTATAGTTCTGGTAATAATCCCATTTGACCTTAAGACAAATGCATTATCAAACATTAAACAAAGACTGGTTGCCATGGGCTTGATGTGTGACCTCATTCCACCTAACATTTAAGGAAATAACAGTCCTCTAAGAATGATGGGACAATTGCTTCCTGAGGATGTGAGCCTTATGACTGAATAGATGCTCTTTGAAAAAAAACATAGATGATGGGAGTATAAAGGGAGTTTATCCTGTCAGAAGTGAAAAACCACGCTGTCATTATAGCTGTGCACACACACTTTCCACTGCCACCACCCAGTGTAACTCATGCCAGCACACGGTGAGAATGATTTGGAAAAGACTTGAGTTCTGGGGTCATCAGATAGGGATTCAAACTCTAGATCTTACTAACAGTGTGTTTTTGAGCAAGTGTTCAATCTCTCTGGACTTCAATTGACTTCTCTATAAAAATGGGGATAAAAATATCAACATCACAAAACTGTTGCAGGGGTTTCAATTACATAAACATATAAATGTCTCTAACATAGTATTTAGCACATCTAGATGTTCAAAAGACGAAATTATTCTCTTTTCTAACCTTTTCCTTTTTAGGCAAAAATATGTCGCTGCAATTGTTTGCAATCATATTTGAGTTTTTGATTCACAGCAATTTGGCTTTGGAGATGATAGGCCCTGGAGTATTTATTTCATGAATACATGCTGGATCCATATATCTTTTCATAAAGTATTTTTCTTTTTACCTTTTAAATTTTCTAGATGCAATCTTTACCCTAAATGGAATAAGAAAATAATAATTGTAAAATTCCTTTAATGGGAAAGAAGATATTTTAATATTTGATTTACTATCTTAAAGGAATAGAAGGAAATAGTGTAGATGAGAATTTATTTTGTATCTTTAATTCCTATTTTAAAGTCTCACAGATTTGTAGACCTGAACGTAAGTGTGGTGTTTTTAGAGAAATGCACATTTGGCTACTTTTTCCCCCCAGTTTTATTAAGAAATAACTGACATACATCACTGTATAAGTTTAAGGCATACAGCATGATGGTTTGATTTACATACATTGTGAAATGGTTATCACAATAGGTTCAGCTAACATCCATCTTCTTATATAGATAAAACAAGAAGAGAAACAAAAAAAGGGGGAAAAAATTTCTCCTTGTGATGCAAGCTCTTAGGATTTACTCTCACAACTTGCCTACACAGGCACACCTTGGAGATATTGCAGGTTTGGTTCCAGACCACTGCAATAAAGCGAATATCACAATAAGGTGAGTCACTCGAATTTTTTGGTTTCCCAGTGCGTGTAAAAGTATATTTACACTATACTGTAGTCTATTAAGTGAGCAATAGCATTATGTCTAAAAAAATGTACATATCTTAATTAAAAAGTCTTTATTACTAAAAAGTGCTAACCAGGGACTTCCCTGGTGGCGCAGCAGTTAAGAATCTGCCTGCCAATGCAGGGGACACAGGTTCGAGCCCTGATCCGGGAAGATCCCACATGTTGTGGAGCAACTAAGCCCGTGCGCCACAACTACTGAGCCTGTGCTCTACAGCCCGTGAGCCACAACTACTGAGCCTGCGTGCCAAAACTACTGAAGCCTGTGCACCTACAGCCTGTGCTCCACAACAGGAGAAGCCACCGCAATGAGAAGCCCGTGTACCGCAACGAAGAGTAGCCCCCACTCGCCACAACTAGAGAAAGCCTGTGCACAGCAATGAAGACACAACGCAGCCAAAAATAAACATAAAATAAATAAATAAAAATTTAAAAAAATGCTAACCATCATCTGATAATGCAGGGTTGCCACAATCTTCAATTTGTGAAAAACACAATACCTTTGAAGTGCAGTAAAGCAAAGCACAATAATACAATATGCCTGTATATCATTCTTCAGTGTTAGCCATAGTCATCATGTTGTACATTACATCTCTAGTCCTTATCTTATAACTGGAAGTTTGTACCTTTTGACCATCTTCCTCCAATTCCCCCTCCCTCACCCTCTGCCTCTGGTAACCGCAGGTCTGATCTCTTTTTCTATAAGTTTCATTTTCTGTTTGTTTTTTAAGATTATAAGTGAGATCATACAGTATTTGTCTTTCTCTATCTGACTTATTTCACTTAGCACAATGTGTTCAGGATCCATCTGTGCTTTCACAAAACGGTAGGATTTTCTTGTTTTTTTTAATGGCTGAATAATATTCCATTGCATATATACACCACATCTCCTTTATCCATTCATCCAACAATGGACACTTAGGATATTTCCATGTCTTGGCTGTTGTAAGTAGTGCTGCTATGAATGGGGGGGCGGGCGGAGGGTGCTGCACAGATATCTTTTTGAGTTAGTGTTTTTGTTTCCTTTGAATATATTCCCAGAAGTGGAATTGCTGGATCATGTGATAGTTCTATTTTTAATTTTTTGAGGGTCTTTCATTTTGTTTTCCATAGTGGCTGTACCAATTTACAGTCTCACCGATAGTACACAAGGGTTCCCTTTTCTCAACATCCATGCACATTCGACTACTTTTGATTACGGCCAGATGCAGCTGGCTTTAAAAAATGTGTTACTTAGTAAAGTTGAAATAGCTGAAGGGACTCTTAGTATTGAGCATTTTATTCCTAAAAAATATAGGGAGGTGAAGCAACTTGCCTAAGGTGGCCATTGAAAGTTAGGACTCAAAAAACAAAAAAGTTAGGAGTCGATGAGTCACACCCTCTCTTCTCTGAGTTCCAAGTGGTAGAAAGTAGACACATGTTGAGAAAGAGTTAGTGTATTAATGGCTGCTAAAACTGAGTTCGAAAATGGAGCTGAGACCCAAGGCAGTGTTCCGTAGCTTTGACTCAAAATGGACACCTTGGAGCCCTTTTGCAGGTGGTGTTGGCTCGGCAAAGCTGACTCCACCTACACTTGCCCACCTGCCTCACGGAGGAGTCTAGGTCTTCCGCGCAAGCTCAGACACTGCGGAGTGCAGGTTAAGAGGGAAAGATGAGCCCTCGTGATTTCTGTGCAATGACCCTCCTCAGATAACACTCCCCCCCTGAACAATACCTTGTAGATCACCAGATGCTTTTACCACGCCAGCAAATATTTATTTGAAATACTATTTGCTCTGTAATCTTACCCAGAGTATTAATTTGTTTAGCCTGCCTCTTCAAACTACTTAGGCTAGGGAAAATGACAGCCTAGAACCTGCCCAAATGATCAATAATGACAGATTATTATTATTATTATTTTGGCTATCACTTTTCTTATCATTTGGTAGATTCTCCCCTTAGCATCAAACAACTTGGTATAATACCTCGCAAATAGAAGTCTTTGAAGGATGATGCAGAATGTTGTCCTTTGGCTTATTCGTATTGATATGGAGCTAGTCCTCCAAATTCTCAAGGAACTCTTTTATAGTTTCAAACAGTAAAACTGCTCCAAAAAACTGTAAAGCCTGAAGAGAAAGAAAGGAAAAAATCAGCCACATAAAGGCTAAGGATTTTTTTACTACATGGCAGTCAAGATAAAATTAGGTGAAAGAATGCATTTCTGGGCACAAATAGCAGTTTATTCCCTTAAGTTAAGAACCTCATAGTGAAATATAAGTAGGGAACTATAACTACCATTTTATTGTCACCTCATTAGCAAATCAGGTTGATATCAGTGCAGGAATAAACATGGGAGCCTTTGAGCACAGATATTAATTTACTTCTTTATACCCCCACCATGTCCCCAAAGATCTGAAGCGTCTAAACATTATTGAGAAAATAACTACCTTTTTTTTCAGGAATTTGGCACCTAACACAATTGCATTTAGCAGTGTGGATATGAATGAAATACACCAAAAACACCCAGTGAATAATTCACATATGTAGTCTCTGTAATTTGTTAAATCCTCTGTGCCTCTGGAAAACTCCAGGAACTAAAATAACTGAAAGGGTTTGAGGGTTGACACTGAAAGGCACTGCATCATATGTCTCCATGAGGAATCAACAACTCTCAAGGTAAATACACACGTTAGTTTTAATTTACTACTTTACTTAGCCTCTTTCACTTAATCTCTTCCTTGCTCCTTTACTCTTACTCTCTCCTCCTCCAAATAAAGTCTTGTTTTTAAGTACAGAATAAATGAACTTAATAAATTAACCTTCAATCTCTGTGATCTTCTATCACAAATTTAAAGATATTTCACAGAGTTTTGACCATAAAACATAGGTTAAAAAGGATATTCTTTTTCATGTAGTAAACATGCAGTATGCAGCTGTATATTTAGCTTGGTGGGTGGCTACCTTACAATGGTACTTCTTTGGTACTTCTTTCCATTTCTATTAATGGAAAGTGCAACCTACACATGCTGTAAGAGAGGTATTCCTTGGTCTGCCTTCCTTCACCTCTGGACTTAAATTTCCGTATTCTCTTGAATATAGAATCTAACTCCTACTGCTGCAACTGTGATGTCTTTTGTTGACAGAAGAGTGACAGCTTGGGACCTGTATGTATGTGGCTTGGTTTCTTTGGGTCGTGATTATTCTCAAACTGTTTTACTGTATTTATCACTGTGACACTGCACTCATTTTAATCATTCCTATATTCCAAAGATTTTGAAAAGCCTGCTCAGATAGAGTAATGAGAATAAAAACAAAAATAAACAAGTGGGACCTAATTAAACTTAAAAAGCTTTTGCACAGCAAAAGAAACCATAAACAAAATGAAAAGACAACCCTCAGAGTGGGAGAAAATATTTGCAAATGAAGCAACTGACAAAGAATTAATATTCAAAATATACAAACAGCTCATGCAGCTCAATATCACAAAAACAAACAACCCAATCCAAAAATGGGTGGAAGACCTAAATAGACATTTCTCCAAAGAAGACATACAGACAGCTAACAAACACATGAAAAGATGCTCAACATCACTAATCATGTAGAGAAATGCAAATCAAAACTACAGTGAGGTATCACCTCACACCAGTCAGAATGGCCATCCTCAAGAAATCTACAAACAATAGATGTTGGAGGGTGTGGAGAAAAGGGAACCTTCTTGCATTGTTGGTGGGAATGTAAATTGATACAGCCACTATGGAGAACAGTATGGAAGTTCCTTAAAAACCTAAAAATAGAATTACCATATGACCCAGCAATCCCACTCCTGGGCATATACCCAGAGAAAACCATAATTCAAAAAGACACATGCACCCCATTGTTCATTGCAGCACTATTTACAATAGCCAGGACATGAAAACAATGTAAATGTCCATCAACAGAGGAATGGATAAAGAAGATGTGGTACATATATACAATGGAATATTACTCAGCCATAAAAAGGAACAAAATTGGGTCATTTGGGGCTTCCCTGGTGGCGCAGTGGTTGAGAGTCTGCCTGCCGATGCAGGGGACACGGGTTCGTGCTGCGGTCTGGGAGGATCCCACATGCCGCAGAGCGGCTGGGCCCATGAGCCATGGCAGCTAAGCCTGCGCGTCCGGAGCCTGTGCTCCACAACGGGAGAGGCCACAACAGCGAGAGGCCCGCGTACCGCAAAAAAAAAAAAATTGGGTCATTTTCAGAGGTGTGGATGGACCTAGAGAGTGTCATACAGAGTGAAGTAAGCCAGAAAAATATCATACATTAACACATACATGTGGGATCTAGAAAAATGGTATAGATGATCTTATTTGCAAAGCAGAAATAGAGACATGGACGTAGAGAACAAACGTATGGATACCATGGGGGAAAGGGGGGGGTGGGATGAATTGGGAGGTTGGGATTGACATATGTACACTATTGATACTATGTATAAAATAGACAACTAATGAGAACCTACTGTAGGGCACAGGGAACTCTATTCACTGCTCTGTGGTGACCTAAATGGGAAGGAAATCCAAAAAAGAGGGGACATATATATACATATGGCTGATTCACTTTGCTGTACAGTAGAAACTGACGTAATATTGTAAAGCAACTATACTCCAATAAAAATTTTAAAAAAAGAAAAAGTGAAAATAAATATTTGGAAAAGTTTTTGTTGAAAAAAAAAAAAAGCCTGCTCAGAACATAGACTATCCCTTTGAAGTCCTTGCTGCTCTTTAGTTTATAAACTGAAATTGATGGTTCATCTATTTCAGTAGTTCTTAACATAGGGTACAAGAATAGAATCACCTGTAGGGATTTTAGAAAATATATGTGATGATTTCTGAATGGGGCCCATATATCAGAATGTGTATTAATCTTCCCTCACCCCTCTCCAGGGTGATGCTACTGAGCCTTCCGGACTGAGAATCACAGAGCTATTTACACAACTGTCTTGTGCTGTTTGGAGGGGTAATGCAGCCTAATTGTGTAATAGACCCCGTAGCCAATCTGTCTGGCTTCAAACCCTGGCTGCTATGTTTTCCCAGTGTGACTTCAGGCAAGGTCCTTAGCCATTCTGATCCTCAGTTTCCTCATTTGTAAAATGTGGATAGTGGTAATAATAGAACATACATCATACATGTAAAACAACCAGCATAGTGTCTGGCAATAACATGTAGTATAAAAGTGTATTAATAAATATTTGATTCTCACTCCCAGTATTTTTTTCATTTTAAAATTTCTCCCAAATGTTAAGGAGAGCCTTATTTATGTGTATGTGGTCTATGTATTTTAAGTGGTTAACAATCTGCTGTTCCTAAATAAAACACTAAAATTTTCTACTGTTTCCTTGTTTCATCCCTGTAATCACTTAGCATGTGCTTAAGAAAATCCAACTAAATGATTATACTATTTAATTAAAATTTGATTATTTATACCCTCACTTTATTCCAAAAGGGCTTGGGCAGGTTCTTATAAAATACATATATGACATAACAAGCTAAAAGCAGAGGAAGACAAATTAACCTTTTAAGTTCGGCTCCCAAGAAGGCACCCTATAAGGTCCTGTACTCTTTTAGTTCAGGCCCACATCATTCATTCAAGGCTAAATTGATACCAGAGGGATATTTTACACTATCTGCACAATAGCTTTCCTGGTAACACAAGAAACAGAAAGGTGATTTTTATTATTGCTATTTTCATAAGCAGGAAAATTTAGGCTCTAAAAATGAAGCAAATTATTCTAGATGATTTTATAGGTTAGAAACATTGAAATACCAATATTCAGATGCTATTTGTTTTACCTAAAATGGCTTAATTTATATAATAATGTTAGATAAAATATAAAGCCTTTAAAAATACCTGTTAGACATTACTGCCCCATAGAAGACAATGGTTCACATTCAACTGTCCAAAGAAATGAGCTTAAAATGTGTGTCAAATATGGCATTTATTTCCATTTCTATGATCTACTTTTATCAAAGCATGCAACTGCTTGTGGTTAGCTCTTAAGTCTATAAAAGGAGACTAATGAGAAGTTGAGAAGTTTGGCCTAGCAGTCACCCACAATCTCCTCTGGACATCCTTCCCCACTGTTGTCAAACAGCTGTCACAAGTACACCCTACAGCCCCATCTGCAGGGCATCCATCCTGGATGGCTGCCTGCAGGCAGATAGGTTAGTGTGTGTTTCCCTCAGCAGCCAGAAAATGTGCAGAGTTCTTGCGGACTAATCCACTAAGACAAGAGAAAGAGAAAATAACTGTCAAGTCTAAATTTGTTAGAAAGCCACTTAGTGTTTCAACACTATTACTGTCAGGCTTGATTGCGGTAGCATTTCATTCTCTGTGTCAGAGGAGCCAGGTTTGAGATAGTGCACATTAGTTACTGACGATGTTAAACTCTTCAGGATTGTTTTCTTGGTGAATCTATTTCAAGACTAAAAATTTCCAGGGATCTTAAAAGTTACGGTGCCTCCCAGGACTTCCCAGGAGAATTCATGTGTATTAGTGTATATGTAATGTTCCCCCTCCCAGACAGCCAACACTGATCTTAATCTCGCTGAAAATGATAGGTTGGCAGGAAAAGTTAGAATCTGAGGTGAAAGTCTCCTGGTTATTCTAATTTTAGTTTTGATCTTAAGTTTTAGTGTCTTATATTTCAGGCTGATAATTTTTACTTATATTCTTACCAATCCATTCTGAAGGGTGAAGGATGTTAGAGCATAGAAACCCGATCTGTGTTTTGTATTCAGCACACAGACAACTATAGCTTTTAATTTCTTTCTTTGACTTCAGGGTAACTGGTGGGTTGTACTTAAAGATATAATTATCCTTCCTTACATACCACTCCCTCCTTTATAAGATAGCTGTCATCACCAGAAGCATTGTTCATTCACACATTGGTTACTTATTGACTGATTACTAGGTACATGATCCTGGGGTAGGTATTTTGGAGAATACAGAGAACAACAACAAAAATTAAATGGTAGTGGGGAAAACATGGATTTTCATGCCTGATCTGGGTTTGAATCTCAGCTCCATAATTAATTTGTTGTAAAATTCTCAATTATTTTCCTTTAATCTGTTTGTCTATCCTCACGCCAGTTCCATGCTGCCTTAGTTACTGTAGCTTTGTAGTACTGAAATTCGGAAGTGTGAGTTTTCTAGCCTTTTTTTTTTTTTTTTTGCTATTTTGGTTCCCTTGAATCTCCATATGAATTTTAGAATGAGCATGTCAATTTCTGAATAAAATGTCAACTAATATTTTTGATAGGAATTGTGTTGAATCTGTAGGTCAATTTGGGGAGTATTGCCATCTTAACAACATTGAGTCTTTCCATCCATGAACAGGTCTTTCCATTTATTTAGGTATTCATTGGTTTCTTTTAATGATATTTTGTTTTCAGCGTACTTACGTTGCACTTATTTTGTTAGATTTATTCCTAAGTATTCTTTTTGATACTATTATCAATAGAATTGTTTTCTTAAGTTCATTTCCTAGTTAATTACTAGTGTATATTAATATAAATGATCATTTTTGTAAACTGGTTTTGTATCCTGCAACCATGCTGAACTTGGTTATTCTAATTGTGTGACATAAAAATCATGTAACTTTCAAATAGAGATGGTTTTACTTCTTCCTTTCCAATCTGGATGCTTCTATTTCTTTCTCTTATCTAACTTCCCTGGCTAATACCTCCAGTTTAATGTTATACAGAAGTGTTAAGAGTGAACATTCTTATTTTTGATCATTGAGAGAAAACATTCAGTCTTTCACCATTGAGTATGATGTAAGCTGAGGTTTTGATTTTGTTTTTGTTTTTTTGTAAATGTCCTTTATCAGGTTGAGGAAGTTCCCTTCTATTCCTCATTTGTTGAGTGTTTTTATCATGAAAGAATTGTGGATTTTGTCAAATGCTTTCTGTGACTCTATTGAGATGATCATGTGGCTTTTATCTTTTATTTAGTTAATATAGTATATTACAATGATTGATTTTCATATGTTGAGTCCATCTTTCATTTCTGGGTTAAATCCCATTTGGATATTTTTATTTTTAAACCATTGGTCTAGAGCAATATTTCCCCAATATAAGCTTCAGAGCAATAATTCCATTGGATGTTAATAGCTGCTCCATGAAAAAAGAGTTACATTAAGTAAATTTGAGAAAAGCTGCATTAGAGTTAAATAGGTTTCTTTACAGCATGCTATCTCAGAGACTATAATATACTAATAGACTTTGCAAATCTCCAAGAGAGAGGTATGGTATGCCATGTTTTATAAACTTGTCTGGCAAGAGCACTTTGTGAAATTAATTTTCCATCAAATACATCTTGAGAAATATTGGTCCCAAGAATTTTTTAGTTGGTTTTTTTTAGAACTAGGTGTCTCTCTTTTTCAAAAAAAATTATTTATTTATTTGGTTGCACCAGGTCTCTTAGTTGTGGCAGGCAGGCTCCTTAGTTGTGGGAGGTGGGCTCCTTAGTTGCGGCTCATGGGCTCCTTAGTTGTGGCATGCAAACTCTTAGTTGTGGCATGCATGTGGGAACTAGTTCCCTGAGCAGGGATCGAACCTGGGCCCCCTGCATTGGGAGCATGGAGTCTTAACCACTGCGCCACCAGGAAAGTCCCGGTCCTAAGGAGTTTGATTAAATTTCTTTAGCATGTAATAGTGACCTAGAAAAGCTTAAAACTGACAGGATCATCAATTTTTAAAATTATATATTGCTGTCTAGAAAAATTCATTCAACATACAAGAAATATTCACAGAGTGTCTATTATGTGCCAGGTACTCTTCTAGGCACTGGAAAGGTAGAAATAGGAAAAAATGACAAAAGAAATCTCTGCTCTGTGGAGTGTACATTCTGGAAGAGAGGCAAACAATGAACATAAAAATTATGCAAATCATAAGATATGTTAGAGAGTACTATATATTACATAAAAAAGAAAAATCAAGTAAGCTCCTTGACACCAGTCTTGATGATGATTTCCTGGATTTGACACCGAAAGCAAAAGCAACAAAAGCAAAAATAATCAAATGGAACTACATCAAACTAAAAGGCTTCTGCACAGCAAAGGAAACCATCAATAAAACGAAAAGGCAGCTTACTGAATGACAGAAAATATTTGCAAATCATGTATTTGATAAAGGGTTAATATCCCAAATATATAACTCATACAACTCAACAGCAAAAAACCCCAAACAATCTGATTTAAAAATGGGGTGGGGGGAAGGATGATCTGAATAGATATTTTTCCAAGAAGACATACAGATGCCAAACAGGTACATGAAAAGTTCACCAATTATCAGGAAAATGCAACTTCACCAATTATCAGGAAAATGCAAACCAAAACCACAAAGAGATATCACCTTACACCTGTTAGAATGGTTATTATTTAAAAACCAAGAAATAATGTTTCTAGGTACTTTTGCCATAAGCATCTTTGCCACAAGCACTTTTGCTGCATAACTAGTTGGCTGTAAGGCAATTTTGCTGTAAAAGATAAAATAACTGGTTGATAGCTTGGTTTGACATACAAAAAGCATGACAGATGATGACGATTTTACACCAAGAATTGGTTTTTTATTTTGAAACACACTACATGGGAGGAGAAAGAGGCCAGGTCCACATTTCCCATAGAATTTTGTAATGTCTCTCAATGGACATGTGACATAATATTCCAAGAACAAACAACAGTGTGGAAGGCTTTCACAACACAATACAAAGCTCAGTTATAAATATGCATTCTAGTATTTGGAAAGTCTATCTTAATGAAGGAAGAAATTTTAGTGAAAAAGAAAAAGTGTGATGCTCAACAAGGAGAAGGATCAACAAGCAAAAAAAACAAGAAAAAAGATACAAAGTACTATGAAAAAAAAGACTTTGAAGACAAGTGCTTAGGTACAAACCACAAAATAAAATAAGTTATTTGCACAGTGTTGCCAAGAATCTTCACAGATTTTAAATGTATTCAAGTATTTTGTATTTTGCGATAGTCTTTTTAATTTTATTATTCATTTTTGATGTTTCCTGTTTATGTCCCTTTTAATGTCCCTCTTTTATTTTTTGTTATTTTAACTATTATGGCAAAACTGCCTTGTGGCTAAGTAGTTATGTGGCGAAAATGTTTCCAGCAAGAATGCTTTTGGCAAACACGTCTACAGCAAAGGTGGTTACGAAGAAACTACCGGGCGTGGAAATAGCAAGTGTTGGCGAGTACGTGGAGAAAAGAGAAACCTTGTGCACCATTGGTGGGAATGTAAGTTAGTGCAGCCGCTGTGGAAAAAAGTATGGAGGGGTCCTCCTAAACTTAGACATAGAACTACCACGTGATCCAGCATTTCCATTTCTCCGGTATTTACCTGAAGAAAACAAAAACACCAATTCAAAAAAATATGTGCACCCTCATGTTCACTGCAGCATTATTTACAATAGCCAAGACATGGAAACAACTTAAATGTTAATTGACAGATAAATGGATAAAGAAGATATGGTATTATACATACAATGGAATATTATTCAGTCATTAAAAAAATGGAATCCTGCCATTTGCTACAACATGGATGGACCTTGAGTGCATTACGCTAAGTGAGGTAAGTCAGACGGAGAAAGACAAACACAATATGATTTCATATGTGGAATATTTAAAAACACAAGCTCATAGACACAGAGAACAGATTTGTGTTTGTCAGAGGTGGGGGGTGGGGGCTGGCAAATGGGTGAAGGGGCTCAAAAGGCACAAATACAGACTTCCAGTTATAAAACAAGTAAATCACGGGGATGTAATGCACAGCATGGGAACTGTAGTTAAAAATAGTGTGTTCCATATTTGACAGTTGCTGAAAGAGTAGATCTTAAAAGCACTCATCACAAGAAAACAAAAATTGGTAGCTATGTGTAGTAATGGATGTTAATAGACTTCTTGTAGTGATCATTTTGCAATATATACAAATATCAAACCATTATGTTTTATACCTGAAACTAACATAATTTTATATGTAAATTACACCTCAATTTAAAAAAAAGAAAATGAAAAATTGGCTTAAGAGGTTTTGGAAATTCTGTGTAGGAGGATGGGAAACACAATGAAATATTTATAGGACATTCAGGCTAAAGTGGACTGATTGAGAGGGAAGGTGGTAGGAGCATTCATTGCCTCTTATCTGGATTACTGCAGCAGATCCTAACTAATCTCACTCCTTCAACTTTTGCTTCTTTCCCCCACCCCATGGGCTGACAGTAGTCTCTGAGTGTGTGTAGGGGAGATGGAGGTCTAGATGATGGGGAGTAGGCAAAAGTAAAAGCAGTGAAATTAGTTAGGGGTCTATTTCAGTAATCCAGGTGAGAGAGGATGGAGGCTCAAACCAGCAGTGAAGTGTTCATATTCTGGGTATTTTGAATATAGAGTCAACAGGATTTCCTGGATAAGAGAAGAGAGAAGCTTGGATAAGAGGTATGAGAGAAGGAGAGAAGTCAAAAATGACTCTACAGTTTTAGTCTTGTGCAACTTTGGGATAAAGTTTCATCAACAGAGAAGGGAAGACTTCCCGTGGTGCAGTGGTTAAGAATCCGCCTGCCAATGCAGGGGACACGGGTTCAAGCCCTGGTCCAGGAAGATCCCATATGCCTCGGAGCAACTAAGTCCATGCACCACAACTACTGAGCCTGCACTCTAGAGCCCACGAGCCACAACTACTGAGCCCACGTGCCACAACTATTGAAGCTGGCACGCCTACAGCCCATGCTCCACAACAAGAGAAGCCACTGCAATGAGAAGCCTGTGCACTGCAACGAAGAGTAGCCCCCACTGGCCGCAATTAGAGAAAGCCCGTACGCAGCAATGAAGACCCAATGCAGCCAAAACTAAGTAAATAAATAAATTTATTAAAAAAAAATACAGAGAAGGGAAAGTTTATGGGCAGAGCAAGTTTGTGAAAGAAAGTCAAGATTTCAGTTTTGGAACATACTGCACTTACAATTTCTACTTTTATATATGCTAACTCAGTATAGGAATTAAGACACATGGTCTCTATTGTTGACTTGATGAGGTACATCTTTTACTTAATACCAGTAGAGACACCAATGTGCCAGTACTTTACATTGTGAATAGCTAAAGACATGAGAAAAAAGTCAGAATTAAATAGATGCTATTTATACTACCTATTCTTTCATTTGTATCCTCCTCCCCACAATTTTCCAAAAAAATTGACTGGTTTTTAGAATCTGTCTTTTTTTTGTAGACTAAGGTGCTTGCTTATTTTTTGATCCTGTTTTACCAACCAACCAACCAACCCAGCCCACAAAATAACAACCAAAAACAAAACAAAGAAAACAACAAAACTCCTCCATTTGTCTTCTTATGGAGTTATCGTTCTCCAGTCTTCTGCTTTTAAAATGCACATCCAGGGCTGACACATAACTGTGAATTAAATAGACTAGTTTCCTCCAGCAATTGAAGAGGTGATGGAAACAACCAGGAGAGCACTAGTGACTGAGGAGAGGAAACTATAGTCTGCAGGGTACAGATTATCCAGAGGAGGGTGGCACTGTTGCCTGTCATCCTGGGCATATCTTGGGCTATATTTCCCAGCTTCCTTTGAAGTGAGGTGTGGCCATGTAACTGAGTTCCAACCAGTGGAATATGAGTAGAAGAGGCCTGGTCTACTTCCAGGCCTGGTCCAGGAAACCACTCCACTTGATGATATTTATTCCATCCCATTTTGATTAGCTGAAGACTAGCCTGACATATTGAAACAACATGTTGAAAATAATGGATCCAAAACTGGAAGAAACCTGGGTCTCTGAATTCTGCTCAAAGAAGACCATCTGTCAACAAAGAATTCCCATTTTGGACTTAACATGAGTGGGAAATAAATGTTTACTGTATTTGAGCTATCATACATTTGTAAGTTTGTTATAGCAGCTAATGGTCTCAAAATTAATGCAAAGAGAGAAACGGGTTCAAAAGCACACTTACTGCTCACATTTCCCTATTTAGCTCTCCAGTTTGTAGCCAATTATTATTATTATATTTTTAAAATTTACTTTCCATTTATTTTCTATGCATGTACTTTTAAACAGTTAAGATCAATCAGGGCAAATAGATTATATCTGGAGCCAATTATTTCCTTCAAATGTCCTATAAGCCTATAGTTTGAGGAGTGGAATTACAAGTGCATACCTTGTAATGTAGGGCTTAAACTAAGCTCATGGAACATTCCATATACTATAATACTGACTTAAGCATGAATTTAAAGATACAAATCTTTGAGGCTTGAGAAATTGGCAAGCATTACTGAGGTATTCAGTTTTCCCAATTTGATTTGCATTGCCAGCTAAATCTGTTTACTGAGTGCATGGTGGCATTTAGAGATCTAATTCAATGCTCTATTTGAAAATTTCTGATCATGCTTTTGGATCATAGCCTTTCTCAAATATTACATCCTTTCTAGGACAGTATTTATTATGGAAAAGTTTTCTTAGAAGTTTTTCACATTTTTAATATATCCATTCCTTGGCTTTAGAGGCATAAGGGTAAATACTACATTTTCAAACTTCATTTACACATGTCCTTAAGAGAAAAATAAATTTGTTTTCAACATGGGAGACATCTTCTGCAATGACTCCATGTTAAACATACATTCTTTAAAATAAAGTACAAAATTACAAAAGTGTGGAATTTCTAACCTTGTACTGAGAGGAAAAATATAAGTAAATTAACTTTCTATAAGGAAATGAAAATATTTGAAGATTTTATCTACAAATTTAGATACCTAGAGTAAAAATCTTCTGATATTTAAACTCTGGCTTAGTTTCTGTGAAGACAGATACTACCTGGTATACTATAATAATACATGAATATTGGCAAGCTCCCCTTCCTCAAATATCTCCTCTAAGTAGGTGACACAGGGTCTCAAATGTATCTATGTCTTGCAACACTCCCAATAGTAGTAGCAGTAAAAAAAAATAATAAAGTTTTATTGAGCACTATCATGTGTCAGGGACTATGTAAAGCACTTTTTATGAATCTTTTAAGGTAATTCTCACAAGGACTCCATGAAGAGGCAAATATTATTTTCTACTTTCCCAGTGAGGAAGCTGAAGCACGGATAAGTTTAATGACTTGCTCAAGGTTATACTTAGTACGTGAGAGAGCTAGGAACTGAACAATTTGGCAGTCTGGCCCCATAGCCAATGCTCAATATTCCTGGAAAGGCTAACATATTAAGTCCCTTTCATTAAATGCAAATCAATTCATCATTTTTATTAATGATAGCACATATAAGGTGTTAAAATAATAATGCAAGAAATTAAAAGGAGAAATTACTATTACTTATCTCTATTTTAATACATGTAGCTATTCTTATAGTTATATAAGTATAAACTTATAGTACTTATTATGAGGAATATAGTACTTACACTAGTACATTAGTGCTATATACTATATATAAAACTAAATCATGGTTTAAATATTGGAAAGTTTTAAATTTATTGTTACCTAAAAATGTAGCCAAAACTTTAAATATTGGAGATATATATTATACACACATATATACTATACTATATGCTAATATATTAAAGAAACTATAAATCATATAAATAATAATCAGTATGAAATACAAGTAAATGAAATATTAAAAAACATTACTTTGTACTAATCTGGAAAAAGCTCAGAAACATATGACATACAGTAGATAAAGTGCTGGTGACATCTTTAAAAATGAGCTTTTTTTGGGGGGACATTAAATGGTTTAATGTCCTTGCATATCTTCAAGGTGGTAAATATATTTATGTTAATATTAAACTATAATAAGTCAAAGATACATATTTAATTTCTAGGACAAAAATAAGCTTCCTGAAGGCAAGTCTTTTTAAAAATCTCCAGCGCTAGTCCAGTGTCTGGCATACAGTTCAAATAAATGAATAACTATTAAAGAGTTGTAATAGGCAGGGTTCTCCAGAAAAACAGAACCAACAGAATATATACAGATATATATATAGGAGATTTATTATAGGAATTGGCTTTACGCAGTTATGGAGAGACAGGAAAGCTGGTGGTATAATTCTGTCTGAGCCCAACGGCCTGAGAACTAGTGGAGCTGAGAGTTTAAGTCCCAGAGTCATAAGGTCCAAGAATCAGGAGCTCTGATGTCCAAGAGCAGGAGAAGATGGATGTCCCAGCTCAAAAAGAGAGAATGATGCCTTCCCTTTACCTTTTTGTTCTATTCAGGCCCTCAACTGATGGGATGATTCCCACCTGCTTTGCGGAGGGAGGATCTCTTTTCTCAGTCTACTAATTCAAATGCCAACCTCTTCCGGAAACACCCTCACAGACACACCCAGAAATAAGTTTTACCTGGCCTTCCCTTAGCCTAGTCAAGTTGACACATAAAATTAACCATCACAAGAGTGTTTCCAAGTAAAAGTCCATTTAGACCTGCTTCGCATCAATGAATACTATAAGTGATTCATCATCTAACAAATTTATTATCTATATTAATTTATAAATAGTTTTAATAGTTCTAAACTAGGTCTTGTAATGAGTTCCTGTCCCTATAAAAGTTGACCTTTTGATCTATAAATTTTTTACATTATTAATCTGATTATCAGCCATTTTCTTCATAGTTCAAAAAGTCAGTGATATACTAGTTCAAGTCAAATAATCATGGTTCCTAAATTGCTAGTTTGGGAACTAATGAAATGACGTTGTATAGCTGAGCATGATAACTGAAAGGCATATTTGAGAGCTGCTCTGACTAGTACAGTAGCTATTAGCTACATGTGGCTATTTAAATTTTGTTTAAATTTTTATTGGAGTATAGCTGACTCACAATGTTATGTTAGTTTCAGGTGTACAGCAAAGTGAATCAGTTATATATATAGTGACTATTGAAATTTAAAATAAGTAAAATGAAATACAATTAAAAATTTAGTTACTCAGTTGCACCAATAGTAACTGCACTGAACAGCACAGATACGGAACATTTGTACCGTCAGAGAAAGTTCTACCAGACAGTGCTATTCTAGAGAAAGAATGTATAATATGAATCAATTATCCTCATAGATTATTTAAAAACCTCACTTTTGCTGGTACTTTCTTATTTTCCATATCTTTCTCAAAGTGTTCATCTAATAACATAACTGGCATGAATTTGAAGTCTTGCTCTAGCTCTGGAGAAGGCATTAACCATGGGAAAAGTATGCCTAAAGGAAGCAAGGAGAAAATCAAAAGCAAGAAGCAGGATAATGTACAAATTGTGCCATCAGCTTTTTTGCGATCAAGAAATCTGTGTATAATACACCATAGATAAGTCATTTAGTCTTACAGCTATTGTGAGCAAAAATTTCCTTAGAGGAGACCTAATAGAACTATGGAGCACTATGTGACTCATCAGTTGGGTGAACAGCCTAAAATCAAACAGTACAAATAGAAAAAGAAATTAGAAACAGTAAATATAAAAGGACATAGGTAAATTCCAAACCATTCAGGAACAATGTCATCCAACTGCTGCAGAGGATGGAATTTTTCCTTGATGCTTCCACGCTTACAGGATTGGGGTTCCTGCTGCTTTCTTCCTTTCAGCAATCAGCGATGTCTACTTTTCCAAGCACAACTCCTAGCTCGTCTCTAGATACTATCCTTCTGCTCTGAACTTTTCAACCTGGGATTCCTTTCTCAAACTTAATCTAAAAAAATGACTGATTACATCCAAGGCAATGGCACAGTATCAGCTATTTAAATGTTCCAGAAAAGTTCCTATTTCCATCACAGATAAATTCATTCCTAGCCTCTTGCTGACCCAGTTATAGGAGGTTCGTTGTAATTAGATCTCTTACAGTTACCAACTTCTCTTTTTCAAGCTGCATTTTAACCTGTCTCTTTTTCAAACACAATGTAATAAATATTAGATTTCAAATATTCACAAAGACAAGCAAAAAGAAAAAGATGTTTGCACATGAGCGCAGACGTAATTCACTGCAGTGTTTAATCTTTATCTTTTTAAAACAAACTCTAGCTTTGGGAGGAATACTGCAGGAAATAGAAAAAGGAAACAATGTCTCACATGCTTCTAAATGTAGTTGAGACATTTTAAATAAAATATTTAGCCATTTAACCACAACTTTCACTTTTCATCACCAAGGAATTCTGATAATATGAATTGTTCATACATTGCATTGTGTAAGATGCATCAATTTCATTTTGACTAGAATTAATAAAGAATATTTACAGGTGTATTTTGGGAAGTCTTATTTTGGTGCCTTATTTTGAACCAACCAAAAATAATTAAAACTTTTAACTTCTAATTGTACCTCCTTAGGCTGCTGTTTACAGTCACCTGCTGGTCATCCACCTGGCATAAGACACGTGCAAGTCACACTGGGCATACTCCAAAGAAGAACTTTGAGCCTCCTAGAGTTAATTTCTGGCACACTTTTCTTTAATAGAAGGAGAGCTACAATATTTTCTAGAGGTAAGACTTACTGTGGTGTTAAGCTTGGGAGTATGATAATTTTTCCGGAAAGTCAGAAAGTTATAGACTTGACTCAGAGCTAGTACATACTTCAATATTTTTACTAAAATGGAGGAATGGATGAGATAATAAAATGACTGGATAATGTGTAGTGGAAGTCCACATTTGAGCTATGCTTACTGCCAGAGTTCAGATATTTGCTGGAACACATCTATAGATTGTCTGAAGTCTCTTTCAATGAAGAATTTAGAAATCTCCTTGGAAAGACATTATCTTAAAGGAAAGAGAAATTTAGGTATGACAAAATTATCCCTATAACAAAATCTTCACTATTGGAGTTTCAGTTTTGAATACAACCATGCTGGTCTGGCTCTAACTTAATTCCTAGGGGCAATGAGGGACATGTTCTCTGCACCTCCAGATTGCATGTTTTTTAAATAATAAAAGTCTTTTCAAGGTTGTTGCTCCCTCAGTTGAGGTCCAAAGGGTCGGTCAGTGCTATACACAGTGAAAGGAGCAGAAAGACTGACATTTATGTGTAGATAAAGTTCCAATTCCTTCTTTTTCATACTAGGTAACATCCTTCAATCAAATCAGAGAACGTTCAAACCCCTTAATCTGTTATGGAGAGCGTGACAGACATAGTCTCTTCCTTGAGAACAGTTATGGTCTTGGAGGAGGCAGATCTCAAAAACAAGTACATCAGTAATTATATTGTTACAAGAAGGTGAGCTTTTACGACAGGGGATCTAACAAGGGACAGGTAAGGAAATCCTCTTAAGAGTGAGATTTAAGTTGATAGCTGCAAGATAAGTCCAGTTAATCAGGTCAATGGAGAGTGGAGAAAGCATTACAAATACAGAGAAGAGCACATGCAGACTCTGGGGGCTAGAAAGAATCTACTGTGTTTGAAGAACAGAAAGAAACTAACGTAGCTGTTGCAAACAGATTGAAGAGGAGAACAGAGGGAGATGAGGCTGCAGCGGTAAGGCAGGAACCAAATCATAGAGGGCTCTGTCAACCATGATAAGGGTTTTCATTTAATCCTAAGAGTGATGGGAAGTCATAAGAGGGTTTTGAGTAGGAAGTGACATGATTAGATTTGCCATATTACAAGTCCACTTTGGCTGTTTGTTGGTGAATAGATTACAAGGTAGCCAGAATGGATGTGGGAGCCTACTGCAATAACCAAACCAAGAGACATTTGTGACTTTAGACTAGAGTGGTAGTTCTCAAAGTGCTGTCCATGGACCCCTAGCAGGCCCAGAGATGCTTTTATGAGGCCTGCAAAGTAAAAATTATTTTCATGATAAAACTAAGATATTATTGGCCCTTTAAATTGTTTTGACATTTGTACTGATGGTACAAAAGCAATAGTGGGTGAACTTCTGGAAATTTAGCTCTAATTAAGGCTTATAGTCATTGAATTCCTTATTTTAACATATTCTCATTGAAAACTGCAAGTTTTATTTAAGAATTTCCTTGATGAAGCAGAAACGTTTACTGATTTTATTAAATCTCATCCCCTAGTACACCTCTTTTTAATATTGTGTGACAAAACGGTGGAACATATTGCAGAAGTAGCTCAAAGTTACTGCCAGCTTCCCGTAGCAGAAGCTGTTTTTCTGTTTGTGGTAGCAGAGGTCAGTTGCTCAGTGTAGCAGAGGGCTAAAGAAAGACAGCTATTGAGACTGGATGCTCTAACAGAAGACAGATAAAGACAATGTAGGCAAATATAAATATATCTATGGGCATGTATGAGTCACTTTGCAAAGCTATTTAACCTCCCAGTTCTTCCTGTTATGTAGTCATAGATAGGCTCTCAGGGTGACCCCGGAAAGTCATTGTTGAGTACTAACAATGATGTGCTAGAGTGGGCTCATAAGGGATCAGGAGAATGGATTATGTTTGTCTCTTCCCAACTCCACATTCAGTGATGTCAGGTTGGTAGACTGAAATCAAATGTGGTGGTGGTATTAACACCACATTAATTAACAAACACTACAAATGGGGCTTCCTTTTTTTTTTTAAACCCTGGACAGCCAGTTGTTAAACATTTATCATCACACCTCTGGTCCAGCCAGGTCTCTAAATTCTTTCTCCCTCTCATGTTCCTAAGACAAATAAATCATCTGCTCTCTCTATTAATCCCCATTTATTTAATAATCTTTGTTTTAAAAGAGAATTGGAGATAATAGTTGGCATTGTTAGATGGATATATTTGGCATATAATATGTGCTCAACAAATATTTGTTGAATGCTGATAATTGAATAAAATGTGGGTCAAAAAGGCTAAGAATATACATCTTAATTACTACTGATATAATTTATTGCCTGTCTTCCATAGCACATATTTTGAATATAGCACTTACATCGTATTAGAGTTATTTGTTTAAATATAAATGCCCAAGATCTAGCCATTGAGACAAGCAATAAAGTCCCTGAGTTCTTTTATTTCCAATTTACTTTCATGAAAATATATTTAGAGAAGAAACTAAAATCTTAATTTCTTTTCTCAACGTTATATGACTTGTATAGTTCTAGTGTTAACATCCATTTAGGGAAAAAATAGGGACTTGAGCCTTTGAGAGAGCCTCTGTTCAATCATGCTTTATGATGCTCGGCAAAGTCAGCCTTCTCTAGTCAATAATTGAAACAAAAAAAATGAGCTCACTAATAATCAATTCCCAGTCATTCAAGGATTAATGGGATAGTTTGTGGAGTTGTTTTTTATCTCCATCTTTGCTTTTCTTTATTCTCTTTTTGGCTTACTGCCACTGAGTTTTTTTGCATTATTCATTAGAACCCACACTAGTGCACGGTTGGGGAAAGAAAGGGCTCTGAAATGCAAATCTTTCTTTTACTGTTTGTTAGCAGTTCTTCAAAAAGTGCTGTTGCAGGAGGAGGAGGTCAAAACAATTAAATGAAACTTGTTTGTATTTACAGGTTTCAAATAATCCATTTAACATAAAGGTGGATCTGCTTAACTTTAAAGAGGGGCTGGAAACACTACTTAAAGTTAGGTTGTTTAAAATCTCTAAGAATCTTATATTTTGTCCACTCGTACAAGGGATCAAAAATCTTAAAAAATTCGATAATAACCCTTCTTCCTCCAAAAAAAGTCTTCATGTCTCACAATTGTAAAATGTATTTCCACAGCAGGTACTTTGTCATGATGAGTACATTTGAGCATGTTCCTTGGAAGATAAACAGTGGAACATAAACAAAATGTTGGGCTTCAGTTATAGTAGAGCTTTCCAAAAGAAATAAAGTGACTAGTTAATCCTCAGAGTACTGGAATTTGCTGGACTGTTAGCCAAATGAATATTTAGGAGATTGCCATGTGTTTCTGTGTACATATGCTCATATCTTGACACTCTGGTCTGAGGAAAGAGCAGAAAGGAGACAAATGTGGGACCACTCACCTCAATACAGAAGGTGTTAAGGAATGAATACACGTGGGTATATGTGTGGGTGTGGTGGCAGGTGAAGGTGAGGCAAAGGCGGGATAGCTAACTGTTGATTAACATCACTGTCCCTGGGGCATCCCTGGTGGCGCAGTGGTTAAGAATCCGTCTGCCAGTGCAGGGGACACAGGTTTGAGCCCTGGTCTGGGAAGATCCCACATACCGCGGAGCCACTAAGCCCGTGCGCCACAACTACTGAGCCTGTGCTCTAGAGCCCGTGCTCCACAACAAGAAAAGCCACCTCAGTGAGAAGCCCGCGCACCGCAACAAAGAGTTCTTCCCACTGGTCGCAACTAGAGAAAGCCCGCACAGCAATGAAGACAAACGCAGCAAAAAAATAAATAAATAAAGCAAATGCAAAAAATATATTTTAAAAAAGTATTAAAAAATAACATCACTGTCCCTGTTGACGCTTGGAGCTAAGCAGCCAAAGTCTCTAAGAGAATTTTCCTGATGATCTCCAAGGCTGCCATGATGAGGACCTTTGGCCTGCGTGAGGTTTCTGGCAGTCTGACTGTGAACGTTTTTTTTTTTAAATTGATGGTGATGCCATTTCTCTAGTTTGAAGATTAAGCTAAGCTTTACTACAGTTCAGTTGGTCTTTCTGCCTCTCCACTAAGTGTGTATGGGTTTATGTGTGTGTGTATTTTTCAGCACTCTCTCAGGATATTGGAAAACACCTAGCCACATACAAATAAACACACAGTTACCATTAAATTTACTGTGCAGCATCTAAGAGTGCAAAAACATATTGTTCTGGGCGCAGAAGAGAAATCTACCTCCCCAAATCCTCTCACAAATCCAGTCTTGATTATCAGACTTAACTGAATCAACATCATGTCTCCCAATCTCTCACTTCTACAGCAGCCATTCTGGGGCTGCACTGGGACTAGGAAAAAAGCCTTTCTGCTTGCACTGGTTTGGAGGGCATAGAAAAATAGGAGCTAAAAGAGGCAAACCTAGACACCATTGATGCAGTTATCAAGAGACTTATAAATGCTGTACGATTCCCAGGAGAAATGTTTCCTGCCCTGGTCAGGTCAGCTTCTGGGGGTGATGTGTGATTTCTCTTCCTGAGCCAACAAATAGTGAAGGTCAACCTCCTACTGTGGGGTAGGGGTCAGGAGAAGAGGAGAAGAAATGGATTTTCTATATTGGTATTAGTTGTGGGCATTTTAATTTCACTTTTTAATTTATATACTTGTCTCTGAATAAAATGCTATTTCAAATATTTAATTCAAGGCACACACTGGCGCCAAAAGGCAATAAGGTACAACTTTTGATTTTTTATTTAGGCCCTTAGATGTCATTATTCTTTATGCCTGAAATTTCCCTTGAGTCCTTGGCATATTTCTGCTCCTTTGCCTGCTCTGTAGTTTCTTTGCTTCCCAGCAGTTCCAGAGTTTGATTCTGTGGATCACACAAATTCACATGGAGTCAATGGAGGTGTGCATTTTGAAAACTTACCTTTGACCTGCTATTTTACCATGTTATTTTCCCTGTATCAACCAACATCCTCTGATGGAGACTTATTTCCCTTAACCTCATGAGACACAAAAATGTCTCAGAACATTTTTCAGAAAAATGTATGTATTAAAGATCAAAACTAACATAAGGCAGAAACATCCTCTGTGAAAACAAAAGAGGGGATAATTAAGTACAGTTTTTAGTCAAAAAAAGACCCTATATGTATAATTAAAATCAGAATTCAAAATCCTGCAAATGGCTTTGCTGGAATTATATAATCACATAGGTAAATAGGAAAACAAAACAAAACAATATTGAATTGCAGTTATTTATTTTCACTTACTAAAAGACTATTAAAGGAGTCACCCCAAACTGCAACAAATCAGAAATAATGCATGCTCAATCAACAAATAATTTTTAATATCTATCATGTCAATGTGCTAGGCCTAAAGCTTTTATGAAATACTTTTATTCTTCCTATTAATCAGGATGGAGGATTTAAGCTTTATCCTCTTCAAAATGACCTAAAAGTAATTTTATTGGGAATTTAGTAGATTATTTAATAGTCATTCTAATTTCTCTAATTACTTATAAATGTTAATTACAGAAACTGATTCCTAAAAATTCAGTCTGAGTAATATTCCAAATCAATAAGAAGTCAGCAATTGCATCACTATTCCTACTGTTTCATAACCACAAAGTGAAGACGACCAACAAGACTTGATCTATTTTATCCGTCTTCCCTAATGTGCACCTTTAAGTAAGTTCTACCTCCTGTACCTGACTGAGTACCAGCTGACCCATGAGGGCATACAATTCACACTCCAACTCCACACCCAGTAATCCCAGGACTTTGGATCCCGTTCCATTCCAGTTGGATCTGTTTGTTGCCCCCTTGGATCAGCCTCTCATGGTCAGCCCTGCTCTAGGCTGTGGTTCTATTACACATACTTGGTTTCCCCAGCTATGACTACTGTGCTTCTTAAGAACAATGATTTGCACCCTCCATTTCCTCTCTGGATTTTGGCTCCTTCTTGTTGAATTCCTAACTGAGCTTTAACACGTCAGGCTCTAGTCCCTAAGCTTTGTGGCATCTGGCCAGTGCCCTTGTTGAACCCATTCAAGTTATAATGTAGTTATATATTCAAAAGAGTAAACTCAGTAGAATTGATAGTAGTCATGGTATATGCATTTTTATAGTTAAATGAAAAACCGTTTTTCCGACATACTTGTTCATAACCTGTATTTATTTCTTCTGGTTAAATGCTCTATCTCCTTATCAGTAAAATACTAATAAAAGTTATTTGAGATATAAATTTAGGGTTTTTTTCTACATTTTGACCAATCCAAAAAAATTTATTGAAGTCTGTAACTATTTGTGATTAAATGATAATGTAAAAGCACTTTCAATAGTGTAAAGTGTTCTACAGGTGCTTATGGTTACATTATCATTACACACACCTGATAGTCTCAAGCTAAGCCAATGTCTCAGCTTATCACTAAATCTATAGTTGAGTTAGATTTCTGCAGGAGGTAGCATTTTCAGTATATGAAGTTTCATATGTGAACATGTCACTTTGGAAATAATATTATAAATGCTCTACAAAGAATAGTATCAAAATGAATTGTAAGAATGAATGTAACTTTCAAATATGCTTACCTTGCTTTTTTTGTGAATGTGCTGAAAAAACCTGATTAAATATTAAAGATTTGGGTACGGATTTTTGTACTTTCAGAATCTCCCACCCCATACCTCATATAAAAACAATTTCTTTTAAAATAATATTATATCTGGGTGAGAACACAAGGTTAGCCAACTAAAGCAGTCACACGACAACTATCTTGAAGAATAACATGTAATTTACTTAGCAAAAGAAACCTGAGTTTTCCTACATTTTAAAAAAGCTAGGTAAGTGTGGGTTTGTGTGTGATTCATATTATTCCACAGGGAGAAATCTGAATGCTTTTCAAAATATGGGTCAACTGAGTTCACTACACATTTTGAAAATTATATAACTTCCTGACTTGCTTAAGATGTAATGATCATTGTCTACAGAATTTAATTTATAACCCAAGTGGGAATGTATTCAATAAACTTAGTTTTTGTTCTAAATAGTATACTCTTAAAAGAAAATAGCTCTCATTGGAAAAAAATTGTTCATAACTATGTAGTTTCTAAACATAAGTGGACAAACATGCTGAAATCAAAGTCACGTCAGAGAAACTGACCCAAAATAATTTGCTAAAGGGAAGTTCATGTATACTCAGAACTCATGGAACTCTAGCTCTGGCTGAAGACTTTGTAAATAAATCTCGTACAGCATAGTGAACCGGAGGTTAGAGGCTATTTAGTATAAATAAGCAAAAACAGAGCTTGTATTTGACATACCCTATTACAGAAGACTTTCCCCCAAGGTTTTCAAGTATTGGAATTCATAATAGAAAGCCAAGTATGTCCTTGGAAGTCTAATGGATGTCATCAATTATGTGACATTTTTAAACATGTATATTGGAACCATGAGCTATGAACTATTTAAAAAATCCTTACGATGCTAGTCCTAGGGATTTGTGTGCAAATTTAATTTCCAAATTTGGGATATCGCTGAGCTTTATTAAGCGAAAAGATAACTGCCTACTCTCTGCCAAGCAGAGTATAAGGTTTTTCATTTCTAACTCTCAGTTTCCTGTGACAATCAACAAGGTAGGCATTCTACCCACAATTTACAGATGAAGACTCTGAGATTCAAGCTGTAAGAACCAACTTTGTGGGGAGTTTTCAAACTTCATTCATTCATTTATTTATCTTAAGCAAATAAACTCATGCTTCATTCATTGAGAGAGATATGTTTATCTACTACAGATTGAAAAGGAAATGGTGTGATTCCCAAGTCTGCGGAAATTCCAGGAATGACTGAGTATGTGATAGGTCATTGATCCAAAGGGTCCCTTTCAAGAAACGAATGATGAAGCAGTTTAGAATGTGGAGAAGACGATCAGGGAAAGAGCAGAACATAGACTTATGCATTTGGAAGAAGCTACTATATATATACATATAGATGTATGTTTCACAGCTCCATTTTGAATCTCAAGGTGCTGAGAAACACCATTTTCCTTCTGTATTCTTTATCCATATCCCTTGCCTAGTAGTTACTCCACACTTAGGAGCCAACCCATTCACCAGCTACCATATATATACATACAGGTTCAGAAGACATGAAATAGTTCTAGGAACCAGAGGAAATATTACAAATTTCTCATTCCCCAGTGTCTTGACCCTCAGATTCCTGTGGAGGAGAACCTGGAATGGGAGTGGGGGTTAAATTCAATTCAGTTCGATTAAATTATAAAGTATAAGCTTTCTAAGAAGACCATCTGTTATGCCTCTCTATGACTGTTCCTTTCTCCTTTCTTCAGGGTTAACATGAAAAACATGATCCATCACTTCCACTTTTAGAAACTTGTCCCCTCTAACCCCTGCCCATTTGAGACAAAGATAAGATGAGTGGTGCTTATATTAAATCTCTTATTTCAGTTTGTTTTAAGGCTTGACTTATCTGAAGCTCTGACTCTTTCCTTTTGACTCCCTAGCCTGAGCAATCCTTCAGCAACCTATGACCCAGGAGAAAAATGATGACAGAGCTGGGGCTGGCAAAGTGTAATATGTAGACAAGAGTGATTTTTATCATCTTTGACATAGCCTATTATGAGTCATATCTGTATCCATCTGGTTCAGTATTTTATTACCAATAGAAAATCTCAAGAGTATGGCATCAAATTTAAAATTTAGGTACATCCAGCTTCTTTTAGTAACATACAATCATAGAAGTTTAGAGCTGAAAAGGACTTTTGTTTTTCCATTTAATCCAATGCCCTCAATTACCTTAGAGAGAAAAAAATAATAACTTCTGATACATGCCAAGTAAAGTATCAGGCTTTTTATATACATGTTGTCTATACATATATTTTACATTCTCTCAAATTACTATAATAACCATCAGTGTAGAAATCATTATACTCAATTTATATTTGAAGACTTTGACGTTCAAAAAAGATTTTAAGATTTTTAATAGGGAGGGAAGCAGACATTTAAAGAAATTACTCCATTTGTACCACAGAAAAATTTTCAGGGTATGAAAGTGGACTTGAGGAAATCAGTTGTGGCATATTGCATTAGTTTCATGATGTCAAGTCTGGACTAGAGATGGCGGGGATGGAGAAAAAGAGACAATAGAGTCAATAGAAATTCAGAGTATAATGGCACTTGGTGATAGATCCATTGTGGGAGGTGAGAGGAAGGAGAAGGAAGAGCCAGATTTGACAACTAGCTTTTAACTTGAACACCTGGCTGATGGTGGAGACACTTGCAAAGGTAAAAAACCCTGACAAGAAGATTTGGGAAGTGGGGGTGAAGCAGGGAGCAGAGGAGGCTTGCAGGGGGCAAGGAGATCAGGAACTGATGATATGATACAGGCAATTTTTTGTTTTCTGTTTTTTTAATATTTTTTTCTGTTTCTGTAATTTATTTTTTTATTGAAATATAGTTGATTTACAATGTTGCAGGTGTACAGCAAAGTGATTCATATATATATATATTTTTTTCAGATTCTGTTCTATTATAGGTTATTACAAGATATTGAACATAGTTCCCTGTGCTATACAGTAGGTCCTTGTTGTTTATCTCTTTTATATATAGTAGTATCTATTAATCCCAAATCCCTAATTTAGCCCTCCCCCCTCCTTTCCCCTTTGGTAACCATAAGTTTGTTTTCTATGTCTGTGAGCCTATTTCTGTTTTGTAGATAAAGTCATTGTATCATTTTTTAAAGACTTTTTCAAATAGTTTTTAAGATTGGAGACCTGAGTATACATTTTCTACCCAACGCCTTCTCAATCTTTTTCCCTCCCCTTATCCATGGGGCAATCCAAAAGACACTTGGTCCTTGGGTTTGAAAATACAGATGTTAACTACATTTTCTGGGTAACCACAGAGGTTTAACAACTCACTTAATCTAAGACCTTGCGATCCCCTTGGACTTAGCTAGATTTTAGGTAACTTGAGAGAAAGGGTATTGTCGTAAAAGAATTACTAGTGTAATAGGGATCTCATCTCAACCTAAACTGGGATTTGGAATTTTGGTATGTGTTTGATGAAAAGGTGCAGCTAAAATTTCAAAGAGGCTATTTTGGTGAGGTAGTTTACATAGAAGGAAACTATCTTCAAAGAGGAGGGTGTCTGGAGATAGAAATGGAAAGGGATATGGGTGGACAGGAGGCTGTCTCTTCTATTAATGGGTCCCATGGAATTAGTATGAATCCTGATGGTGACATGGACTGCAAGATGAATCTGTTTCCACTGGCACCAAGGCACCTATCATGTGGCTTAGGGGCCAAGGTGATGAAGCAGGTTAGAGGTTAGGGAAAAACATCATTTTCTCTCAACACTGTAAATATTATGCTCCATTCTCTTCTTTCTTGCATGGCTTTGGAGAAGTCGGCTGTGATTCTTATCTTTGTTCCTCTATAGATAAGGTGTTTTTTCCCCTCTGGCTTTTTTCAGGAATTTTTTCTTCATCTATGGTTTTTCATAATTTGCAAATGATACGCCAAGGTGTAGGGTTTTTGTTTTTGTTTTTTGTTTTTTGCATTTATCCTGCTTAGTATTCTCTGGGCTTCCTAGATCTGTGGCTTGGCATATTACATTAATTTGGGGAAATGCCCAGTCATTATTATTTCAAATATTTCTTCTGTTCCTTTCTTTCTTCTCCTTCTGGTATTTCCATTATGCATGTTACACTTTTTGTAGTTGTCCTAAGTCCCTGGATATTCTGTTCTGTTTTGTTCACTCTTTGTTCTCTTTGTTTTGGTTTTTGAGGACTGCTCATCTGTTCTTGCATGCTGTCTTCTTTATTCATTACAACCCTTAGCACATTACTCATAGGTGTTTTAAATTCCTGGTCTGATAATTCCAACATCCCCCCCATATCTGGTTCTGATGCTTGTTCTGTCTCTTCAGACTGTGTTTTTTTGCCATTTGGTATGCCTTGTAATTTTTCTTGAGAGCTGAACATGATTTAGTGGTAAAAGTAACTGCTGTAAATAGACCTTTATTAATATGGTGGTGAGGTGTGTGGGGAGGGGAGTAGTTCTCTAGTTCTGTGATTAGGTCTCAGTCTTTCAGTGAGCCGTTGCCTCTGGACTGTGAAGGAGCATCCTTTCACCATGTCTAGGCATAACACAGCCTTGTTCTGAGATAACAAAGCCTGTTTGGGTTTGAGGGGTTTTACTTTGCAAGAACCAGGATGGGAGTCAGCACTCTGAGTAGGGAGCCAGTGTTAAGTACCACTCTCAAGTGACTGCTAGCCAGGACCTCAGCAAGGGAGGGCAGGCAGAAAAATCTTGGAGGAGTGCTCTTCAACCCTGTGCTATGCATTTGGGGACTAAGGAAATGGGTGGATGAGACCCTCAATTACACCTGGAGGGTGATCAGAGTTGTTATTGTGGTTTTGTTTGTAAGCCAGAGTGGTGAGGCCTGGGGGAAATATGGACTATATGAGAAAAGTAGTTCTTAAACTGAAGTATGCTTCAGAGTAACTGGGGGAACTTTTCAAAAAAAGATCTCTGCCCATGTCCCACTTGCAGGGTTTCTGTTTCAGAAAGCCTAGGGTGGCATCTTGGCAACTGTGTTATGAAAAAGCTCTGTGAGTAATTCTGATGCTTATGCCTGATTAAAAACTACTGCCTTAAATTTACTAGAGTTGAGTCATTTGACACTAGTCAAGTAGCTAGCAAAAGAGAAAGAATTTAGATTTTTGGATGTATTTCCCTTTTAGACTTTATTGTTTTATATTCTTAGCCCCTTCTCCCAGCTTTCCACATTCCCACTAAAACAGCTTCCTTTCCCTAATATTGGTTTTCTTAATTCCTCACTGAAGGCTTCTCTGAAGGAGAATTATAGGGAGATCCAGCCAGCCTTAGACTCTTAGATTCTCCATACTTGGACTCAGATAAAAAGAAAAATTAAGAATGTAAACATCCTATTTTCCTTAGAAGAAAATGGCTCACAATTTTATTTTGTTTGATCAGTTCAATGTTAAACAATTGTGTGAATATTTTTCTTGAGACATCCACTCTCTTCCACTGCTATTTCCACAACTCACTCTACTGTTATTTTTGTTTAAAAGTTATCAATGGAATTTAGACATCAAAGCACCTTCACTTCATTTGTCCATTCTGGCTCCACAGGCTCCAGAGTTGTGAGCCACAAAAATGATCCCTCACCATACATAATTTCATTCATTACTGTGTAAACTGGAGGAGAATGTTTTTCTCTTGTAGAATCTACAGTGGTTAAAATAAACTAGGTTAGTGACAATTCCTGGTTAATGAATCGTTTATTCCCCAATTTTACCCATAACTTTCAATCCAACAGAAGTCTAGTCTTCTTGAAATAAAGTTAAAATAACTGTGTAACAAATTTTTTCAGTGCAAAAATTTCAAATGTCCATTCTATTAAATGGAGGTCAGAGTTACATCGGGAATTAAACATATTTTTTCCATCTACTCTCCAGGAATTAAAAAAGAAAAGATAGATCAAGGTCCAGTTTGAAAGAGCCATAATTCAGCAGACTTTCGTATTACTTCTCAGAGGAAGAAGCCTGAACTTCTAAAGAGAGAAACGATGCATTAAGTGCTGGGGAAAGAAAAGGAGGGTCTTCAGTCTTGGGAATGTAATAACCTGTGGTCCAGTGAGTGCCCTGAGGCAGACTGACCCCATCAGCTGTTGGGAAAGTAACATCACTGCTCTGCTGTAGGGAGAGACACATTCTATCTAATAAAACACAGTACACCACGCAGGGAGCTTTTGGCATCATGAGAAAAGGAAGTGCTGTTCCTTGCAACTGAGAAACTGTAAAATGTCTCACCCGTCTTCCTTATTTTTTTAAAAATGCTCTCCTCTTTTTTATAAAATTTTAATTTAAAAATTGATTATACAAAATAGAAGTGCTTAAAAATCATCTACTGGGCTTCCCTGGTGGCGCAGTGGTTGAGAGTCCGCCTGCCGATGCAGGCGACACGTGTTCGTGCCCCGGTCCGGGAAGATCCCACATGCCGCGGAGCGGCTGGGCCCGTGAGCCATGGCCGCTGAGCCTGTGCGTCCGGAGCCTCTGCTCCACAACGGGAGAGGCCACAACAGTGAGAGGCCCGCGTACCGAAAAAAAAAAAAAAAAAAAAAATTCTAATTTAGATATATTTTATTTAAAATTTTTTTAAATGAGAAATAAATGTCATCTACAAATATTAAATAGTAGATGATTAGATTAAATTAAATTCTCTAAATTAGAATTTAATGTTTATTGCATACAAGATGAAATGAAAACTGAAACTCTTTATTGAATTTTTTAATTTCTTAACTTATTCAGTTGATTTGGATTCACTATTCATAAGGTGAAAAGAAACTTTCCTTTTCCTCAAAACTTTTGTCCTTGTGCTCCGCAACAAGAGAGGCCGCGATAGTGAGAGGCCCGCGCACCGTGATGAAGAGTGGCCCCCGCTCGCCGCAACTAGAGAAAGCCCTCACACAGAAACGAAGATCCAGCACAGCCAAAAAGAAATTAAAAACAAAACAAAAAACTAAAACAATATATGATTAAATTGATTTTGCTGTTTGAATAAATTCATTTGACAACAGTTATAAGATGCAATCTAAAGACTTTTATGGGCCAAAGTTTGGGCTAGGCATATACTTTCTACCCTGAAATCTCTGGTATCTTCGTATTACCCAGAATATGTAGCATGGTCAATGGATATGCCCTTGAAAAAAATAGAAAAAAGAAAGAAAAGAAATGCCTTCTACTTCTCAATGCTTATTAATTTAAAATTCAAATTTTATTTACATTTTCAGTGGCGGAATCATGTGGTTTAACATATAAAGTAGCATATGAATGGTGGCTACGCCAAAAAGAGGCTTGGGGAACCATCTTTTAGTGCCCTAACCCTCCCTCCAGTTACCTCCACAAATTTATTAATATGTTTACCAGCTAAACAATTACCATTCTCTTAATCGTATGAAAATCATCTTTTGAAAAAGATTTTATTTTCATTGATCTGTGATACGTAATTTAGATAAAAACAAATGAGCCAAGCCTCCTAATTTTCCCACCCCCCACTTCCTGCTGCCCCTCAATCCCCCATGTGAACATGCTGATCCCAGCAGATATTTAAGTGAATATGGAAACATAAATTTGAGTGTTCACTATCCTAGAATATTGCCAGTATCCCACAAAGACCCAAACTGTCATGCAAATAAAGTCCTTACTAAAGGAAAAGAGACAAAGATGGTTTTCTGGAGAACAGAAAGACTCAGATTAAATGGCTATATAGCATATGCTCCATAGATGACTGGGATGAAGTCGTATCATTTAAACATCTTTTATTGTATCATTTTTATATAGGTGTGTTTTATAGGAAAGCTATACTGAAAAATAAAGAAATGACAGGGATTGTTTGTGGATTTCTTTTCTTTTTTAATTCTTGAATTGATTTGGGCTTAATTTTTGAGGGTTTCCATCCACAGCCTATTTCTACACATCTGCATCATACACACAGAACTGGAGGAAAAGGGGAGTGCATTTTATAATTTCTGAGACTGGAGAACAGGAATAATTAAGAGGATGTTTGCCTGGAGAAATACTATACTGTTTAAAATGTTCTTTTATAGTTATTTGACAAGAACCTCAGATTCTTCTGTTTCTGGGAACTCAAAGGAATGTAAGGGCTGTAGCTGATTTTGAGACTGATGTATGTGTAAAATAAGGACACAGTTGAGGCTGAAATGCCAGTCTGAGATTTCCCCTGAGGTATTGCTTTAGTTTCTGTTTCATCAAAAGCATATCAAGAAGTCACTATGTGTAAAACATTGTAGTTTGGGGATGGATAGAAAGAAGAATTAGACATGGCCCTTGGTTTCAAAGGAGATTTTAATCTGGTGAGGGTGACAGACTGGAAAGAGTACACAAAAAGGATTTAGGGAGGGAATAAGATAGAGGTTGTGGGGAAAATGCTGAAGGTGAGCTGAGAAGAAAGGGTTACAGCCTTGTATGTTGTTGGAGACGTCTTTTAATCCCCATTTCACAGAGTCAACAATGTTACACTACCTAGGTTGGAAGGTGGACTTGCAAATATATCTCACTTGAATCTAGAAGCTGATTGCACTCATTAATCCTACCCATAATATCTACTATTTTAATAATATCTATAATCTCAGTGGTTCTTATACTTTGGAACAGTTTGCATCCTTTAGAAAACATGACTAAACTATGATTCTTTCCCACAGGGGAGGAGGGGAGGAGGAAGCACAAGAAAAATTTCAGGGACTTCTTTCTAAAGTATTGGGCAATCATTTAACCTCTCCATGTCTCAGTTTCTCAGTCTGTAAAGAGGGAATGACAAGACCTACTCCATAAAGTACTTGAGAGAGTTAAATAAGATAATTATATACCATGCACCTGTGGTCAATTAATTTATGAAAAAGGAGGCAACAATATACAATGGAGAAAAAGTCTCTTCAATAAGTGGTGCTGGGAAAAAAGGACAGCCACATGTAAAAGAATGAAGTTAGAACATTATCTAATACCATACACACAAAAAAAACTCAAAATGGACTAAAGATCTAAATGTAAAGCCCAATACTATAAAACTCCTAGAGGAAAACATAGGCAGGACACTCTTTGACATAAATTGCAGCAATAGCTTTTTGGATCTGTCTCCTAGAGTAACAGAAATAAAAACAAAAATAAATGAATGGGACCTAATTAAACTTAAAAGCTTTTGCAAAGCAAAGGAAACCATAAACAAAATGAAAAGACAATCCACAGACTGGGAGAAAATATTCGCAAATGATGCGACAGACAAGGATTAATATCCAAAATATACAAACAGCTCACACCGCTCAAGATCAAAAAAAACAAACAACCCAATCAAAAAATGGGCAGAAGATCTAAATTGACATTTCTCCAAAGAAGACATATGGATGGCCAGCAGGCACATAAAAAGATGCTCAACATTGCTAATTATTAAGAGAAATGCAAATCAAAACTACAATGATTTGCACTTCACACAGGTCAGAATTGTCATCATCAAAAAGGCTACAAATAACAAATGCTGGAGAGGGTGTGGAGAAAAAGGAACCCTTCTATACTGTTAGGGGGAATGTAAATTGGTACAGCCACTATGGAGAGCAGTATGGAGGTTCCTTAAAAAAACTAAAAACAAAGCCACCATATAATCATGCAATCCCACTCCTGGGCATATATCTGGAGAAAATTATAATCCAAAAAAATACATGCACCCAATGTTCACTGCAGCACTATTTACAATAACCAAGACATGGAAGCAACCTAAACGTCCATCGACAGATGAATGGGTAAAAAAAGATATGGTATATATACACAATGGAATATTGCTCAGCCATAAATAAAAAGAATGAAATAATGTCATTTACAGCAGCATAGACAGACTTAGAGATCACCATACTTAGTGAAGGAAGTCAGACAGAGGAAGACAAATATCATATGATATCACTTATATGTGGAATCTAAAAACAAAGATACAAATGAAGTTACATACAAAACAGAAACAGACACACATACACAGAAAACAAACTTATGGTTACCAAAGGGGAAAGTGGGGGAGGGAGGATAAATTAGGAGTTTGGGATTAACATATACACACTACTATATATAAAATAGATAACCAACAGGGACCTACTGTATAGCACAGGGAACTATACTCAATATTTTTTAATAACCTATAAAAGAAAAGAATCTGAAAGAGAATATATATATATATAAATATAAAACTGAATCACTTTGCTGTACACCTAAAACTAACACAACCTTGTAAATCAACTATTCTTCAATAAAAAAATAATTATATAAAGTACTTAGCACTGATCCCAGAGCAAATACTCAACAAGTGACAGGCATTATTTATTATTATTTTTTTTTTGCGGTACGCTGGCCTCTCACTGTTGTGGCCTCTCCCGTTGCGGAGCACAGGCTCCGGACGCGCAGGCTCAGTGGCCATGGCTCACGGGCCCAGCTGCTCCGCTGCATGTGGGATCTTCCTGGACCGGGGCATGAACCCGTGTCCCCTGCATCGGCAGGCGGACTCTCAACCACTGCGCCACCAGGGAAGCCCGACAGGCATTATTTTATTCTTTCTTTCTTCCTTTTTCTAGGAGGCTGTGTTCTTTCATTCACTGTGACTTGATGAGACAGTGACAAGGCTGGGGGATCAAATAAGGGACTGTTCACCAAGGAAGGTGGAGGAGATAAAGAGGATAGCCGAGTTTCATGCCCAGGCATAAAATATGATAGAATAAGGAAATCAAGGAACTTCATAGGAAGTTATCTGTAAGACTGTCTAGGAGAATACTGTAAAGGAACTATGAAGCTACTGCTCTAGATGTAAATATTTTGTGCATTCACTATAATAGTAATACTAACGGTATTAATTTCAATAACAATGACAAATGCACACTTACAGAGAACTTACTATGTGCCAGGCCTTGTGCTTGACTTAGCTTACATAGACCACCTCATTTAATCCTCAGAACAATATGAAATAATACAGTCCATAATACCTCATCTGAAGTCTAAAATAAAAATCTCTGAAAACTTAAATCTTGAAATAATTGATTCAACAGCAAAATCTGACCTGAACTGACATGAGGATATTTTCAGTTTTTATTTATCCCATTAAAAGCAAATATTTGTGCATTTTGCTATAGAAGTTTTAATGTTTGGTCAAGGGGTGTTTCTCAGACCCTACTAGGGTAATGTTCCATATTGCCATTCTAAAAAATGTCTCCAAATTCTAAAATTGGCCTCGTCTCCAGGATTGCAGATAAGGTAGGGTGAACCTTTGAAAAAAGCTAACATTTATTGAGAACTTGTAATGTGCCATGTTTGGGTCCAAGTCTCTACTTATGTTAATACATTTATCCTCATAATAATCCTCAGAGACAGATACATTTACCATCCTTCCTGCTTTATAGTTGAGGCAACTAAAGTACAGAGAGCTCAAGGAACCCAAGGGTACCAGCTAGTAACTCAGAGACAGAATTTGAACCCAGGTAGTCTGGATCTGGGAAGCTTTTGCTTAATTGCTATACATACTGCCTCATTTATATTATTATAATTGTTATCCTCATTCTACAGATGAAAATTCTGAAAATTAAAGGTTACATAATTTTATCCAAGATAAAGTGTCTATGTCATCTTGGGCAAGATACTTTACCCCTCTGTGCCTCAGCTTTCCTTTCTGTAAAATAGAGGTAATGATAATACATACCACATAGGATTGTTATGGGGATTAAGTGAAGTTAAAACACTTAGAGAAGTGCCTGACATAACTTATGCAATCAGTACATTTAAGTTCTCACTATTATTACAACATGTGGATGCTAGAAGAGAGGAAGAGGATATGAGGAAAGCCAATCCTCATGCAAAGATTTACTATAAAGAAGGTAAAAGGGATAATATTTTTTCAGGTATTAAATCAGTGTTTATTTTTTTGTTCCCTAGTCCCTGGGTGTTTAATGCCTGCCCTATCTGTTGAATCAATGGCATTTATTGCTTCAGAGAGTAGGTACAGAACAAAGAGGTCTTTTACTCCTCTTTTGAGTCTAAGAGCTGACATTTTTTAAACCATTGCAAGACTTTATTCATAAAGTCATGCTTTGTTAAAGAACAAGAGTGTTTTATAAGGCTCAAAAGCTTCTCTTTACAAGTAAAAGTCTGGGTTTGGTTCACTCAACCCTATAGTATTGTATTTATAAGCCACAGCATGAAGAGAACAAGGACTATACTGCAAGGAAAGTTTCCTTATAACAGGATGGGGAGTTCCTTTTCACTAAGAACAGGATTTGAAAACTAGAGAAAGAGAAGTGGGAGAGTATAGATATGAGTGACATACTCACCTGCCTGGGTGCTAATGCCCTGGGGAGAGGGAAGAAGAAATGCTGTAAGCTCTATAGCAAACCCTGCATTTAGCATTGTGTTGGTGCTATGTAGTCTCTGGGAAGAAGAGCAATGTCTGAGGCAATGTTTGAAGACTGCTTCAAAGAATTCTGCATATTGTGAAATGGTGAGGAAAGTCTGCTGATGGCTCCTGGGCCTCCCACAAAGGTCACAGATTGAGACCATCCGTAAAACAGAAAAGAATCACTATAAGGACTTTAGGATGAGGGAACATAATAAGATCCAGAGGCAGCAGTAGCAGATGAAACCATGGAAAAAGACCAGACCGGTCATACATCAGCAGGCATTGGTGTGGGCTATTCAGTGATAAGGGAGGAAAAGAAAAATTGCTTAAGACAGCATGTGGGGGCTTCCCTGCCGCGGAGCGGCTGGGCCCGTGAGCCATGGCTGTTGAGCCTGCGCGTCCAGAGCCTGTGCTCCGCAACGGGAGAGGCCACAACGGTGAGAGGCCCGAGTAGCCCCCCCCACAAAAAAAAAAAAAAAAAGACAGCATGTGGACCAAAGAGCTTTCTCTATACCACCATGTTGGCCTGGACCCACAAGCCAGTTGTAGAGGAAAGAGATTTAGAGAAGTCTCTGTAAGAGGGGAGAAACGGTTGTGACTAACCTGTAATTGACTTATTTTTTTCCCCAAAATATTTTAAAATGAAAAGAAGTTGACTTAATTTTATTAGTCCAATTTTATTTTTATCTTTTCCTGCTTGTAGAAGGAATTAGACTTCAGAGGATGCGTGAGATTAAATAATAAAGGTAGCTGCTTTTTTTTTTTAAACAGCCAAATGTATGTTTTAATTCTATTTCAAAGGTACTAAATCTCAGAATTTTCTAAAACCAAACCCCATTCTAAGTTATGTCAGATTTTGGCCATGAGAGATAACAAGGATATGTAATCACCCTCCATTCAAAAACAATTAGAAAACTGCACAAATTTTAGTAAATAACTATTTTAAGATACTTGATGGTAGGCAACACAGGACAGTAATCCTGGATGAAAGAGAAAGAAATGGGTTAGGTGAGCCCTACTGTTGCCCAGGCTTTCTGCCTGGAAGTAACTTCCACTGAAGTACAGGAAGAAGGGGGGAATACAAACAAAACTTGGGTATGTCAGTGAATTGAAGAGACAGAAATTATCACTTGGGAAGCCAAGGCAACTAGAATTTGTGGAACAGACTGCCTAGGAGGAAGGAGCTATGGAGAAGTGCTCCAGATATCTTCAGAGGAGTCCCACTGAATCTTTGGTTGAATATCAATCTAAAAATATATCATTGGACACGAACAATATCAGAGGACAGAACAATTATCAGGGAGCTGTAAGCTGTAAAAATTTCTGGAGTTCAGGTCTGAGAATCATTCAAGTTCCCATAATCTAAAGTAAAGAGACCTTCGTGAATATATGATGCATTTAGTAGAGACCCCAGAAGAACCTCACCTTAAGAGTGGGGCTAAATAAGCACTATAGGTAATTCAGATTCACCCTAAAAGATATAACAAAATGCAGCACTCAAAAACATAAAACCATGATGTCCAGCATCCAGACAAAATTACCGCATATTTGAAGAAGCAAAAAAACATGACCCATAACTTGGAGAAAAGTCAATACAACAGATCCAAAATGAAAAAGATAGTAAAATTAATTAACAGACAAGAACTTTTAAACAGCACAAATCCAACATACATATTGAACAGTGGTAGAAAGTATTCAGAATGAAGCACAGAGAAAAAAAAAGATTAAAAAACGTTAGTTCTCAGTGACCTGTGAGACAGTAACAAATGATTTAACATATTTGCAACTGAATTTCCAGGGAAGAAGGGAAGGAAGAGAAAAATATTTGAAGAAACAATGGCCAAAAGCTTTCCAAATTTGATTAAAACAAACTATAAACCCTCAGATCCAAAAGGCAAAATGAAGCCCGAGTGAAATAAACATAATAAAATCTCTCCAAGTTTCATTATAATCAAACTGCTGAAAAGGTGTTAAAGAGGGAATCTTAAAAGCATCAAGGAAGGAAAGATACACTGCATCCAGAAAAACAAAGATAAAAATAACAGCAGACTTCTTGTCATAAATTTGCAATTCTAAAGATACTGGACTTATCTCTCTAAAATGGTGACAGAAAAGTGTCAACTTAAAATTCTATATCCAGTAAATATATCTTTCATAAATGAGTGCAAGTAGAAATTGACAAGCTTATTGAATAATTTTTAGGAAAATTCAAAGGATCTAGAATTTCCAAATGATTTTTTAAAATACAGTTGACCCTCTCTATCCATGGGTTCCACAACCACTGATTCAACCAATTGTGGATCAAAAATATCCGTGCCCCCCAAAAAATCCAGAAAGTTCCAAAAAGCAAAATTTGAATTTGACGTGCACCAGCGACGCAACTACTTACATAGCATTTACAACCATTTACATAGCATTACACTGTATTAGGTATTACAATTAACCTAAAAATGATTTAAAGTATACGGGAGGATTGTGAAGGTTATATGCAAATACTATGCCATTTTATCTAAGCACCTTGAGCATGCATGGCTTTTGATATCTGTGGGGGGGCAGGGGTCCTGGAACCAATTCCCTGTGGATACCTATGGACAACTGTAACAAAACTGGAGGATTTATATCACCTGATTTCAAGGCTTACAAAGCTATTGTAATCAAGGCAATATAATAATGGTGAAGAATAGACATGGATCAATGGAACAGAAATGATAACGCAGAAACAGAGCAACACACATAATCAACTGATTTTCAACAAAGGTATCAAAAAATCAGAGGGGGAATGGATAGTCTTTTCCAAAAACTGTACTAGTATAACTGGATATCTGTATGGAAAAAAATGAATCTCAGCTCTTTCATTAAACCATATACACACAAAAAAATATTTCAAAATAGGTCATTTATGTAACTATAGGAGCTAAAACCATAAATCTTTTAGAGGAAAACATGTGAGAAAATCTTTATGATCTTGGGTTCGCCAAAGACTTCTTAGATAAAACAATCATAAGCAATACATGAAAAATTTGATAAATTGGATTTCATCGAAACCAAAACTTCCACTTGTCAAAAGACTGCTAATGAAAAGGCAAGCTGCAAAATGGGAGAAAATATTTGCAAAACATATATCTGACAAAGTGTGTAAATGCACATGTATACACAGAATATATGAAGAACTCTCATAACTCAATAATAAGACCATCCCAATTAAGAAATGGACAAAAGAAAAAGATTTGGACACTTCATGGCTAACAAGCTCAAGAAAAAATACCCAACATCATGAATCATTTGGAAAATGCAAATTAAAATCACCATTAAACATCACTATACACCCATTGAAATGGCTTACACTGAAAATGCTAACAATTCCAAGTGTTGGCAGGGACGTAGAGAAACTGGAACCCTCATATTGCTGAATGTAAAATGTCACACTCATTTTGGGTAACAGTTCAGCAGTTTCTTAAAAAGTTAAATAAAAACTTACCATAGGAGCTACTGTGTCTGAATAAACAATTAGTAACATATAGTAGACATAAATTGCATGAAAATTATGGCACAAGGAATGAGAGAGAAAAATGGAATTATATTCTTAAAATTCATATATCATATTGAATTCGTATAATACCGTTGGAAGGACGACTATTAATTTAAAAATGACTGCTCCTAAGGACCTTGGAAAAGAAGAAAGGATCCCAGGTCTTTCCTTTCCAGTTCCCAAAATAATTTCCTTTCTTGGATCTGCAGGGAAAGCTTCTCCTTTGATACCGCCCCAGCCTCTTCCCTACATCTCTGCCCCTAAGCAGCAAGGCCAGCTGTGCTGGAGTCACCATCCTCCTCCTCTCCCGCAGCCCGCTGGGCCAGACAGCATTGACCGCTTCCTGACCTCTGTTCTCCTAGGGCATGAGACATCGCGGGTGCCAAGTTCTCTAGCCTTTTCCTCCTGTTCTCCCAAGGAGAGATTCCCATTTCTCCTCGGCGCTTGTCCCTAGCTGCATTTCCATGGACCACAGGTTTGACGGACTGACGGTATGAGGAAGAATCTTGATAGGGAGGGAGGCACGCCAAGTACTGTGAAAACCGTTCCCTCTGCTGGGCCCCAGTGAAAGCGGGGACAGCACAGTAAATTTGATGTTTAGGGCAGTGGCCGCCACACACACATCCAAATGGGTTCCAATTTCTCTACATCCCAGATAGGGCAAGCAGGGGTCTGTCTCAAGCTATCCTGCCAGCTGCGCCGGTCAATGGGTAGAAGGGTTTTACGGGGTGGGGTCTACCTCCTGGACGAGGCTCACCTGTGCCGAGCCAGACTCTGGTCCAACAGGCCGTGACAGGATCAGACCGGCACAGGCCAGTTCTGGGAAGCAGACTGCACATGCGCAAGCTGAAGGCGCTCAGCAGCCGGGAGACCCTGCGCCCCCTGTGGGCAGAGAGCGGGGCAGGCGCCCACATGAGCCCGTCAAGGAGCGAGGAAGGTCTCAGCAATGGGAAGGCCACCGTTCCTTCCCAATATCAGAAACTTAGGGGCTGTGGGGCAGGAGGCCACCGGAATGGCCTGCCTGCAAGTGCCGGCGCTGTCTGCTTTTACAGCCCTCCCGCTGCGGAGCCAGGACGCTGCTCTCCGTCTGCTCTTTATGCCGCTTAACCGAGGACGGCTCCCTCCAAACACCACCAGCTCCTGAGCACTCAGAAACCACTGTCCCTGCCACCCTCACCTGCCCCGTGCCTCCTGTGACCAAGGTAAGCCTGGTGTCCTAGCCCTGCCTGCCCCCGAGGGGTGGGGGAGGGGTAGATATCAGACGAGTCTAGGGAGCAACACAGCGAGCTCGGTGACGGAATGTTCCAGGGGAGGTGGGTAAGGGGTACCGTGATGGGGATATGTGTTTTTGCAAGAGACTTTGACAAGTTCAGGCTTGAAGAGTGAGTTGAGATAAAAAGGGCATACATGTTTTAGAAGGAGTAAGTTCACCCCGCAAGTCCTTCGCACGTTGAGGAAAATAGAAGGGAAAACCGAATTTCTGGCAAAACACCAGTTGGCCATTCTTAAGCAACTCCTCCAAACAACGGTGCATTCGAGGGCATCCTCCTCCCTTTCGGTGCCCTCGGATACAGTCACAGGCATGTGGCCGCTGTAAGGCTGTCTGTAATGGTCCCTGACTCTGTTGGAATTTGATCGTTTTCGGACTTTGCCTTCCGTCATTTAAGTCACTCCTGAAGTGGGAAGGGGCGGGGGGCGCTGGGGGGGGAGGGGAAGTTCAGATTCCTGGGGTCAAATACGAAGAAAATTCACAGAGACCAGGAGGACCAAACAAACAAAAACCAAACAGAACAAAACAACAGCAACAAAAACCTGGGACCCAGAGTTCCTTCAAAAAGGCAGAAATGGGCTTCCTTGGTGGCGCAGTGGTTGAGAGTCCGCCTGCCAATGCAAAGGACACGGGTCCGTGCCCCGGTCCGGGAAGATCCCACATGCCGCGGAGCGGCTGGGCCCGTGAGCCATGGACGCTGAGCCTGCGCGTCCAGAGCCTGTGCTCCACAACACGAGAGGCCACAACAGTGAGAGGCCCGCGTACCCCCCCCCCAAAAAAAAGGCAGGAATCAAGAAAACGGAGGAGCTTCAGGACTTAAAAGATGACCTGGTTATGGGGGGCATGGGGGGGTGGTTAAAGGGACAGGCTCACTCTCGGCAACTAGGAGGGTCGCAGAAGGAGCAGAAGCCGTGCCCCGGCATAGCCAGTGGGAAAACCATCTGGGTCACTAGGCGCCTCCAGTCCTGGTTCAGTTCATTATTACTTACACACCATGTTGCGATAGAGAACAAGGAAAGGGAAATGTCACTAAGGCGAGTGACATTTGGAAGTAATTGTAAGCTGTGTAAGATAAGGGGATATTGTAACAGTGGATTTGACCACATTAGTACTTTCATGGACTAACTCGTTTGGTCCGTAAACAAGCTGTTTATAAACACACTATTATTTCCTGTTACGCTTTCCATTCTTAGCTTTTAGAAATCTTACCAACAAGTAAGTCTGGGGTATGTTCTTTCTATTGCTTGAGTGATGGTTTCGTGTTTGTGCTTTTCCCCCACCCCCATCCATTGGGCTTAAGGTTACAGAACTAGATAGTATGGAAATAATTTCAGAAGTGTGCATGAAGTGAGAGAGTATGTGTTGATTTGCGTTTCACAGGATAGGTATTTGTTATTACTGTTTGTTCTATCACATGTTGATATTTGGAATTATAAAAATAAGACAGATTTTGTTTTATGTATTCTGGAACTCCACATGCATGGCTTATAGTGTTGGTGAAATGCTCTCTATAAATCACAAAATGTCTTCTTTTTAAACCAACAAACTAAATGTTGATCAGTGAATTTGCTTCTTCGTGACCTCTTTGGACAAAAGAGTCTGAGGCCGAAGAACCAGGAGTGCTTAAGAATGCTAGGATCTGTAAGGTGCTTTGTGAACACAGGAGGCTGTTCACTATAGCTTCATGACAGCAGCTGATACTGGTGATGGGGAGGTTTCAACTTTTCTCAATATAAGAAGAAAGGAAATAAAGGTATGTGGAACATTGGTGAGTAGCAGACAATAAATTTTAGCATGAGAACTTGGAAAATTTCCTACCCTGTATTTTGTTTTGAAGTAAAAGTCAGATAGACTACAAGAGTCATTGTTTGTCTGAAGGGCATCTTATTATGGGACAATTTGAATTTGCTGTTGTTAGGGTCTGTGCAAGTATTCATGGAGTCATGTACTTCACAGGATCGGAAGGGCCTTCAAGAAGTAAGCTAGGGTCTGATCTCCAATAGGATCTCACCTTCCATTCCAAAAACCAAAGTAGCAAAACGAACAGATTAGTACACACACGCAAAATGTCTTTTGCCTCACTTTCCCTTCGTTTTCTGAAAGACCAAAATGATCTTTCCGATTCCAAAGCCTCAATACTTAGTATAGATGAAAATATACATAAACCAACATCTTACCTGTCTGAAACAGGAAGTTCTGTTAGATGCCTTGTATTTATTTTTTATTTTTTAATTTTTTATAAATTTATTTATTTATTTTTGGCTGCTTTGGGTCTTCGTTGCTGCGTGTGGGCTTTCTCTAGTTGCGGTGAGCGGGGCTTACTCTTGGTTGTGGTGCACGGGCTTCTCTTTGCGGTGGCTTCTCTTGTTGTGGAGCACGGGCTCTAGGCACGTGATCCTCAGTAGGTGTGGCACACGGGATTCAGTAGTTGTGGCTCGCGGGCTGTAGAGAGCAGGTTCAGTAGTTGTGGTGCACGGGCTTAGTTGCTCCGCGGCATGTGGCATGTGAGATCTTCCTGGACCAGGGCTCAAACCCGTGTCCCCTGCATTGGTAGGCAGATTCTTAACCACTGAGCTGCCAGGGAAGCCCTTAAATGCCTTTTAGAGAGAAAAGATAAAGGTCAGTAGCTTGTCTGTGTCTTTAGCTGCTTTCCCAATATCTAGTCTATTCCATCTAGGAAGAATCTAGAGCAATGTACTAAATCAAGGTAAATGATGTTCTTAAGCTAGATGGTAACTTTAAAGTTTAGAGAGTTTGACTTATATGGTTGTTGTGTGTATAAATGATGTGTTTTATGAACCTTAACGACAGGTGATAAAATCTTATAAACATCTATAGAAGCACTCAAATCACCTTAGATTAGATAATGAACTTTTAATTAAAATCTTCCTACATTTTCTCTTAGACTTCCTGGTTGATTTCTTGGAATCCTGGAAGCTTCTGAGCAATAGTTTTCCCAAGACTCTGAGGCAGTAGTTATGTCATTTAAGAATCCAGTCGGTAATTTTATCTTTATTCTGGTTACGTTTCCATTGTAAACAGTTTAAGCATGTACACACACACAAGTCTATACATAGAAGACTCCTTCCCTCATAAACTATTTTTGCCTTATTCATAAGCCAGGGCTGTGTATTGTCAAGGATCAGATAGTTCTCCAAAAAGCTATTAGGGAAAAACTTTGGATTTAAAGGGAAATAATTATTCATTAAACCTTTAGAAAATTCTCAAGCTACAATTCACCCTTAAGTTTAAAGAATGGCAAACTCTAATACCACCAGTTTTTATCTTATTTTTTCCTCTAGTCTTTCTGAAAAAAAAATCCAATAGAATTTGTCTGGTGGTGTTTTGCTTATTCTAATAAGGTTGCTTTAGTAGCATCACTTATGTTCCTATTCTCTTATATTACATTTCTGAGTTGTTCATTTACAATATATTTATGTTGTGATTTCTCACAATTTCTTTATGGAGTGTGTTATTTCTAGATATCTGATCATATTTAAATGCTTCAATCTTTCTGTTCAAGTAGCAACTTTCTTTTCTTCAATGTTCTGCAGAGGAAGTAAGCAGATTCTCACAAGTTGAAATGTTTAAATGTGTCTTCCCACATTCATGGGAAAAAGAAAGTATAACTGTCACATTTTTAGCAGCAAAATACTTAAAATAAGTAGGTCAGCAAAACTACTTGTTGTGAAGCCCACTGAGAGATACCCCCATCCTAAATTACCCAACATATAACTATATTCCTATGAAAAAGAGCAAAACATAACAGGAAAGTAAGATAAGTATCTCTGAAACATGTCAGGTCCTACTGTATATTAACAAATATCAGTCAGTTTCTAATTTAGACTTTTAAATTACACAAAAGGAAATTTGTTTGAGAACTTTCTATGTTATATTTGGAAATTTTAGAGTAGTTTTAGAATAGGTTATATTTAGAATAGGTTTTTGTTTCCTGGTTTGAGGAAATAGTTGGGAAAAATAAACAGTAACAGTCTGCATAGCTACCCCTTCACCAGCTGGGTCTCAGAAACAGTGCTCTGTTCTCACCAAGCTTTCTGTACTTTCTGCTGCTGGGTAGACACTAAGGATGGACAGTGAGAGACAGAAGGAAGAGACTACACCAACTTCTCTTTTTATTTTAGTCCTCTTATCGCCCATCAGCCACTGAATTGACCAATCCTTGTTTCTTCCCACCTGGAGCACCCTGAAATGAAGCTGTAGGAGATAGCTTCCCCAGTGGTCATGGACTGATAGCCTGTAGATCATATTGGAGTGTTTTTAACTTAACTTTGCTTTATTTTGGTTTTTCGTTTTTGCTTGTTTTAAAGTAAACTTTGTGATCAAGTACATATTATACTTCAATGCAGAATAATATACAAATCGAAGTTTATAGCTCAAGGAATTTTCACAAAATGAATATCTTTGTGTAAGCAGTACCCAGTAATTAATTGCCAACACTGACAAATTGGGAGATTGCTACCTAAACATCTAGATTCCTGATTTCTTTTGAAAAATTGGAAAATCTCACCACATTGAAAATCACTAGCATCAGCTAAGAGACCTAAGCAGAGAAGCAGCTGGTCCCATAAGTGGAGCATATGCTCTTCATTTTTTCCACAGCCCCTACTGCTCCCTAATATCCCACCTGTAAAAGCAAGTGTTGGTTGCTATTGACGAGTGTAAATTTATGATCAAGAGCCAACAAAAATGTGAGGGGAATTCAGGAACCAATGGAATATTATTAAAATACAAACATTTGACTGAGCTGGATGGAAAGGAATCTAAAAAAAAATGCAGATTCTAATCGGTTAGCAATTATTTTAATTGGAACTGATCGTATCGTTGAGAAAGTTGGCTGGAGCCAGAGTGGCGGTTATAGATACCAGCTGTCTGAATCACATGATGGACGTTGATCTATGAAAGGTTTTAGGGTTAGGTTTTGCCAAACTCTATAGCTATTCTCAGACTGTGGTATGTGCCTTTAATTCTGTAATTACATTTTGGCTGCTTCAGATCTATATTACACCAATGTTTGGGTTATACGGTCACAGTCAGACTCTCCCAGTGTTATCTGTTTCTTGAAAATTAATTAGCTACCTTCAGCTTAACTCTGGCTGATGAATGGGTTATGCTTTATTAGTGACAACTTGCTAAGTACAAATTCCAGTTGCAGTATTAGTGTTGTTTGACTACTCAATAACTCCTACACCCTTCCTCCTTCCTTCTTTCCAATATGGGATTTTTGTGCAGACAATTTATTTAACCTCTTCAATATGGCCATATGCTTTCCCATTCTTCTTGGCTGTTCATATTTTGGCAATAGGTATGATGCATTTCTGGTTAGTGCAAGAAGTGAAATCTTCTGGGGAACTTTGGGAAAATTTTTGTCACAATTAAAAGGAGACACACAAAAAAAGACACTATTTTTACTAGATGTTATTTTGTGTGGTTATGATATAAGGTAGTTGGCCTAAGGACAAGCCTGCATCCTGAAGAATGCAGTATAGAACTATGGAAAGATCCTGAGTACTTCATGATGTTGTTGAGACATTGAATTTAGCAACCCCCAAGCTGCCTCATCTCAGAATTTCTTATATAAAATAATAAATTTCATAAGGCTTCAGCTTGTTAGGCGAGGATTTTCTGTTTCTTGTAGCTGAAGTCTTCCTAATTAATACACTGGGGGAAATACTTCATTAGTGAATGATTTACAGTTAAAGGATTTGTCAGATTAAGTAAAAAGGTCTTTATCTTAGCCTGTCTCACAGAACAAATGAAAGGAGAGAGAAAACTGAATGATGGTAGAAAGATAAAAAAGAGTCAATAAGGTAAAAACAAAAGTATATATAAAGATGTGGCACTAGCCTAGACCAGGAGTCAGAACCTATTCTAACATTCATTCAGGTTAAAAATTTTAGATATAAATGTTTCCTCTAAGGTTGTTCAAATAGTTCATATAGATTGTGCTCTTGATGAATTTTGAGTACTTTCATGTTTCTTAAATTGCTGATCCTAAATTATTAATATTATGTTAATTCAACCAAGACCTCTTATCTACCCATTATTAGTGACAGGTCTCTATTGAACTCAACTTCAGTAAGCTTTAAACATTAATTAAAGGCTTCTATGAATTAAGCTTCTTTTATGATACTGATTTGTTTAAAATCTCAGTATATCATAAGGTTTGCATATCAAATAAGGACTCTTGAAGCCTGACGGCATATTTAGAAATGCTTAATGTGGTTGATTCAAATTTAGGGCCAAAGAGTTCTTCATCAAGATCAATTTTTCATTCCTTCAGAGGCAGGTGTGTGTGTGTGTGTGTGTGTGTGTGTGTATACACACACACATATATATGAAATCTATTGATAGGTAGATAGATCTATAAATATCTCTTCCTAGCTCAGCTTCTCTGTGCTATGTTCTATTCTGCTCATGAAAAAAGATGTAGTATACCATCACATCATTTGACAGAAATATTTACAGAAATATATTACAAGTTAGAAATTATATAGGAGGAACAGAAATGTATTCTAGGATAAGTCAGATAAGTAACATGTAACTTCTTTAAAGCCACATGAGCTAGAAAATGTAAATAGGTGTTTAGAGTCTTGGGGAGAATTAGTGGGGAGGGGCAAAGTATTGGCTCAGCAGTGATGTGCCAGTAGCCTAGACTAAGACTGCAGACTATGGGCCAGATCCAGCCTGCTGCCTGTTTTTGTATGGTCAATGAGCTAAAAAATGTTTTAACATTTTTAAATGTTTGAAAAAAATTTAAATGATATTTTGTGACGTAAGATAATTATATGCAATTAAAATTTCAGTTTTCATAAATAGTTTTATTGGTATAGAACCATGCCCATTTATTTACATGTTGTTTATGGCTGCTTTCAAATTAGGAAGGCAGAGTTGAACAGGTGCAACAGAGATGCATCGCCCCAAGGGTTAAAATATTTACTATTGGGCCTTTACAGAAAGTTTGCTGACTCCTGGCCTTGACCAGTGCATCTCAACCTTTAATGTGCCTGTGAGTTACTTGGGGATGTTGTGTAAATGTGCAGATTCTGGTTCAGTAGGTCTGAGGAACCTGAGTGTCTACATTTTTGACATGCTGAGGTAGCAAGGGCCTGGTGCAGGATCAGCAAATGTATTTATTTATTATTTATTTTTATTTACTTATTTATTTTTGGCTGTGTTGGGTCTTTGTTGCTGCGCGAGAGCTTTTCTCTAGCTGCAGCAAGCTGGAGCTACTCTTACTTGAGGTGTGCGGGCTTCTCATTGTGGTGGCTTCTCGTTGCGGAGCTCGGGCTCTAGGTGCGCAGGCTTCAGTAGGTGTGGCACGTGGGTTCAGTAGTTGTGGCTCGCGGGTTGTAGAGTGCAGGCTCAGTAGTTGTGGTGCACGGGCTTAGTTGCTCCGCGGCATGTGGGATCTTCCCGGACCAGGGCTAGATCCTGTGTGCCCTGCATTGGCAGGCGGATTCTTAACCACTGCGCCACCAGGGAAGGCCATGAAAATTTATTTTTGAAAGGACCAAATAATAACTATTTTAGGATCTGCAGGCTATATGGTCTTTTTTACAACTACTCAACCTTCAGGGGAAGGTGGACACAGACTACATGTAAAAGAACAGGAGTGACTGTGTTCCAATAAACGATTATTTACAGAGGCAGGCTTTGGACTGTACTTGAACCACAGGCTTAGTTTGCCAGTCACTGGTCTAGAGTGTTAGTATCAGGTGTCCATTAATAGGCATGGTCCTACCCTTAACTTGCTTCCTGGTTCTATTACCCGCCCCAGTAATAATGATGTTGAAGATAACAGTTAACTTTCATTGGGTGATTATTATATTCCAGGCTCTATGTTAAGCACTCTGAGCTTTTTCTCATTTAATCCACACAACAAATCCTAGGAAGCAGGCACTGTCATTATTCCGGTTTACAAACGAAGAAACTGATCTTCAGAAAAAAAGCAACTTACCCAAAGCTGCCACAGAAAACTAATGGTGGGCCTGGAATAAAGCATAACCTGTGATTATTGATTATTGCATGGCTGTTGGATTATTGGATTACTGAATAGAACATGTACACTCATAGGAATTCCAGAAGCCAGAGAACTGGACTGTCACTCTGGCTTTCTTCTTTCGACTGGCTGAACTGGCTTCCTTCTTGTGCTCACAGACCTGAACAATAAAAGATGAGATATTTATTTAGAGCCAGCAGTAAATGTAGGTGTCAGAAAACTGGATATTTGTTTGGCTCAGGGAGGGCAGAGCTTTCTACTTTATGACAGATTTAGCACCTTCACTGCAGATTCTTAAAGTTAAGGCTTAGAGAGATCTCAGAAAGCACATTTTCATAGTCTTGGATTTTCGATGCTCTAAGAATGAAATTGTTTTACTTTATAATAATGTGTTATTTTAGGCACAAATAGTATGGCATTCTGCCTTCCTTGTATACTTTGGAATTTTTAGTTATATAATGATTATCCCTTCTAACGACAATGACTGAAATTACATTTCTCGTTCCAAATTCTTCTAGGTTTTTTTCTTCCTCTTTCTTAGCTACAGTTTCTAAAGTAGAGAGTAGACCTTGATTCTGGCCTAAAATATAAGGTTAGTTTTATCTGTCTTTACACTCCACTCTTATTTCTGTGTAAGTTAATATTTCTAGGTGTAGGGCACATATCAGCATAACACTGTAATAGATTAATAGACCACTAAGAGCAAATATGTTGTAAGTAAAAATGCTTTGAGAAAAATTTTCTAGCATCTCAGACGCAATATCCTTAGATTACAGATAACATATAAAGATGAATAATTATGTGATTTTTATGAATCATCTGTTGAAAAACTTTATATCACTGCCTTGATGATTAATAATAATTTTCGTTTTATGAGTAATCAGTGTAGGTTACAGGGCAAGGAGAAATGTAGCAAAGTTTTCAAAGTCTTAAGAATCTATCATCTTAGAAATTTTTAGATGGGGAAGTTAAAATATGACTCTAAAATAGGAAATCACACAGAATCATAGATTCTTAGAGCCAGAATTTTTGATGATCTAATACAGCCATCTACATGTGCTCCTATTTTTCTTTGTAAATCCAAATTGATTAAGTGAAATTCTTAAAGCCTTTTGTTTCTTCAACACAAATATATTGGAGTTTTTTCCCTAAATCTGGGAATATGTGTTAGTTTCCTAGGCCTGTCATAACAAAGTACCACAAACTGGGTGGCTTAAAACAACAGGCATTTATTGTCTCACAGTTCTGGAGTCTAGAAGTCTGAGACCAGGGTGTTGGTTGAAGGCCCTCAGAAAGAATCCTTTCTTTCTTCTTCTTAGCTTCTGGTGAAGGCCAGCAATCCTTGGCATTCCTTGGCTTGTAGATATGTCACTCCAACCTCTGCGTCCACCTTCACATGGTGTTTTCTCTGTCTCTTTGTCTTCATATTGCTGCCTTCTAAGGACACCAATCATATTGGATTGGAGCCAATCCTACTCCAGTATGATCTCATCTTAACTAATTATATCTGCAACAACCTTATTTCCAAATAAAGCCACATTTTGAGGTACTGGGTATTAGGACTTAAATATATCTTTTTTTTGAGGGCACAGTTCAACCCATAATACAAGGATGCAAAGATATTATTGTTTCCCATGCAGATCTTACAGTGTAGGGGAGAAGGTATATATAGATCTAGGAAGACGCATGTTGTAACAGTGCGATATGCACAAAATGCTGTAAGATTACCACAGCGGGGGCAACTACCTTTTTCTAAGTGAAACGGTACAGGAAGGCTTTCAAAGAGAGTTGCCATTTGAACCAGACTTTGAGGGACAGATAGGAATTCATTGAAAAAAGGATGCCAGGTGGGAGGGTCACATCAGGCAAATAGCTTTGGGTAAAGGCGTGTAAGTGAGAGTGAATAAAGTGTTAATTTGCTGTGATTAGTACTAGCTACTCTTTATTGAGTAATTGTGTCATTTAATATTAACAACAACCTTTTGGTACCAATTTTGCAGATGAGAAAACTGAAATTTAGAGAAATTAAGCGCTTAATTTTAGCTCGCACGTCTAGAAGGTGGTACTACTGGGATTAGAACTGAGATAGTCTGATCACACAGTCTGTGTTTTAGCCATTGTGGTAAAAATTACAGTTCAGGGTATTTAGAATGCATAAGGGATGGTTAAAGATAAGGCTGAAGATACAGTTCAGGGTATTTAGAATGCTTAAGGGATGGTTAAAGATAAGGCGATGGTTAAAGATGAATTGTGAAGAAATTGGTTTATCACTTGATTTACCTAATAGAAAATTGGTTTACTTAATAGAGTCAAGTACAATAGGCAGTTGAACAATTGCCAAAGCTTTAAGGAAAGGTGTCAAATGGCCAGATTCCTGCAGAGTAGTGGGTGGGTTGGGGGAGAGGGAGACTGGAGGCCCAGAGCCTTGAGAGGAAGCTACTGTCGCTGGCCATGTTAGAAATAATGAAGGTTGGAACTAGACAGAGATAATGGGGTGAGAGCGGTGATAATAGACAAGAGAGACTTGTCAGTTAAGATCAGTCACATGTTAACGCTAAAATCAGCGTACTCTCTGTTGCATCGCCATTCCTGCTCCTTTGCCTCAAGTGCTGAAAGTAGAGATGTCTCAACTCAAGAGATTAAAGCAATAATTTCAACTCATAACCCTAATGTTGGAAAGAGTCCAGTAAGTACTAATGCTAATGCTATTTAAACAGTTACATTATAGAAGATATTAAGATATTTTTTTAAAATTCTGAAGACTGAGTTAACATATTTTAAAATAAACTACATGAAAGTGGCAGAAAATATTTTGCCAAAATGCTTTGATGCCATCTCATATATCTTTATTAAGTTGTAACTCCTTTGGGTTAAATTCACTGCAGTGTTGCTCTAGGTATAGCCGCACTTTGATAGCTCAACTTATTCTACTAAAGCGTGGTTATTATTATTTTTTTAATTAATTAATTATTATTTTTTCTTATTAGTCATCCATTTTATACACATCAGTATATGCATGTCAATCCCAGTCTCCCAGTTCATCACACCACAACCCCTAACCCTTGCGAGTGTGGTTATTTTTAAAGATCTATTCTTTCTTTTTTTTTTGACATCTTTATTGGAGTATAATTGCTTTACATTGTTGCGTCAGTTGCTGCTGTATAACAAAGTGAATCAGCTATATGTATACATATATCCCCATATCCCCTCCCTCTGCATCTCCCTCCCACCCTCCCTGTCCCACCCTCCCTGTCCCACCCTTCTAGGTGGTCTCAAAGCACCAAGCTGATCTCCCTGTGCTATGCAGCTGTTTCCCACTAGCTATCTATTTTACATTTGGTAGTGTGTATATGTCAATGCTACTCTCTCACTTCGTCCCAGCTTACCCTTCCCCCTCCCCGTGTCCTCAAGTCCATTATCTACGTATGCGTCTTTATTCCTGTCGTGCCCCTAGGTTCATCAGACCATTTTTTTTTTTTAGATTCCATATATATGTGTTAGCATATGGTATTTGTTTTTCTCTTTCTGACTTACTTCACTCTGTATGACAGTCTCTATGTCCGTCCACCTCACTACAAATAACTCAATTTCGTTTCTAAGATTTATTATTTCTTATTGATAGTTTTAATTTATTCCCAAGTTAATGTAACAACAGTTAGCATTAATTTGAAAGCAAAGCATTAATCAAGGGTCCCAGGTTGCCTTTGTGTGGGACAGAGGAGACCAAGTCTGTGTCTCCTTGTGATTTATGGCCCTCATATGAGAAGCTGCCCAAACAAAAATGACTATCCAACAGGATATTATTGAAATTTCAAAAGAAGAAATATACCAGAGGAAAATTTCTTAAAATAAGCTGCGTTTCCCTTAAGTGAATTTCTTTTATTTTGAGGAATTATTTTAAGCAGGTGTTTGGTGCCACCACAAACCACGCATTGTGACTTGCTTATCTTTACTGACGTTTGGCCTGTCTGTGTGTACTTGGCAGCCTTCCCCAAGCATTGGCCAGGGCCATGTGATACAACTGCCATTAGTCAGGCAAAAGCAAACATAAACAATGTTTGTGAATCTTTTTTCTACTTTTAGCCCGTAACTTGAAAGTATAATATCATGTATTTGGGGGAAACGAGAAATAAGCTGACATATTCATATACACACTATGTCTCACTAAATGAGAGTCTAATAAGTAATGAAAAGAATGCTAAAAATCCTATTCGAATGGTTTTATACTGCACAGTGGAAACTGAAGTTACCTGAAAATGGCAAACATTATTGTTCTAGTGTTCTCCCAGGCGCCTGAATGCAAAGCCAAACATAAATTATGTAGAAATTGTATGTCTGCTTCTTGTGATTGACTCTCAACTTGGTATTTTGCATCATTGCTAGATAAAAGAATCCTTGGAATGTTAATTTAGAATGTTGAGACTAAATTAGAATTCAGTGTTGTAAGACTTGAAACAAACATAGCAATGAAGGGGCTTAACGTTTTTGTATTTCATCACTTCTGAGAGACCATTCTTTTTATAAATTAGTGTTCTGTATAACAGCAGCCCAAAGGACGGGAGATGGAGAAGGAAATGGAAAAACAGGAAGAATTATCCTTCTTTGTTTAGTTCAAAGGCACTCCCAAAGAAAAATATTAAGGATAAATAGTGATACAAAATACTGACAGTGTAAACTCACTGGCATTGACTAAGCAGCACAAACATATTAATATTGTGATTATTAGGTTACTAATAAAATATGTAATACAACAGGAGGAAAAAGACCCGTCCTTGTTCTCAGTATCTAAGCTATTGCTGCTAACGTGAAGAAAGGCCCTGCATCATATAATGCTCTGATGGCCTTACTGTAGCTTAGGTCTGTGGGGCTATCTAGAACTAACATGCCTGCATCAGAAGGTTAAGATTGACTGGGAGAGGCTTCTTCCTTTGCTTAACAAAATTCCTGGAGTCTGACAGGGAACCAACCTGGAATCAGATGGCTAAATGGGGCCTGTGATGGCTTTTTCATAGTAAAGGGTCCAAACACATACAGAGAATGATCATACAGATGTGTGCTCCACATGGATATGCCGTCTACCCAGAGTTTCCTAGCAGTTTAAAAATGGGTCTAGATGAGGGGGCTGGACATAGAGCCCAGAACTAAAGGGAGAGGTAGGGCTAAAGCACTTTCTGAGACCATCAGCTCTAAGATCCTGGGGAAAGGGATGGACGGGGTTGGTTCTGCTTGGCCCACTCAGAGATTCACTTGATTAGGCTTCCATCTGGGCTAGACCCCCTCATACCTGGACACTCTGGTTTTAGTGGTATAAAACAAGGGCCTCAAATAAATTATTTAGAGTCAAGAGCATATGTTCAGGGAACCCTTGCATTTCAGTTCCCCTCTGGTCAACTGCCATTCACTCAGAGAGAATCCAGCTGTGGTACGTGACACTTGGCCACTGCCCTAACGGATGTTAAAAAGTGGTGGACACAGCCAGATTCACACCAGCTGGCTCATACTCTATCCTAATGGATTTTTAAATGATTATACATTGATCAAGTTCATGAACATCACTGGTTCACAGAAAGCAGCAGTGTATCTGGTATCTTGTATGCTCTAAGAAAAAGCCATTTGCCATTTATAACTTTTCAGCGTTAGTGTCATTGAAGTAATATTTTAACAAAGAAAATCAGTAGTATTATAATATCTGTAATTTTACAAAAATACTTGATTTATTTTAAAAGAAACCGATTTAGAGAAAAATTGTACATAATGGTGATGTGAATCAGAGAGGAGGTAGGAGTTCACTGGTGTGGAGGTCTTGTCCTGCCTGACCTAGGAAACTCTGTTCTTACGTGTTATGTGGAGTATAGATACCAGTGCTCTGGAGGGCTTGTGTCTGAATCTGCTGGCATAAATTTGGTTCTGAGCTTAGATCATTTGTTTAAAGCAGTTATCTAAAATGAGACATTTACAAAAAGGTACTAGGACTGTTGGTTAAAGTTCCTGAAAAACCACAGAACAAGACAATTTATTGAGCAGAATAAATAGTGGCAATTTGGAATGATCTTTTTGAATCTACAGCAAGTGGTAGGGGAAAAGGAATTACCAATTTTCCAGCTGTTTGGGATGAAACACTTTTCTGGGATTCACATTTCGTATCAGAGTTTAACCAGCAAAGTGCTGAAGTGATTAAATATGAACCCACAAAGCTAAAGCTTGAGAAAACTATTTGGTCAGAAATGTTTCTGGAACAAGCCTTTGGCTGTAGTACTTATTTCTGTTCTGTTGGTCAGTGATGAAATGTGCTATAATCAGCCTGCTAAATTATCCAAAGGAAGGTTTACTTTGATGGTTTTAAGGTATCTTCTTTCAGAATTTTGATGTGGCAGCACATCCCTTAACAGCTCATTTCCTGAGGGATACTAAGCAAGAGCCAAACCCAGGAAAAAAGAAAAGTTTAAGCTCTCTCACCTCACTGTGAACCCTGTCCACCTGTAAACGTAGACGATACCCTCAGAATCTGGTTTATATTGACACTGCCACAAAGGTGCTAAGTACTTACTATGCAGAGATCCAGGGCCTATTTTTCACCAGAGAAATAAGAGAAGATGTCTTTACCAGCATTGTGCTTTCCTCAAATGTGAAACTAAAGCCAAAGTGAATAAAACAGCCTTGTTTTTTCTATAAAAATTTAGTTGGGAAAAATTTTAGTAGGTTCATGTGCAGATGTATTACTATCTTTTTATTGTCCATTAGGAATTTATGAGAGCTCATGTCTCAATCATTATAGTGTGGTGTCCCTTCAGACCTCAACCTGGTCATCACTTCATCCAGGAAGTCCTCCCTGACCACAGCTGTCTCCAAATAATGTTGAGCCTGGGAAGCTGTCTCCTTCTCTCCTCCTCAGGGGATTTTACATTTCACATTTACAGTCACTCTGATTTCTATCGATTTGACTACAGTTAGTTATCCTTTGAACACATGGATTTGAACTACGAGGGTCCACTTTTACACAGATTTTTTTCACTGAATATGTACTACAATACTATATGATCTGCAGTTGGTTGAATCTTTGGCTGGTTGGATCCGGATATGGAACCATGGATATGAAGAGCTGACATAAAGTTATAAATGAATTTTTGACTGCTCAGGGGTTGGAGCCCCTAACCCCTGTGTTGTTCAAGGGTCAACTGTATTGTCTTCTGACTTTTTTTGGTCTTTATTCAAGAGGAATAATCCCAAATGGCTAATAATGTAAATATATTTTTTTATGTATAAAGTTACTCATAAGACAAATGTATTCTGAGGATGTCAAATTGTGGAATCAATAAAGCTGAATCCTCAAAACAGACGAGGGACAGAAGAAAGGGATTGGAGTTCATGGAACTCACTTAACTGAATGCATCTGCATAAAGTGAATATATTTCTTTGAAAGACATTATTTCAAGCTTTAAAATAAATAGAATTATTTACAGATAAGCCTAATCTAATATGATTTGATTGGCCTATATTCTTTAAATTTAATAGTACCAATTCCTGAAATTCTAAAATTATTGGTTAAAAAAAACCACATAAAATGTTTTAGAGAGCTTTTTGGTCAAAGCTGAATTATATAATTGGTTTTATTTTCCTTGGTGTTTTCATAAGTCAAAGAATAGCTCTGGCCAGTAGTGTACTGGTAAATGTTTATTAACCGTCTCTCAGGCTTGGGTGTGTGTGTGTGTGTGTGACAATTAACATGGTGTAAATACTCCCACATAGCCAATTTCAAACTACCAAGGTGCTGTTGGTTGGCTCCAAAACCTCCTGAAAGTTTAATAATTGGGTCTTACAGACAGGATGAGCCAGCTCTGGCATACTGGCTAAGACTAAATTTGTACTGACCATAAAATAATCCTCGGACCTTAAGAGGTTGTCAAACTGGTTACCAAGTGTGGACATGAAATCTTAAACACTCTGCCTTATGACCCTCCAAATACCTGTAGGGGAAGGGAAAACAGTAGGGATAAGAATGGGATATTTTTGCTTGTGGAATAAGAATGTCGCCTGCCATGTCAGTAAACAAGGGATGTTGGGGCCATCTAGCCCTCAACCACTGCAGCTGCCCTGACTGTGCACCCTTGAGGGGATTCAGGATGGAAAAATGATCTCAATGAACCCAGACTCTTGAATCTTCCCATATACAGAAAAGTGCTAAATTTATTAACTTGAGATGTCTGGTTTTCTTTAATTAACAGTAATCTTTCGATGTTTTGACTACCTGATTTTTGTTGTAAAAACTCCTATATATCCTGGTTCTTCCCTTACCTCTTCAGAACAGTCCCTCAGAGCTATCTGAGAGGCTGACTCCTGGGCTTAAGTCCTCAGAAAGTCCACCGAATAAAACATAATTCTCAACTTTTAGGTTGTGTATTTTTTTTCAGTTGATACACTATATTTGCTATATCTATAATTTTATATCAGATATGCAAAAAAGTATATTAAATAGAGTGAAGAGTTCCTTAAGACTTTGAGTAAATATTAAATGTGCCTCTAAAATATAAAGATTTTAGTATTACTTATAGCATCTTGTTGGAAGTATAATATCAATAAATGGCCATGAATAAGCAATTTACTGCTAGTCACTAAATCTCTTCCTTATATTACTTTTTGATTTATATCCCTCCATTGTTTCCTCTTTGGCATCCTTTTCTCTCGAATCAGTTTCTCTGCATCAGTACCAATTTATTTCACCGAAACAAATATCCTTATGAAAGCTCTTTGTCAGCTAGACAGTTTACAGTGTGTAACTAAAATGATTTTTTTCTCCTTCAGCACCACTCTTTAAATGAAAGAACGTTACAGGGATATTGCCAATCCTGTGCCAGAGTTTGGGAAATTTTTTGAAAAATAACCTCTGAATAATCTCACCCTACCTAGACATGTTAATAATTTAGGGAAAAGAGATGTAGGTGTTTAATCTGGCAGAATTAAAAGTTATACGTAAAAGCATCTTAACTTTATTCATTCCTTTCAGCAGGTCAGGTCTGAAACTCAGAAGGTCTATGTTGACTGAATTCATTGCCTGCTGAGATTTTTTTTTTCAATTAGCTGCTGATAAAGAGTACTTACACAATAGTTGTACTCTAACATCGTCCTTGGGTGTGATTTTTTTTTTAATAGGTGTAGCCAAGAAATAGATTTACTGAAGAACACATTATCAAATAATCCTTACCAAGTCTTCTTTTTTTTTTTAAAGTGCTTATTATTTTTAACTTGCTAAATCTTCTCTCATCTATTTGTGTTTGCTCTAACACAGGAGAGGCAAAATGGTGATATCTAGAATAATGAAAAGAAAAGGTAGTTCTAAAAAAATATTGTATCAGAGAAAACTTAGAAAAATGACACTTTTCTTGAGAAGGTCATCAAAATGTGCTCAGATAGGTAAAACAAGTTGAACACATTGATTTTTTAAATTTTATTTTGTAAAGCACTGGGAACTCTCCCTTCCCCAAGGAACTTAACACTGGCAGAAAGGCCACCTTTAAACACACCATGAGTGATAATTTTTCTTTCTACCTACAAGGAAATTATTATCCATGTTCTTCTTAATCCTTCTGCATTGGCTGTTTGTCAGTTGGAAACATTGATAGCTCTCATTAGTGAGTAGGTGTTAAAATAGCACATTTTTTAAAAACAAGCAAATACACATTTTGCTGAGGTCAGTCATTCACACAATGCGCTGTTGGGAATTTTCCATTTACTTATATTTTTCTTTCTATGTATATTGAGATTACTCTGATTCTTCAGGGACCTGTTTTTCAAATTACTCTATTAAACAAAATAAAGCACTTCTCTGTAGCTACTTTGGTAAGAAAGGAAGAAAATCATTTCTTGGTGGATATTGGAGGAGAGAACATGGTACAACATGAACTTGTTTAAAAGGAAAGAAGGTGGGGTAAGCTGGTACACTAAACTAGTGTATACAAGGACAAGTGTTAAGTGTTCAGTGAGCTCTTCTTTTCCTTGAATGGAGAACCTCATGTTCTTAGAACTGTACCCTCTCCACAGTCTGACCCCTCTCCACCAAAACAAACAGCAAACAAACAAACTACCCATCTAGGGAGATTACTAATCAGGTGGTTAGCAGGTTATATGATTACAGGTGTGATTTTGTTCCCCTTTAATTTTCTTCCCAGATTTCCTTTAGTAGCATCCCTCATTATTCTGTAAAGCCTTTTTGAATTTCTGCTTCTCTCTGGAGTGTCATCAGTTAGAGAAATATTATGTCAGTTGATAAAGGTTTGATCCTTCTTACCCATATCTCATTATGCAGCAGGATTCCTGAAGATGGAAAGGCTTCCTTCCTCCCCCAGTAAAGCATATGAAACCAAAACTACTGTGTCTTCCACTTCCCAACCCCCTGCTCAACATGAATGAGAGGAAAAAGATATAAAAATGACACTCGAGATTATTAGTCCCTGATTCAGCCTTTGCAGATTTTGAAAGGAATAAAAAAAAATACTATAATTGAAAATATTCTGTTACAGAAGAGGAATATCTGTTTTCCAGGTTCATCAATAACGGACATTAAATAATGGAGAGGAAAGGTAGTTCTAAAAAGAATGGTAGGATCATAGAAAACGAAAAAAAGAAAGGCAAATAAATAGTTGCCTTTGTTCTCCTCTGCATCTGCTTATTTTACAGCTCTGCACATAGATGCCTGTCTATTGCTATAAGGGCTACACAAGTTATTTCAGATTCTCCTAGAGCCAAACCTCTAGGCAGATCAGCAGTTAAACTGTATTGAAAAACCACAGAAAGTAACTTACCAAAAAGCAAACCAAAGCAAACCAAAATTACCGAAACAAAAAACTAATCAAGTGAAATTGTTTTGATTTCTGCTTTTCTGAGTAACTATGTCATTACGTAAACAGCATGAGCCTTTGTATCCTTAGCATGTGTTTGCATCTCTCCATCGACCTTAATCTTCAAATACAGTGTTTCCTTTAACTTAAAAGGGTTTGAATATTCCCATCCACTTATTTTCCAACAGACTTGCTGCTGGGAGAGATTAACTGTTGCCCTAGAAACGTTCAAAACATCAATTTCCCTGGAGCAATATCTCACTAATCTCACCACTTAAATCACAATGTTTAGTTAGAGCTAGTTCAACGAGTACTTTAAGGTTGATTAAATGACCATTAAACGTCCCAGAGCAACCAGAGTAAAAATCTCAGAAGTAGCAGATCACCCATGTTGGAAGGCAGCTCCTTCCATTCAGAGGAGACCAAGACCATTCTTTGTCAAGACCACCTGGAAGACACACAATTGCCATTTACTAATGGTAACTGCAGAATTAGAGTTATTCACAGTAATCCCATGCTTAACAGGGATATAGCGTACATAAATTTTTCTAATACTTTCTAAATGTGGCATTTGGTCAAAACATAGATAAGCATCCATGTGTGTGTGTATGTGTGTGTATGTGTGCTCAGTGTGTAGAATCTCTCTAATTTTTTCCCCTCTCATTTGTTGGGGTACCTTCATCCTGTTCATTGTTTACCGACTCTCAGGGAGAGGTTTGGCAATTTAGTTTATGTCTCTTGAAGAATGCAGAGAGGATACATAATGGATTTGAGAGATATCTCAGCTGTTTGATTTCACTAGGACAAAAATAAGATTGGGCATTTGTATTATAATTTAGATCAGGGATTAGATAATCTTCTGACAGTGATACGAAAGATGCAGTTTCAAAATATGCCTACAAATCATCACATTTGCTCATAAGAGTTCCTGGGAGAGGGAAAACTGAAACAAAAATAAATAAGACAATAAGTATCAACACAGCAACAGAAAACAAAAACTTGATTCATAAACCAGGAGTCAGTCAGAGATTTTGTAGCATGCTAGTAAAATTCACACGAATTCCCAAGGGAAATGCCATTCCATCAGTTTTGAAATGACTTTCCATTAGCTGTTAGACCATTGACAAGCACTTTCAGTCCCTACTTCCAGTTTACTCTGGTGGAATATACTACTCTGTAAAGATTTAGGGAAATATGGTATTACTTTATTCCCATTTCATGTGTGAAACTCAGACATAAAGGGTTTCTCTGGGCTTGCATAGCTCTCTGAAGCAAGAATGTCCCGATGAGTTACAAGAAGTATAATTACATTGAAGCCTAGTTTTAAAAAAATGTGTAATGCTTAGAAATTCACTAAGCCGATTAGCAATAATTCATATATATTAGTATGTGAATATACAAATGTATGTATATATGTAAGTTCATTGGAAATTTTGGCTGTTATGAATTAAAATCTAATTTGAATGTTTGAAAATAATTCATAAGAAGGCTTTGCTTTCTATAGTTGAGATTTACATGTAAAATACATTTTATTTATTTTTAATTGGCATATAGTTGATTTACAGTGTTAGTTACAGTTGTACAGCAGTGATTCAATTATGCATATAGATACATTCACTCTCTTTCAGATTCTTTACCCATATAGGTTATTACAGAATATTGAGAGAGTTCCTTGTGCTATACAGCAGGTCCTTGTTGGTTATCTATTTTATATATAGTAGTGTGTGTATGTTAATCCCAAATTCCTAATTCCCGCCCCTCACATTTCCCCTTAGGTAACCGAAAGTTTGTTTTCGAAATCTGTGAGTCTGTTTCTATAAAATACATTTTATATACACTATGCTGTACTTATTTTTTCACATGGTTACTAATCATGTACATTTTGAAAAGTTACAATTTTAAAAATGATAATCCTGAAAGTTCCATTTCTATGCTCAGGAAAATATTTAAGTACTGTTCTTATGTCACTTAATTTTGTCTTGACTCCAGATGTTAATTGCAGTCTATTTTCCTCCAGCCAGTGGCCATGAAAATGCGTTTCCAAGATGCCTTAAACCACTGCTTTATTTAAAGTGTATGCTCTCCAAGACGATCATCTGCGTCAAAAATAGAAGATACCAAAAATAAATAAAAGATACCCAGTCGTTTATTCCACTTGCTATTAAAGCTGGAAGGAACTTGTGGGGTCCTCCAGTCAGGCTCCCCATCCTCTCATTTGTAAAGACAAGGATGCTAAGCCCAGTGAGACGGTGGGACTTGCCAAGGCCACACAGCTAGTTAAGGCAGAGCCAGCATTGGAGCCCACATGTCTTGGCTCACAGTTGAGACCTTTCCCGCTGTATTTCAAGGAGACCATGTTTAGAAAAGATTAAAATGCTGAAATTTTCTCTCTACATCTGTATTTTTCAGTAAATCAATATCCGACATGAATTATACTCACAATTTCCAATGTTGAACTGAAAAGTCATGGAGCGCTGAACATTTTGAGGTTTGCCCTTCATTAGCTACATCGAAAATAGTGAAAGAGCTAATTTGACCTCCTGTCTTGAACATACTACTCACCCTCTGCTATATTGCGTATATAGCTGCTCAGAGCTTCTCTCCTGAACACCATCCTTTTTACCTTATTGCGAAGTTATTGGGGATTTGGGAATCAGCTGAAATTTTTCTTAGTTTACAACAGTGTTATTTAAAGTTCACCGTTAAAGATCACAAAAGTAAAAATACTCATTTATAGTCCCTTCTCCCTCTGGTTATTATAAATAGTTTAAAAAGTATCATTAAGGTAATGTTTCAAAGGACATTTCAACTTTCAACATACCTGACATTTATCATCCTAATGCCTGGAAAGGAATGCTTGACTTAAGAGGAATTTTTCTATTTCGCTGTAGGAAATGCACTATCCTAAGGATATGTGCCTGCTTTAACCCCCTTGGGGATCAAAATAATAGTAATCATATTTTTCTTTTTTTAAAATTGAGGTATAGTCAATGTACAATATTATATGTTACAGATGTACAACATAGTGATTCACGATTTTTAAAGGATACACTCCATTTGTAGTTGTTATAAAATATTGTCTATATTCCCTGTGTTGTACAATACATCCTGGTAGCTTTTTTATTTTATACATAATAGTTTGTACCTCTTAGTCCCCTACCCCATCTTGTCCCTCCCCACTTTCTAGTAACCACTAGCTTGTTTTCTGAATCTGTAAGTCTGTTTTTTATGTTGTTATATTCTTTAGTTTGTTTTAATTTTTAGATTCCACATATAAAAGATATCATAAGTATTTGTCTTTCTCTGTCTGACTTATTTCACTTAGCATAATACCCTCCACATCCATCCATGTTGTTGTAAATGGCAAAATTTCATTATTTTTAATGGCTGAGTAGTATTCCATTGTGTATATGTGTGTGTGTATATATATATATGTGTATGTGTATATATATATATGTGTATATATATATGTGTGTATATATATATATATATATATACACACACACATACACACCACACCTTCTTTATCCATTCTCTGTTGATGGCCTCTTAGGTTGCTTCCCTGTCTTGGCTATTGTAAATAGTGCTGCTGTGAACATTGGGGTGTGTGTATCTTTTTGAATTAGTGTTTTTGTTTTTTTCAGATATGTACCCAGGAGTTCTATTTTTAGTTTTTTGATGAATCTCCATACTGTTTTCCATGGTGGCTGCACCAATTTACATTCCCACCAGCAGTATTTGAGAGTTCCCTTTTCTCCACATCCTTGCCAATATTTGTTATTCATGTTTTTTTTGATGATAGCCATTCTGGCAGATGTGAGGTGACATCCGATTGTACCTTTAATTTGCATTTCTCTGATGATTAACAATGTTGAACACCTTTTCATGCACCTATTGGCCATCTGTATGTCTTCTTTGGAAAAATATCTATTCAGGTCTTCTGCCCATTTTAAAATTGGGTTGTTGTTATTGTTGTTTTATGTTGAGCCCTATTAGCTGTTTATGTATTTTGCATATTAACCCCTTATCGGTCATATCATTTGTAAATATTTTCTTCCATTCAGTAGGTTGTCTTTTCATTTTGTCAGTGGTTTCCTTTGCTGTGCAAAAACGTTCAAGTTTAATGAGGTCCCATTTGTTTGTTTTTGCTTTTATTTCCTTTGTTTTAGGAGACAAGATCCAAAGAATATTGCTGCCATTTATGTCAAAGAGTGTTCTGCCTAGGTTTTCTTCTAGGAGTTTTATGGTTTCCAATCTTACATTTAGGTCTTTAATCCATTTTGAGTTTATTTTTGTATATGGTGTTAGAGAATGTTCTAATTTCATTCTTTTACATGGAGCTGTCCAGTTTTCCCAACTCCACTTATAGAAGAGACTGTCTTTACTCCGTTGTATATTCTTGCCTTCTTTGTTGTAGATTGACCTTAAGCGCATGGGTTTATTTCTGGGCTCTCTATTCTATTCCATTGATCCATGTGTCTGTTTTGTGCCAGTACCATACTCTTTTCCTTACTGTAGCTTTGCAGCACAGTCTGAAATCAGGGTGTGTGATTCCTCCAGTTCTGTTCTTTCTTAAGATTGTTTGGGTTATTTGGGGTCTTCTGTGTTTCCATACAAATTTTAAAATTACTTGTTCTATTTCTGTGAAAAATACCCTTGGTATTTTGGGTACCAAGGGATTGCATTGAATCTGTAGATTTCCTTAGGTAATATGTTCATTTTAACAATGTTAATCCTTCCAATCTATGAACACAGTATATCTTTCCATCTGTTTGTGTTGTCTTCAGTTTCTTTCATCAGTGTAATAGTTTTCAGAGTACAGGTCTTTTAACTCCTTAGGTAGTTTTATTCCTAGGTATTTTATTCTTTTTGATGTGATCGTAAATGGGATTGTTTCCTTAAATTCTCTTTCTGGTCGTTTGTTATTAGTGTATAGAAATGCAACAGATTTCTGTATATTAATTTTGTATCCTGAAACTTTACCAGATTCATTGATGAGCTTTACTAGTTTCTGGAGGTGTCTTTAGGATTTTCTGTGTATATAGTATCATGCCATCTACAGTGACAGTTTTGCTTCTTCCTTTCAAATTTGGATTCCTTTTATTTCTTTTTCTTATCTGATGCTGTGGCTAGGACTTCCAAAACTATGTTGAATAAAATTGCCGAGAGTGGGCATTCTTGTCTTATTCCTGGTCTTAGAGGAAATGCTTTCAGCTTTCACCATTGTGTATGATGTTAGCTGTGGGCTTATCAGGTTGAGGTATGTTCTCTCTAAGCCTGCTTTCTGGAGAGTTTTATCATAAATGGATATTGAATTTTGTCAAAAGTTTTTTCTGTATCTATTGAGATGATCATATGGGTTTTATTCTTCAATTTGTTCATGTGGTGTATCACATTGACTGATTGTGGATATTGAAAAATCCTTGCATTCCTGGGATAAATCCCAGTTGATCATGGTATTTGATCCTTTTGATGTATTGCTGGGTTCAGTTTGCTAAAACTATGTTGAGGATTTTTGCATCTATGTTATTTAGTTATGTTGGCCTATAATTTTCTCTTTTTATTATATCTTTGTTTTGTTTTGATATCAGGGTGATGCTGGCCTTATAGAATGAATTCAGAAGCATTCTTTTCTCTACAATTTTTTGGAATAGTTTGAGAAGGTAGGTGTTAACTCTTCTCTAAATGTTTGGTAGAGTTCACCTATGAAACCATTTGGTCCTGGACTTTTGTTTGTTGGGAATTTTTAAATTATTAATGCAATTTTGTTAGTGGTAGTTCGTCTGTTCATATTCTCTATTTTTCCATGGTTCAGTCTTGGGAGATTGTAGATTTGTAGGAATGTGTCCATTTCTTCTAGGTTATCCATTTTATTGGCATGGTAGTCTCTTATGATCCTTTGTATTTCTGTGGTGTCAATTGTAACTCATCCTTTTTCATTTCTGATTTTATTGATTTGGGCCCTCTCCCTTTTTTTCTTGATGAGTCTGGCTAAAGGTTTATCAATTTTTTTTTTATCTTGTTCAAGAACCAGCTCTTAGTTTCATTGATCTTTTATATTATTTTTTAGTCTCTATTTCATTTATTTCTGCTGAGACTTTTATGATTTCTTTCCTTCTACTAACTTTGGGTCTTGTTTGTTCTTTTTCTGGCTCCTTTAGGTGTAAGTTTAGATTGTTTGAGATTTTTCTTATTTCCCAGGGTAAGCTTGTATTGCTATAAACTTCCCTCTTAGAACTGCTTTTGCTGCATCCCATAGATTTTGGATCATTGTGTTTTCATTTTCATTTGTCTCCAGATAGTAGGAAATGCACTACTCTAAGTATACATACCTGCTTCAGCTCTCTTGAGATCAGAATAAGAGTAATCATATTTTCTCAAGGGATTAAGATTACAAAGTTGATAAATGGCAGAACTGTGATTAAATCCAAGCAGTGTCAATTCAGCTCTGTGCCTGAACATAAAATCCCCTGAGGAGGAGACAGCTTCCCATGTCCAAAATCATTTGGGTACATCTGTGGTCAGGGAGGACTTCCTGGGTGGAGTAATATCCAAGTTGAGACCTGAAGAAACACTATACTATAGTGATTGAGAGCCTGCGCTCTAGACGCACAATGTTGGGGCTGGTATCCCTGCTTTGCTACTTACTAAATCTCCCTAACCTTTAGTTTCCATGTCTGTGTAATGGGGAATATACTACTACATCTATCTGTAGGTTTGTTGTGAGCACGGGATGAGGTAATCCATGTAAAGTGCTTTACACAATGCTGGGCACATAATGTGCACTCAAAAAAGCTTAACTATACATACACTTGATGGGTAACAAAGATAAAAATGAAATTCCTACCCCATTATCCATTTTTCCAACCCCTCAGTATCCCATGAGAGTAGGAGACCTAAATGGTGGTCTGGGGGCTGGGGATGAGAGAGGTTTCTTTCTACTTTGAATAGCTCAGATATCATTAAGCCTTGCTAGCCAGAAAATAAATTAGCCAGTCAGCAGGTGTTTATGATATGATAACAGAAACTAAAAGAGGACAGAACATAAACTGGACGTGGTCCCAGCCCTCGAGAAGCCAAGGATACCATGAACAGAGGTTCACACGGTTGATACACAAATGCACTGTTGGCGGTGAGGTGTGAGATTCTGGGTAAAGGCTAAAAGGAGGTACTTTAAGGTGGCATCCTGGAGATGATGAAACAGTTGTTATGTGAAGCAGATGGAGAAGACCTACTGTGAGTCAAAGAAGCTGTTCTCTGCACCTAGGATATTATGGTAAAATTTATGATAAAATTACTAGAGACCTAATGAGAAAGATTTTATAGTCTGTGCTTCTCTCTCTCTGTCATACACACGCACACACACACTTCTAGGATTCTCTATCTGAATTATCTCTTGATCCCTCCTTTCTCTGCTTCCCTCCCCTTGCTTGACTAAACCTGGCAGAGTGTTCAGGTCTCAACTTTTGGTCTTCCTTCAGGAAGTCATCCCTGGCCATGGGCTGGGCTAGGTCTTTTCCTCTGTGCCCTAATATCCTTTGCTTACCTCTGTCAAATCTATTTTCATTGTTTATTGCTGTGTAACAAATTACCACAAATGTAGCACTTGAAACAATAAAATTTATTTTCTCACAGTTTCTGTGGGTCAGGATCTAAGGCCAAGATCAAGATGTTGGCTGGCTGTGTCCTCATCTGGAGGCTTGACTAGGGAGAGTTAGGCTTCCAAGCTCCCTCATGTTGTCGGCAGGATTCATTTCCTTACAGCTGTAGGACAGAAGTCCCTGTTTTCTTAATAGCTCTTAACTGGGCCCACTCTCAGGTCAGGTCCTTGACACATGGCCTTCTCTACAACACGGCAGTTTGCTTCTTCAAGACCGGCAGGAGAATCTTTCTTCTCAGTCTTCTAAGACTCAGTCTTATGTAACATTACATAATAGCAGAAATGACTACCCATTACCTTTGACGTATACTGTAACCTAAACAAGGCAGGGACTTCCCCCTCATATTCACAAATCCTGCCCATACTTAAGGGGAAGGGATTGTACAAGGCGTGTACACCAGGGGTAGGGGATCTTGGGGAATCTCAGAATTCTGCCTACCAAAACATCCTTTATCACACTGAATTATAATTACCAGCTTACTGAGATTTCAGAGAGACTGTATCATGGTAACCCTGTAGCTTCTGGTTTGTATACTGTATGGCAGATACTGCGCTCTCAAGAGATATCAGTTGCTTTATAAATTTGACAGATCAGTTTGGATAGTTGACAGCATGGAGGCCCAAAGGGGAAAGATTTTAATAATCTATACATTTAGTGGAATCATAAGTGAAAAGATGCTATTGAGGGGCAAGGAAGAACAGAGATACTGTGAACTAAATCCAGAGTCTGCAGAATCTGTGAATGAAGATAGTATCATTGCTTGTGGTGATGGAAAAACGGGATGCTGTATTTCTGGAGGTGGTGGCTATGTGACACTCAATTAGCAATGTGTGGTCAATTATATTGCATTTGGTGTTGAATAGGTAAGAATGAGCAGTTCCCAGTAATTGTGTTACTGTGTGGAAGGCCATCATGATATTCATTGCTTTAAAAAAAGTTGAGCTTTTCTTCTGATTAAGGCACAGTTAAATATTACTGGAGAATGTATCAGGGCTGAATCAAGTAAATATAGGGAATTTAAAGCTGAGCATTGATTTACTTAGATGATGGAAGAGCTGAGAAGCCAAACAGAGGACAGTAAGGCAACATTAGGAAGCTGCTACCATCTAGGTGTGCAAAAGGAGAGGGTGATCATATAGGGGTTTGGGGGCCAGGGTTACAGAACTGGGATCATGGAGGAGAGTTGCTGTCTCCAGAGATGCTGGCTGACTCAGAAAAGGAGGAATGCCCTGGCTTCTCCCTTCCTCCCACTCTTTAATCTCACCTAGTGTTTCCTATTAATGGAACCCAGCTGGAGGCGGTTGATGAGGGAACAGGGAATTGCAGGCAGCAGGCATTAGCCCTCTTCCTCTTGAGTCTCCTAGTCTGGAGATAAGAAATGGACCTGAGGGCAAACAAACTCAAAATCAGCACAGGGACATAGATAAATGTCAAGAATCTGTCCTCAAGGGGCTTACATTGCAGTAGAGGAAAGGAGACATACATAGAGGTAACCATTTTACAGGAGAGACCACTTTCAGTGGAGAGAGAACACTTTCTGGCATAAAAATTGCTGACCTTTGGTAATGGCATCTGGGTGTCATGATTAATTAAAAAACAACTGAAACCAACTGAAAAACAAGATTTTTGGTACTCAAAATGGAGTTTGTGTAAAGAATTAAATCAGGTATTGATTAGACTTTTATTTCACACTTTAATCAGCAAAATCAAGTAAATTTTAGAAGAAAATTTGGAATATATGTATGGCTAAGGTGAGATGATTTAAAGAAAGAAAGGAAGCCAAGAAACTATAAGATGGATAGACTTAATTTATTATGCAAAATATTGTTAAAGTACGGCAAAATACCATAAAGTCAGAATACATATGCTAAATGAGAAAGAATGTTTGTAATAAATGATACAAAAAGAGTCAATACTTACTTACAATGTGCCTTCAAAGTAAGAAAAAGGCAAACAACCAAATAGAAGTTATCAAAAGTATTGGCAATTCACACAGCAAAGTAAGATAGTATGATTCAGTTTTTGTAAAGAAAGATATCAAAAAGTCCTCCATGTGTGATTTATAAAAATGGAGATAAATTTGAAAGGTTGCATATCTGGCTGGCTTCTTGTGTTAGTTACTGGAAGGGAGGAGCAGAGGGGTGTGGGCTGGAGATCAGGTAATGGGGAGACAAACAAAAGAAAAAAGAGTAAATAAGAAAAGTAGGAACCACACGTACAGCATAGATATGGTGCCATTTCTGTAAAATGGTGTAAGTATATGGCTATACCTGTATGTATATATACTTCTTCCACTGCTCCACTCTAGTCCAAGCACCATCAGCTCTCACCTCGATTCCAACTACAGTCTTCTCCCTATTCCACACTTTCCTTCTTACAGTCCGTCCCCCAAGCAGCAGCCAGAGTGGGTCTTTGAAAAGAAATCAGATCACGAACCTCCTCTGATCAATACTCTCCTGTGGCATTCCACTGCAGTCAGAGTAGAATCTGGCCCCTGTAACTTCTCTAACCTCATGACACACTACTCTCCCCTTCCCTCGGGACACTGGTCCTCTGTCCTCACTGTTAGTCAGATACTGTCCTGTCTCACAACTTTAATAGCACAGCCGACCCCTTTGTCCAGACGTCCCCATCTTCTTGCTCTCACCACCACACCTTTGCTCAAATGTTACCGCATCAGAAAGGAATTTCCCTGATGATCTCATCTAAAATAACATCTTCACTCTCTAACGTTAATACCCTTCTTTATTTTTCTTCATTGAAACTTTTACTACCAGACATATGACTAGAGTAGAAGCACCTTGAGGACACAGACTGTGAGTTGCAGGGCACACAGTAGGCACTAAAAAATTATTTGCTGAATGAAGGAATGAATGAATAAATGAACAGGGATACTTGGGGAAGGATAGTTAGCAAAATTTTAACAGTGATACGTTTCAGTTGCTATTTGCTTTTTTTTTTAACTTTTGAATTTTATTTTATTTATTTTTCTACACAGCAGGTTATTATTAGTTATCCATTTCATACATATTAGTGTATACATGTCAATCCCCATCTCCCAGTTCATCACAACACGACCCCGCACCCCCCCGCCACCTTCCCCCCTTGGTGTCCATACATTTGTTCTCTACATCTGTGTCTCTATTTCTGCCCTGCAAACCGGTTCATCTGTACCATTTTTCTAGGTTCCACATATATGTGTTAATATATATTTGTTTTTCTCTTTCTGACTTGCTTCACTCTGTATGACAGTCTCTAGATCCATCCACGCTGCTACAAATGACCCAATTTTGTTCCTTTTTATGGCTGAGTAATATTCCATTGTATATATGTACCACATCTTCTTTATCCATTCATCTGTCAGTGGACATTTAGTTTGCTTCCATGTCCTGGCTATTGTAAATAGGGCTGCAATGAACATTGGGGTGCATGTGCCTTTTTTTTTTTAACATCTTTATTGGAGTGTAATTGCTTTACAATGGTGTGTTAGTTTCTGCTTTATAACAAAGTGAATCAGTTATACATATACATATGTTCCCATATCTCTTCCCTCTTGCGTCTCCCTCCCTCCAACCCTCCCTATCCCACCCCTCTAGGTGGTCACAAAGCACCGAGCTGATCTCCCTGTGCCATGCGGCTGCTTCCCACTAGCTATCTGTTTTACGTTTGGTAGTGTATATATGTCCATTCCACTCTCTCACTTTGTCACAGCTTACCCTTCCACCTCCCCATATCCTCAAGTCCATTCCCTACTAGGTCTGTGTCTTTATTCCGGTCTTACCCCTAGGTTCTTCATGACCTTTTTTTTTTTGCCTTAGATTCCAAATGTATGTGTTAGCATATGGTATTTGTTTTTCTCCTTCTGGCTTACTTCACTCTGTATGACAGACTATAGGTCCATCCACCTCACTACAAATAACTCAATTTCGTTTCTTTTTATGGCTGAATAATATTCCATTGTATATATGTGCCACATCTTCTTTATCCATTCATCCGATGATAGACACTTAGGTTGCTTCCATCTCCTGGCTATTGTAAATAGAGATGCAGTAAACATTTTGGTACATGACTCTTTTTGAATTACGGTTTTCTCAGGATATATGCCCAGTAGTGGGATTGCTGGGTCATGTGGTAGCTCTATTTGTAGTTTTTTAAGGAACCTCCATACTGTTCTCCTTAGTGGCTGTATCAATTTACATTCCCACCAGCAGTGCAAGAGGGTTTGCTTTTCTCCACACCCTCTCCAGCATTTATTGTTTGTAGATTTTCTGATGATGCCCATTCTAACTGGTGTGAGGTGATACCTCATTATAGTTTTGATTGGCATTTCTCTAATAATTAGTGATGTTGAGCAGCTTTTCATGTGCTTCTTGCCCTTCTGTATGTCTTCTTTGGAGAAATGTCTATTTGGGTCTTCTGTCCATTTTTTTTTTTTTTTTGTGGTACGCGGGCCTTTCACTGTTGTGGCCTCTCCCGTTGCAGAGCACAGGCTCCGGACATGCAGGCTCAGCAGCCATGGCTCACGGGCCCAGCCGCTCCGTGGCATGTGGGATCTTCCCGGACCGGGGCATGAACCCGTGTCCCCTGCATCAGCAGGTGGACTCTCAACCACTGTGCCACCAGGGAAGCCCCTTCTGCCCATTTTTTGACTGGGTTGTTTGGTTTTTTTAGTATTGAGCTGCATGAGCTGTTTGTATATTTTGGAGATAATCCTTTGTCCGTTGCTACCTTTGCAAATGTTTTCTCCCATTCTGAGGGTTGTCTTTTCATCCTGTTTGTAGTTTCCTTTGCTGTGCAAAAGCTTTGAAGATTCATTAGGTCCCATTTGTTTATTTTTGTTTTTATTTCCATTACTCTAGGAGGTGGATCAAAAAAGATCTTGCTATGATTTATTTCAAAGAGTATTCTTCCTATGTTTTTCTCTAAGAATTTTATAGGGTCTGGTCCTACATTTAGCTCTCTAATCCATTTTGAGCTTATTTTTGTGTATGGTGTTAGAGAGTGTTCTAATTTCATTCTTTTACATGGAGCTGTCCAATTTTCCCAGCACCACTTATTGAGGAGACTGTCTTTTCTCCATTGTATATCCTTGCCTTCTTTGTCATAGATTAATTGACCATAGGTGTGTGGGTTTATCTCTGGGCTTTCTATCCTGTTCCACTGATCTATATTTCTGTTTTAGTACCAGTACCATATTGTCTTCATTACTGTAGCTTTGTAGTGTAGTCTGAAGTCAGAAAGTCTGATTCCTCCAGCTCTGTTTTTTCCCTCATGACCGCTTTGGCTATTTGGGCTCTTTTGGTCTCCATACACATTTTAAGATTGTTTTGGTCTAGTTCTGTAAAAAATGCCATTGGTAATTTGATAGGGATTTCATTGAATCTGGAGATTGCTTTGGGTAGTATAGTCATTTTCACAATATTGATTCTTCCAATCCAAGAACATGGTATATCTCTCCATCTGTTGGTATCATCTTTAATTTCTTTCATCAGTGTCTTATAGTTTTCTACATATAGGTCTTTTGTCTCCCTAGGTAGGTTTATTCCTAGGTATTTTATTCTTTTTGTTGCAATGGTAAATGGGAGTGTTTCCTTAATTTGTCTTTCAGATTTTTCATCATTAGTGTATAGGAGTGCAAGAGATTTCTGTGCATTCATTTTGTATGCTGCAACTTTACCAGGTTCACTTATTAGCTCTAGTAGTTTTCTGGTAGCATCTTTAGGATTCTCTATGTATAGTATCATGTCATCTGCAAACAGTGACAGTTTTACTTCTTCTTTTCCAGTTTGTATTCCTTTAATTTCTTTTTCTTCTCTGATTGCTGTGGTTAGGACTTCCAAAACTATGTTGAATAATAGTGGTGAGAGTGGACATCCTTGACTTGTTCCTGATCTTAGAGGAGATGCTTTCATTTTTTCACCATTGAGAATGATGTTTGCTGTGGGTTTGTCATATATGGCCTTTATTATGTTGCGGTAGGTTCCCTCTATGCCACTTTCTGGAGTGTTTTTCTCACAAATGTGTGTTGAATTTTGTCAGAAGCTTTTTCTGCATCTGTTGAGATCATATGGTTTTTCTTCTTCAGTTTGTTAGTATGGTGTATTACATTGATTGACTTGCGTATATTGAAGAATCCTTGCATCCCTGGGATAAATCCCACTTGATCATGGTGTATGATCCTTTTAATGTGTTGTTGGATTCTGTTTGCTAGTATTTTGTTGAGGATTTTTGCACCTATATTCATCAGTGATATTGGTCTGTAATTTTCTTTTTTGTAGTATCTTTGTCTGGTTTTGGTATCAGGGTGATGATGGCCTCATAGAATGAGTTTGGGAGTGTTCCTTCCTCTGAAATTTTTTGGAAGAGTTTGAGAAGGTTGGGTGTTAGCTCTTCTCTAAATGTTTGATAGAATTCACCTGTGAAGCCATCTGTTCCTGGATGTTTGTTTGTTGGAAGATTTTTAATCACAGTTTCAATTTCATTACTTGTGATTGGTCTGTTCATATTTTCTATTTCTTTCTGGTTCAGTCTTGGAAGGTTATACCTTTCTAAGAATTTGTCCATTTCTTCCAGGTTGTCTATTTTATTGGCATAGCGTTGCTTGTAGTAGTCTCTTAGGATGCTTTGTATTTCTGTGGTGTCTGTTATAACTTCTCCTTTTTCACTTCTAATTTTATTGATTTGAGTCCTCTCCCTCTTTTTCTGAATGCATCTGGCTAATGGTTTATAAATTTTATCTTCTCAAAGAACCAGCTTTTAGTTTTATTGATCTTTGCTATTGTGTGTTTTTTTCTATTTCATTTATTTCTGCTCTCATCTTTATGATTTCTTTCCTTCTACTAACTTTGGGTTTTGTATGTTCTTGTTTCTCTAGTTCTTTTAGGTGTAAGGTTAGATTATTTATTTTAGATGTTTGTTGTTTCTTGAGGTAGGACTGTATTGCTATAAACTTCCCTCTTAGAACTACTTTTGCTGCATCCCATAGGTTTTGGATCGTCATGTTTTCATTGTCATTTGTCTCTAGGTATTTTGATTTCCTCTTTGATTTTGTCAGTGATCTCTTGGTTATTTAGTGACGTATTGTTTAGCCTCCATGTGTTTGTGTTTTTTACGTTTTTATCCCTGTGATTGATCTGTAATCTCATTGTGTTGTGGTCAGAAAAGATACTTGATATGATTTCAATTTTCTTAAATTTACTGAGGCTTGATTTGTGATCCAAGATATGATCTATCCTGGAGAATGTTCCGTGCACACTTGAAAAGAAAGTGTAATCTGCTGTTTTTGGATGGAATGTCCTATAAATATCAATTAAATCTATCTGGTCTATTGTGTCATTTAAAGCTTGTGTTTCCTTATTTTCTGTTTGGATGATCTGTCCATTGGTGTAAGTGAGGTGTCAAAGTCCCCCACTATTACTGTGTTACTGTCGATATCCTCTTTTATAGCCATTAGCAGTTGCCTTATGTGTTGAGGTGCTCCTAATTTGGGTGCAGATATATTTATAATTGTTATATCTTCCTCTTGGATTGATCCCTTGATCATTATGTAGTGTACTTCTTTGTCTCTTGTAATAGTCTTTGTTTTGAAGTCTATTTTGTCTGATAGGAGAATTGCTACTCCAGCTTTCTTTTGATTTCCATTTGCATGGAATATCTTTTTCCATGCCCTCACTTTCGTTCTGTATGTGTCCTTAGGTAGGAGTGGGTCTCTTGTATACAGCATATATATGGGTCTTGTTTTTGTATCCATTCAGCAAGCCTGTGTCTTTTGGTTGGAGCATTTAATCCATTCACATTTAAGGTAATTATCGATATGTATGTTCCTATTACTATTTTCTTAATTGTTTTGGGTTTGTTTTTGTAGGTCCTTTTCTTCTCTTGTGTTTCCCACTTAGAGAAGTTCGTTTAGTATTTGTTATAGTGCTGGTTTGGTGGTGCTGAATTCTCTAAACTTTTACTTGCCTGTAAAGCTTTTGATTTCTCCATCGAATCTGGGTGAGATCCTTGCCGGGTAGAGTAATCTTGGTTGTAGGTTCTTCCCTTTCATCACTTTAGGTATATCATGCCACTCCCTTCTGGCTTGTAGAGTTTCTGCTGAGAAATCAGCTCTTAACCTTATGGGAGTTCCCTTGTATGTTATTTGTCATTTTTCCCTTGCTGCTTTCAATAATTTTTCTTGTCTTTAATTTTTACCAATTTGATTACTATGTGTCTCGTCATGTTTCTTCTTGGGTTTATCCTGTATGGACTCTCTGTGCTTCCTGGAATTGGGTGGCTATTTCCTTTCCCATGTTAGGGAAGTTTTCAACTATGATCTCTTCAAATATTTTCTCGGGTCCTTTCTCTCTCTCTTCTCCTTCTGGGACCCCTGTAATGTGAATGTTGTTGTGTTTAATGTTGTCCCAGAGGTCTCTTAGACTGTCTTCATTTCTTTTCATTCTTTTTTCTTTATACTGTCCCATGGCAGTGAATTCCACCATTCTGTCTTCCAGGTCACTTATCTGTTCTTCTGCCTCATTTATTCTGCTATTGATTCCTTCTAGTGTAGTTTTCATTTCAGTTATTGTATTGTTCATCTCTGTTTGTTTATTCTTTAATTTTTCTAGGTCTTTGTTAAACATTTCTTCCATCTTCTAGATCTTTGCCTCCATTCTTTTTCCGAGGTCCTGGATCATCTTCACTATCATTATTCTGAATTCTTTTTCTGGAAGGTTGCCTATCTCCACTTCATTTAGTTGTTTTTCTGGGGTTTTATCTTGTTCCTTCATCTGGCACTTAGCCCTCTGACTTTTCATCTTGTCTATCCTTCTGTGAATGTGCGTTTTTTTTGCACAGGCTGCAGGGTTGTAGTTCTTATTGCTTCTGCTGTCTACCCTCTGGTTACATGACTGAATCTTTTAATGGAAGTGTATGGTCCGTTGACATTGTGCATATCGTCTGATACTTTTCATTTGTTTCCGTAATTTTTCCTCTTATTTTACTTTATTATTTGCAATTTATTCTTATTTCCCTGGTTTGTTCAGGTTACTATTCTTTCCATTCCCCTTCACCCCTTTAAGCACCCCTATTTTGCTGCTTGAAGTTAGACACATATTTCTCTGCTACTATTGTTTAAAAACGAGATACCTAGGTTTTTTGTCCCAAAACTTAAGCACAGGAGGAACTATATTGACTCATAGAACAGAGACGTACAAAAGGTACAGCAGGATGAAGAAATTAATACTTCACTAGACTCTTGTTTTCTTTCTCTGTCTCCTTTCTGCTTTCTCTCGCTCTTTTTTGAGCTTTATTGAGGTATAATTGACAAAGCTATAATATATTTAAAGTGTACAATGTGATTCTTTGATATACGTATATGTTGTGAAAGGAGAGACCAGTCTTTTTTTCTACGAAGGCATTCCACTTCTAATTATTATCCCACTCACTCCAACAAGATATGCCCGTAAGCATACTTTTCACTTGCTTATCTTCTGCACTGCATCCCACCAGATGAGAAGTTTGGAATGTTTTTATTCCCGAATCTCTTCACCTCAATGCCACCTTGCCCCTGTCACTAATTTCTAGGTTTTGCTGAGGTAAACACTTGTAAACTCATTAGAGTATCATTTTAAGAATTCTTATTTAGTACTTTTAAAAACACATTCCCATACAGCCTGCCATTATCTCTTTAGATTTAAATACATATTTAGGTTGTGTGTGTGTGTGTGCTGTACTAAAGTGCTCTTCAAGTTTTTTGTTCAACTTGTCATTAATCTCCCCAGGAGCTCTGTTTCACTGGCAACCTATATTCTTTGATCTTTCTCTTTCAGGTTGTTATTTTTCTTGGTGTGGAGTTGAGTACAGAACTTGGAGTGTCAGTGGTTTCATTAGTGATAAGCAAGGCATCCTGTGTCTAACTCCCTGAGGGATTGTACAGCAGGTAGGCAGCCAGACTCTATCTAGACAGCAGAGAGAATCTTCCTGCTCCTCTTTCCACTCACACTTTCTGCCCTCAGAAATATTGAAAGTTTAGCCTATTCCTCAGTCAGGCTAAGAAATGTAACAAGAGACCACGTTAACCTTAGATGCTTGGGGGTGCACAGAACTTTGAAGCTTTCCCCAGCATTCACCAAGTGTGAACTTAATCTTGAGGGTCTCTGAGTTTGGTTTTCAGACTCATGCTTGCCCCACGTTGGAAACGGTCCAACATTATTTCCTCTGCCAAGGCCTTTCCAGAACTCAGCATCTTACTTATACTCAGTGGCTCACCATCACCAACTGCTGCTTGACTTCAGATAGGCAAATAGATTCAAAGTAGGAATGGATAGGAAATAAGACATTTACATTTTTTTTTTTTACATCTTTATGGGAGTATAATTGCCTTACAATGGTGTGTTAGTTTCTGCTTTATAAAAAAGTGAACCAGTTATACATATACATATGTTCCCATATCTCTTCCCTCTTGCGTCTCCCTCACTCCCACCCTCCCTATTCCACCGCTCGAGGCGGTCACAAAGCGCTGATCTCCCTCTACTATGCGGCTGCTTCCCACTAGCTATCTACCTTACGTTTGTTAGTGTATATATGTCCATGCCTCTCTGTCGCTTTGTCACAGCTCACCCTTCCCCCTCCCCATATCCTCAAGTCTGTTCTCTAGTAGGTCTGTGTCTTTATTCCTGTCTTACCCCTAGGTTCTTTATGACTTTTTTTTTTCTTAAATTACATATATATGTGTTAGCATACAATATTTGTCTTTCTCTTTCTGACTTCACTCTGTATGACAGACTTTAGGTCTATCCACCTCATTACAAATAGCTCAATTTCGTTTCTTTTTATGGCTGAGTAATATTCCATTGTATATATGTGCCACATCTTCTTTATCCATTCATCTGATGATGGGCACTTAGGTTGTTTCCATCTCTGGGCTATTGTAAATAGAGCTGCAATGAACATTGTGGTACATGACTCTTTTTGAATTATGGTTTTCTCAGGGTATATGCCCAGGAGTGGGATTGCTGGGTCATATGGTAGTTCTATTTGTAGTTTTTTAAGAAACCTCCATACTGTTCTCCTTAGTGGCTGTACCAATTCATATTCCCACCAGCAGTGCAAGAATGTTCCCTTTTCTCCACACCCTCTCCAGCATTTATTGTTTCTAGATTTCTTGATGATGGCCATTCTGACTGGTGTGAGGTGATACCTCATTGTACTTTTGATTTGCATTTCTCTAATGATTAATGATGTTGAGCATTCTTTCATGTGTTTGTTGGCAATCTGTATATCTTCTTTGGAGAAATGTCTATTTCAGTCTTCTAGCCATTTTTGGACTGGGTTGTTTGTTTTTTTGTTATTTAGCTGCATGAACTGCTTGTAAATTTTGGAAATTAATCCTTTGTCAGTTGCTTCATTTGCAAATATTTTCTCCCACTCTGAGGGTTGTCTTTTGGTCTTCTTTATGGTTTCCTTTGCTGTGCAAAAGCTTTGAAGTTTCATTACGTCCCATTTGTTTATTTTTGTTTTTATTTCCAATTCTCTAGGAGGTGGGTCAAAAAGGATCTTGCTGTGATTTGTGTCATAGAGTGTTCTGCCTATGTTTTCCTCTAAGAGTTTGATAGTTTCTGGCCTTACATTTAGGTCTTTAATCCATTTTGAGCTTATTTTTGTGTATGGTGTTCGGGAGTGATCTAATCTCATACTTTTACATGCACCTGTCCAGTTTTCCCAGCACCACTTATTGAAGAGGCTGTCCTTTCTCCACTGTACATTCCTGCCTCCTTTATCAAAGGTAAGGTGACCATATGTGCGTGGGTTTATCTCTGGGCTTTCTATCCTGTTCCATTGATCTGTCTTTCTGTTTTTGTGCCAGTACCATACTGCCTTGATTACTGTAGCTTTGTAGTATAGTCTGAAGAAGGGAGCCTGATTCCTCCAACTCCGTTTTTCTTTCTCAAGATTGCTTTGGCTATTCGGGGTCTTTTGTGTTTCCATACGAATTGTGAAATTTTTTGTTCCAGTTCTGTGAAAAATGCCAGTGGTAGTATCATAGGGATTGCACTGAATCTGTACATTCCTTTGGGTGGTAGAGTCATTTTCACAGTGTTGATTCTTCCAATCCAAGAACATGGTATATCTCTCCATCTATTTGTATCATCTTTAATTTCTTTCATCAATATCTTATAATTTTCTGCATACACGTCTTTTGTGTCCTTAGGTAGGTTTATCCCTAGATATTTTATTCTTTTTGTTGCAGTGGTAAATGGGAGTGTTTTCTTAATTTCACTTTCAGATTTTTCATCATTAGTGTATAGGAATGCCAGAGATTTCTGTGCATTAATTTTGTATCCTGCTACTTTACCAAATTCATTGATTAGCTCTACTAGTTTTCTGGTAGCATCTTTAGGATTCTCTATGTATAGTATCATGTCATCTGCAAACAGTGACAGCTTTACTTCTTATTTTCCAATTTGGATTCCTTTTATTTCCTTTTCTTCTCTGATTGCTGTGCCTAAAACTTCCAAAACTATGTTGAATAAGAGTGGTGAGAGTGGGCAACCTTGTCTTATTCCTGATCTTAGTGGTAATGCTTTCAGGTTTTCACCATTGAGGACGATGTTGGCTGTGGGTTTGTCGTATATGGCCTTTATTATGTTGAGGAAAGTTCCCTCTATGCCTACTTTCTGCAGGGTTTTTATCATAAATGGGTGTTGAATTTTGTCGAAAGCTTTCTCTGCATCTATTGAGATGATCATATGGTTTTTCTCCTTCAGTTGGTTAATATGGTGTATCACGTTGATTGATTTGCGTATATTGAAGAATCGTTGCATTCCTGGAATAAACCCCACTTGGTCATGATGTATGATCCTTTTAATGTGCTGTTGGATTCTGTTTGCTAGTATTTTGTTGAGGATTTTTGCATCTATGTTCATCAGTGATATTGGCCTGTAGTTTTCTTTCTTTGTGACAACCTTGTCTGGTTTTGGTATCAAGGTGATGGTGGCCTTGTAGAATGAGTTTGGGAGTGTTCCTCCCTCTTCTATATTTTGGAAGAGTTTGAGAAGGAATAGGTGTTAGCTCTTCTCTAAATGTTTGATTGAATTCACCTGTAATACCATCTGGTCCTGGGCTTTTGTTTGTTGGAAGTTTTTTTTTTTTTTTTTTTGTGGTACACGGGCCTCTCACTGTTGTGGCCTCTCCCGTTGCGGAGCACAGGCTCCGGACGCGCAGGCTCAGTGGCCGTGGCTCACAGGCCCAGCCGCTCCGCGACATGTGGGATCTTCCCGGACCAGGGCACGAACCCATGTCCCCTGCATCGGCAGGCGGACTCTCAACCAGTGCGCTACCAGGGAAGCCCTGTTGGAAGATTTTTAATCAGTTTCAATTTCAGTGCTTGTGATTGGTCTGTTCATATTTTCTATTTCTTCCTGATTCAGTCTTGGCAGGTTGTGCATTTCTAAGAATGTGTCCATTTCTTCCAGGTTGTCCATTTTATTGGCATGGAGTTGCTTGTAGTAAACTGTCATGATCTTTTGTATTTCTGCAATGTCAGTTGTTACTTCTCCTTTTTCATTTCTAACTCTATTGATTTGAGTCTTCTCCCTTTTTTTCTTGGTGAGTCTGGCTAATGGTTTATCTATTTTGTTTATCTTCTCAAAGAACCAGCTTTTAGTTTTATTGATCTTTGCTATCATTTCCTTCATTTCTTTTTCATTTCTTTCTGATCTGATTTTTATGATTTCTTTCCTTCTGCTAACTTTGGGGTTTTTTTGCTCTTCTTTCTCTAATTGCTTTAGGTGCAAGGTTAGGTTGTTTATTCGAGATGTTTCCTGTTTCTTAAAGTAGGATTTTATTGCTGTAACCTTCCCTCTTAGAACTGCTTTTGCTGCATCCCATAGGTTTTGGGTCATCGTGTCTCCATTGTCATTTGTTTCTAGGTATTTTTTGATTTCCTCTTTGATTTCTTCAGTGATCACTTCGTTATTAAGTAGTGTATTGTTTAGCCTCCATGTGTTTGTATTTTTTACAGATCTTTTCCTGTAATTGATATCTAGTCTCATAGCGTTGTGGTCGGAAAAGATACTTGATAAAATTTCAATTTTCTTAAACTTACCAAGCCTTGATTTGTGACCCAAGATATGATCTATCCTGGAGAATGTTCCATGAGCACTTGAGAAAAATGTGTATTCTGTTGTTTTTGGATGGAATGTCCTATAAATATCAATTAAGTCCATCTTGTTTAATGTATCATTTAAAGCTTGTGTTTCCTTATTTATTTTCATTTTCGATGATCTGTCCATTGGTGAAAGTGGGGTGTTATAGTCCCCTACTATGAATGTGTTACTGTCGATTCCCCCTTTTATGGCTGTTAGTATTTGCCTTATGTATTGAGGTGCTCCTATGTTGGGTGCATAAATATTTACAATTGTTATATCTTCTTCTTGGATCGATCCCTTGGTCATTATGTAGTGTCCTTCTTTGTCACTTCTGATAGTCTTCATTTTAAAGTCTATTTTGCCTGATATGAGAATTGCTACTCCAGCTTTCTTTTGATTTCCATTTGCATGGAATATCTTTTTCCATCCCCTTTCTTTCAGTCTGTATGTGTCTCTAGGTCTGAAGTGGGTCTCTTGTAGACAGCAAATATATGGGACTCGTTTTTGTATCCATTCAGCCAATCTGTGTCTGGTGGGAGCATTTAGTCCATCTACATTTAAGGTAATTATTTATATGTATGTTCCTATTCCCATTTTCTTAATTGTTTTGGATTCATTATTGTAGGTCTTTTCCTTCTCTTGTGTTTCTTGTCTAGAGAAGATCCTTTAGCATTTGTTGTAGAGCTGGTTTGGTGGTGCTGAACTCGCTCAGCTTTTGCTTGTCTGTAAAGGTTTTAATTTCTCCATCAAATCTGAATGAGATCCTTGCTGGGTAGAGTAGTCTTGGTTGCAGGTTTTTCTCCTTCATCACTTTCAGTATGTCCTGCCACTCCCTTCTGGCTTGTAGGGTTTCTGCTGAGAGATCAGCTGTTAACCTTATGGGGATTCCCTTGTGTGTTATTTGTTGTTTTTCCCTTTGTGCTTTTAATATGTTTTCTTTGTATTTAATTTTTGACAGTTTGATTAATATGTGTCTTGGCGTATTTCTCCTTGGATTTATCCTGTATGGGACTCTCTGTGCTTCCTGAACTTGATTAACTATTTCCTTTCCCATATTAGGGAAGTTTTCAACTATAATCTCCTCAAATATTTTCTCAGTCCTTTTCTTTTTCTCTTCTTCTTCTAGAACCCCTATAATTTGAATGTTGGTGTGTTTAATGTTGTCCCAGAGGTCTCTGAGACTGTCCTCAGTTCTTTTCATTCTTTTTTCTTTATTCTGCTCTGCAGTAGTTATTTCCACTATTTTATCTTCCAGGTCACTTATCCGTTCTTCTGCCTCAGTTATTCTGCTATTGATCCCATCTAGAATATTTTTTATTTCATGTATTGTGTTGTTCATCATTGTTTGTTTCATCTTTAGTTCTTCTAGGTTCTTGTTAAATGTTTCTTGCATTTTCTCTATTCTATTTCCAAGATTTTGGATCATCTTTACTATCATTATTCTGAATTCTTTTTCAGGTAGACTGCCTATTTCCTCTTCATTTGTTAGGTCTTGTGGGTTTTTATCTTGCTCCTTCATCTGCTATGTGTTTTTCTGTCTTCTCATTTTGCTTATCTTACTGTGTTTGGGGTCTCCTTTTTGCAGGCTGCCTGTTTGTAGTTCCCGGTATTTTTGATGTATGTCCCCAGTGGCTAAAGTTGGTTCAGTGGGTTGGTTGTGTGGGCTTCCTGGTGGAGGGGACTAGTGCTTGTGTTCTGGTGAATGAGGCTGGATCTTGTCTTTCTGGTGGGCAGGTCCACGTCTGGTGGTGTGTTTTGGGGTGTCTGTGGACTTATTATGATTTTAGGCAGCCTCCCTGCTAATGGGTGATTTTGTGTTCCTGTCTTGCTAGTTGTTTGGCATAGGGTGTCCAGCACTGTAGCTTGCTGGTCATTGAGTGAAGCTGGGTGCTGGTGTTGAGATGGAGATATCTGCGAGATTTCGGCCGTTTGATATTATGTGGAGCTGGGAGGTCTCTTGTGGACTAGTGTCCTGAAGTTGGCTCTCCCACCTCAGAGGCACAGCACTGACTCTTGGCTGCAGCACCAAGAGCCTTTCATCCACATGGCTCAGAATAAAAGGGAGAAAAAGGAAGGAAGGAAGGAAGGAAAGAAGAAGGAATGAAAGAAAGGAGGGAGGGAGGGAGAGAGGAAGGAAGGAAGGAAATAAAGAAAGAAAGAAAGAAGGTAAAATAAAATAAAGTTATTAAAAGAAAAAATAATTATTAAGAAAAAAAAATTTTTTTAAAGAAAAAATAAAACACAAAAAAAACGGACGGATAGAACCCTAGGACAAATGGTGGAAGCAAAACTATACTGACAAAATCTCAGACAGAAGCATACACATAGACACTCACAAAAAGAGGAAAAGGGGAAAAAAATCATAAATCTTGCTCTCAAAGTCCATCTCCTCAATTTGGGGTGATTCGTTGTCTATTCATGTATTCCACAGATGCAGGGCACATCAAGTTGATTGTGGAGCTTTAATCCGCTGCTTCTGAGGCTGCTGGGAGAGATTTCCCTTTCTCTTCTTTGTTCTCACAGCTCACAGGGGCTCAGTTTTGGATTTGGCCCCGCCTGTGCGTGTAGGTCGCCGGAGGGCGTCTGTTTTTCGCTCAGACAGGACGGGATTAAAGGAGCCGCTGATTCAGGGACTCCGGATCACTCAGTCCGTGGGGAGGGAGGGATACGGAGTGTGGGACGAGCCTGTGGCAGCAGAGGCCGGCATGAAGTTGCACCAGCCTTAGGTGCACCGTGCGTTCTCCCGGGGAAGTTGTCCCTGGATCCCGGGACCCTGGCAGTGGCGGGCTGCACAGGCTCCGCGGAAGTGGGGTGTGGATAGTGACCTGTGCTCGCACACAGGCTTCTTGGTGGCGGCAGCAGTAGCCTTAGCGTCTCATGCCCATCTCTGGTCCGCGCTGATAGCCGCGGCTTGCACCCGTCTCTGGAGCTCCTTTAAGCAGTGCTCTTAATCCCCTCTCCTCGTGCACCAGGAAGCAAAGAGGGAAGAAAAAGTCTCTTGCCTCTTCGACAGGTCCAGACTTTTCCCCGGACTCCCTCCCGGATAGCCGCGGTGCACTAACCCCCTGCAGGCTGTGTTAACGCCGCCAACCCCAGTCCTCTTCCTGCGCTCTGACCGAAGCCCGAGCCTCAGCTCCCATCCCCGCCCACCCCGGTGGGTGAAACGAGAAGCCTCTGGGGCTGGTGAGTGTCGGTCGGCCCCAATCCTCTGTGCGGGAATCTCTCTGCTTTGCCCTCTGCACCCCTGTTGCTGCGCTGTCTGCCGCGGCTCTGAAGCTTTCCCCCTCCGCCACCCGCTGTCTCCGCCCGTGAACGGGCTTCCTAGTGTGTGGAAACCTTTTCTCCTTCACAGCTCCCTCACACTGGTGCAGGTCCTGTCCCTATCCTTTTGTCTCTGTTTATTCTTTTTTCTTTTGCCCTACTCAGGTACGTGGGGACTTTCTTGCCTTTTGGGAGATCTGAGGTCTGCCAGCATTCAGTAGTGTTCTGTAGGAGTTGTTCCACGTGTAGATGTATTTCTGGTGTATCTGCGGAGAGGAAGGTGATCTCCGCGTCTTACTCTTCTGCCATCTTTCCCTTGTAAGACATTTAGATTTGATTGCTATCTTTCCCAGAATCCTCTCAGAACAGAATTCTAGTTTTTAAAAAATCAATTAATTAATTTTATAAATCATTAGAATATCTTTAAAATGGGGAAGTAAACAGAAATGAAAAAGAGCAGGATTTGGTCATGTGTAATATATAGATTGTGGTGGGAGTTATTTTTATTGACTGTCCAGAACCCTTCCAGTAACCAGTGCCTCTCCCCTGACCCAGCTCATGTAGTTTGAGCCTTGATAAGTTGCACTGTTAGTTAGGAATATCTGTTTTGCAAGTAACAGAAAAATCTAACATGGCTTATATAAAACATGGAATTTATTTACTGTTACAGCTATCTTGAGCCAAGCAAACTTCGGGGAGGATAAGTAGAGTTCTATTGAACTTCACATAACTGGTAATTCATTTATGTCATTAGTGACTATTTTTCTGCCTGACGTCTATCTATTCCTCTGTGGCAAAACAAGTAGCTCTCAAGATTGTAAAATGTCTGCCAACAATTCCCAGTGATACTCATTTTCTTGGTCACATCCAGTGGCAGAACATGTATCTTTCCATTGGCTTTCTGAGAACAGCATGTAAACATGTTTTGCAGAAGTCCCCAGCAAACATCAGCCGCATTTCGTTGTCCCTATTTGGATCATATTCTGTAATGAGCAAAAATCTGTACTAGTCAGTGCAGTGGCTTGCATGTAAGTGATCAAGGCCACACACATGTTAACATAGGACATAAAGGTCCACCAACCTGCTCTTGTCAAGGTCAAAGATTTCCACTTTGCTAAATCCAGTGATCAATTCTCAGTCCTCATTTTATTTGACTTATTAGTATTGTTTGACTCAATTATCCTCTTCTTCTTGAAACACTTTCTGCCCTTTGCTTCCATGAGTGTACTCTCCAACTTTTCCTCCTACTTCACTGGCTGCTCTGATTTGGTCTCCTTTGCTGGTTCTCCCTCGAGATCCTAATAGCTTATAGCCCTGGAACAGTCTTTAGACCGCTTCTCTTTTCCGTTTACTGTCATTGCCTTCATGGTCTCATCCAGTTTCATAGCTTTAAATAAGATTTTACAAACTATGTATAATCAGCATCATCACCATCTAGCAAAATATACCAAACCAACATCGTCATTCTAATCACTTAATGCCAGAGAAATGTTGTCTCACTTACTCCTGGCAGAACTTATTATGTAGATTGAGTTATTGTCTCCATTTTACAGGTGAGAAAACTGAGACTGAAGACAATGTAATTAACTTGGGCAAGATCACAGGTAAATTAGGCAAGGTCGCAGAGAGAGAAAGTGGTAGAGCCAGGCCTTGAACCTGGACAGATGGGTTCCAGAGCTGTTCTTAACCACTACATGTTACCACCTCCATGGTGTCAACAGCTTCTTGATATGCAGCACCTCTGAAGGCATTCATTTGCTGTTCATGCCAGTATGTGAAGTTATTAGGGTGCCCTGCTCTCCGGTGTCTGTTTCCCTGCTGCAAAGGATTTCCTAAAATTTTATAGTTTCTGTTTCAAAACCCTTCAAAAATTTCAGCAGTGATTGTCCTGCTACTAGGAGAATTTTAGAGGTCAACCTGCCAGTGATTATATTTTCTTAAAAAAAAGACTGAACTGACATTAAAAACATTAAAAAGAAGCCTAAAACACTCTTTGAAACATTTTTCCTGTGGTGAATACCTCTTTTATTTCTGTCCTTCTTTAACATCTTACTGGAATAATACCTTTATAAAATAAAGCATAAAAATTTGATTAAGGGCCTCCCTGGTGGCACAGTGGTTGAGAGTCCGCCTGCTGATGGAGGGGATGCGGGTTTGTGCCCCGGTCTGGGAGGATCCCACATGCCGTGAAGCCATGCTCCGCATGAGCCATGGCCGCTGGGCCTGCGCGTCTGGAGCCTGTGCTCTGCAACGGGAGAGGCCACGGCAGTGAGAGGCGCGCGTAACGCAAAAAAAAAAAAAAAATTGATTAAATTAATAAATGGATAAAAGAAACTGCCTTTGTTTCCTTGCCCTTAATTTACCATCTGAATTCTGCCTTCCTTATTCTGCTGAAATTACCACTATATTACTTTTCACCTCATAGTTGCCAAGTCCAATGAACATTTTTCAGTCTCTATTTTACTTAGTTTTTCTCTGGCATTTAACAGTGTTGATTATTTTCTCCTTGAAAGTATTTCCTCCCATGATTTCCGTGACATCATGCTCTTCTGGATTTCCTACTATTTCTGTGATATTTTCTTTAGAGTAACACTTACTTGAAATATGATTGAGTTTGGTTTTCTCTTTAGTTCTCTTCTCATTATATTCTCTCCCTGGATAATGTCATCTATCTCTGTCTTAAATTATTATTTAAAAATGAATAACCCTAAATATGTATTTTCAGCTGGAGGTCTAATTAGTCCCTCAGTCAGTATACCCAGAATTGAGCAATGTGGCTCCCCTTTCTCTACCTTGAAACTATTGCACTTTTCTTTTCCTGTCTGCGTTAGTGATATGCCACCACCACTATCCAAAGTCCAGAAAACTCTAAGTTATTTGGCACTTCCTGTGTTGTCCCACCTTCAGTACCCAAGTGGTCACTCATGTTGTATCTCAAGTCCGTCTTCTCTGTTGTGTCACCAATGGCCTTATGTTAGTTCAAGCTCTAGTCATCTCCAGCCTGAACTATAGCAGTAGGTTGTTATTTGATCCTCCTGATTTCAGACTTGCCCCTGCAGTTTTTCCATATTGTTACCAGAGTGACCTTTCTACAATTCAGTCTGACCATATCATTCCCTAGGTGAGTTCCTTCAGTAACTACCTGATGCTTAGAAGAGGTAGTTCAAGCTCAACAAAGTCCTTCCTAATCTGGTCCCAATCTGTTTCTCCCACCTCATTTTCTGCCACTTCTCAATTCTTTACTTCTTCCTTTTCTGCTTCTCTTTTTCTCCCATCCTCTTTCCCCTCCCCTTCTTTTCTTCCCACACCCTCCTCTTCTTCCTCTTCCTTCAGTATTAAATTGGTTGTTGTTTTCTGAAGATGACAAGGTTGTTTTATACGCCTAGACCATCTGAAAAATTTTTTCCCAGCTTGTTCACCCCTTGAACTCCTATTCATTCTACTAAGGCCAGTTCATGTACCATTCCTTATAATTTCTCCAAACTGAGCTCAGTACTGCCTTCCTTGTACTACTTTTATAATATGTCCAAACTTTATTATACATAAAACTATCTAGTTACAACTTGTTTGGATTCTGTGGCTCTCATCAGACCGTGAGTTTCTTAAAGGTAGTAATTCTCTTTTTACTATCTTTTTCTCCCCTTTTACAATGTTCAGCATATAATAGAGGGTCAATATTTGTTGAGCTGAGCTTAATTGAAACCATAAGTTGTACAGTTTCCCTTGGGATATTAATAGTATTTCTAGAGATTATATCATACATTTTAAAATCACCTTACTATGCACTGTGCATTCCTGTGCAACCCTCTATTAAGCCTAAGTAATTTTCACCATAAGGTAAGCATATAAGGAATTGCATTTACTATTCCATGTCTTTAAGATACCATGCAGTATTATTAACAAAGTATATATTTTATTTTGTACTAAAAATCCTTAACATTTTCCATATGGAAAAATCATTTCCATTTTCTCATGGAAATGACAGCAAAGGCAGTGCCATCTGGGATAACATTAATAGCTGAATCCAAACAAATGTGATTACATCATTCTCAAGGAATCTAAGTTTCATATTCTTGAGTCATCTATTTTTACAGTTTCAAGTTTATAGCACATATAGAGATAGATTATTTAATAATGATAAAAGAATTAATTGATTGTTATCGAAAGAGCTCAGCTAAATTTAGCTTTTAAAAACAAATTTAAGAGCTGCAGAAAAATGAACCTTGCAAATTCGTCTAATCTGTTTTTATAGTTAGGACATACCAAAAATTAATTGCTGTAGACCTTCTCTCCCAGTAGTTCTTTTTTTGTCATCTCCCTCAAACCTTTAAAACTGGACAGAAATAGAATATACTCATGAAAATTTAGCTATCCATTAATGAATAAGACTTACATCACATGTTAACTTCCCTCCCTTTAAATACTTGGTGTATGATGGTAAAGACATAAAATTAGCCCTTATGTAAGTACTTCTGTCTTACTTCTAAGTCATAAGCAGTTGGCATGTTTTTTTCATTGAGGTAAAGTTCGTGTAGCATAAAATTGACCTTGTTAAAGTGAACAATTAGGTGGCATTTAATATATCCACAGCGTTGTGCAACCATGACTTCTATCTATATAGTTCCAAAATGTTTTTTTTTCATGCCAAGAGGAAACCCTGAATACTCTTTGTTTTCCCCACCATCCCCCATATTCTGGTGACTGCCAGTCTGCTTTCTGTTTCTATGGCTTTATCTGTGTTAGATATTTAATTTAAATATAGTCATACAATATGTGATACTCTGTGTCTGGCTTCCTCCACTTAGAATAATGTTTATGAGGTCCATCCATGTTGTAGCATGCATCAGTACTTCATTCCTTTTTAAAGCTGAATAATATTCCATTGAATGAATACACCACAATTTGTTTATCCATACATCCACATTTGGGTTGTGTCTACCTTTTGGCTCTTGCGAATAGTGCTGCTATGAACATTTCATGTATAAGTAATTGTTTGATTACCTATTTTCAGTGGGTTGGTATACTTTTGACAAGGATATAAGAGCAAGTCTCCTGAATTTTGGAAAGCTGTTTTCAAATTTGACTGAATATAGAGGGTTTTCTTATCTTGGGATGTATCTAAAAAAACTTGAAGTTCAAAGCTTTGAGCACTTTTTTCTTGTCAAACTGACCACTTCTGTTCCTGAAAAAGAGCACCAGCATTGATAGTCATGGAGAATTCAATTCAGTTGTTCATATTTGTTGAAATTTGTTGAATTTCTAGAATATAAAAACAATTCTATTATATGTCAGGTACCAGTTGGGAGTACAGAAATAAATTTCACTTTCAAAAAGCTTGTAGGTAGTGGCACGGATACTCAAATAACATACTATAAAAACTTGTTGGGATGATGCTATGCTCCAGAGTTTGTCCAGGATGCTGTAGAGCAGAAAGGAGGAGCACCTAACCCAGTCTGGGCAGGTCCAGTCAGACGTCACAGAAGTGAAATATGAACTCCTCCCAAATATCATGAAGGTGAAGTAAAAATTCTCTGAACCAGTCCTCCTTCCATCCCAATTCCCAGAGGTAGATAATGTACCCTTTTGAATATTTTTGTGTAAAAATAAGGATACATTTGGATTGAATATACACAGAGACAAATATATCTTTAGACAGAATCAAAGTATACATACTGTTTTGTGAAATGCCTTTTGCATTTAACTATTGTGGCATCTTTCCTTAGACATACAGATGAGCTGAGACTGAAGACGTATAGGTTAACCTGGTGAAGAAAATTGTGAAAGTTATAGCACCGTGGGTAAAGGCATGGAGATGAGAGAGAGCATGGCATATTTTAAACCTCTATTTAATTCAGTCCTTCTGTGTAGGGAACCTGAAACTAGCATTGAAACTTGATAAAGTTGAAATAGAAAAAAATTGATGTGTCTGGACAATGTGTAACTAGATTTGTATTATTTTAGAATTCTTTGTAAGCCTTTGCATTTTCCTTCTTACATTTCCCTTTTAGGTTCTTGGTGAAGCCTCATTTAAAACAGATTTTAAGTTCCACCGGGAAGCAACTATTTCATCCTGTTTGTTTACCCAAGTATGGCCCTGAATTGTGTGCAATTACTCAAAACTTCAGTCTTGTTCAACATTCATTGTGCAGTGACTATAGCTGAAGCACTGTGATAAGGTGCTGGGGATAAACAGACAAAATTTTGTCTTTGTGTAAGACAAAATTCATGTCCTACTGGGATCATAGTCTAATAGAAGACCTACAGATATGGATATATAGGTAAAGATATTGTACAGATAATTAGGAAGTATACATCAAGACCCTTAGCTCTCAGACTGATGAGGTCAGGAAAGGCTTCTTGGCATAAATGAATAAGAATTATCTAAGATAAAAAGTGGGGGCCAAACATTTCAGGAAAAGGATCAAGCAAAGTAAAGACTGCATGCAGTTTCATCTTTCTGGAGCATGATATGGCACATTGTGTTGGAAGAGACAGAGGTGAGGAAATGGGGGCCCTCACGTGTGGTGTTAAAGGGCTTATACTTGATCCTTTGCTGGATAAGATACCACTGAATAATATTTAAGGGAGACAGACATGGTCGGGGAGTGTGGATTTGAGGGCAGATTACAGTTGGGGAGACCAGTCAACAAGCCATTACAGTAGTCCAGTTGAGAGATTGTGGGGCCTGAACAAGAGCAGTGACGTGAAAAGAATGGGGAGGAGGAGAGGACTGCATTAACAAATGTTCTAGGAGTAATATGAGAAGGACTTAAAGATAAGAGGAAATAGTGCTGACAGAAGAAGAGAAGCAATGGATGTATGCTAGATCTTTCCTTTAGGTGAGGGGGAAAATGCCTGTGCTACTAGCTAACAGAGCTGAGAGAAGGTAAGAAAATTTTGGGGGGCAAAATGGTGAATGCATTTTGTCCACTAGGAGCATCCAAATCTGCTCCGAATGGACATGTGGTTCAGAGGTTTGAGGACAGGGTAAAGCTGGATAAACAGACTTAGAAATGATCCAAAGGGGTTGTTGAACCCCTCACTCAGAGAGAATGTATAGGCTAAGAAGAGAGATGAGCTGAGGATGGAAGTATAGGGCAGTAGGTAGCTTATGAAAAAGAAAATGTAATTATACAAGAATTACATAGTGACCAGAATTTTCAAAATAGAAACAGGTGTGAGTGTCATGGGAGTCAAGAAGGAGGGCAGTCAAGTGGCACAGGGGAGTCCACTTAAAGACTGAAGACTGAAAATGTCCTTCGGAAATTCCCCAGTTGCTGAGAATGCTTAGGTGCAGTCCAAATAGGCTAAGGCCGCTGATAATGATAATGATGTGATAAAATAATAAGGATGGCAAATATTTATGAGGATTTGCCATATGCCAGGCATAGTTCTAAATGCTTTTTGTGATTTATCTCTAAGACTCTTCATTTCGATGAGTTCATGTTAGACCTAGTTCTCCAGTGTCACCTGGAACTCTCTATGGTTCAAAGTTATATTCTTGCTTCTAACACGTTTTTGTTCTGTTTGGCTAGTGTGGAGCACACAGTGGTTAGTGCTCTTCTGCTTCTTCCATTATTTTATTTCTCTTTTTCAGTCTGGGTTTAGAGGATATCTCTGGTTCACTGAATAATAAACACACATTGTTTTAGGTTCTAGAAATATGATGATGTACTACAATTGACTCAAACTTGACAAGCTCTTCTTTAACTGTAAGAATTTTTATATTGTTTCTTTTCTCCTAAAAATACATAGTTCTATTCTATTTATCCCACATCATGTCATCCTGATGTAATATATCTTTTATTGATCAGCCTACTATACTTTAAATAATGTCTATTAAATTGAAATTGAATTTTTAAAAAAATTTACTTTGGCCATAAGGCTTGAAACATTAATATTTATATTCTGGATTATGTTGCATTATAATCATTATTATTACACAATTGATTAGTGAAACATAATTATATTTTTTCTTTTTTTTGGCTGTGCCATGTGGCTTGTGGGATCTTTGTTCCCCAACCAGGGATGGAACCCATGACCCCTGCAGTGGAAGCACAGAGTCCTAACCACTGGACAACCAGGGAATTTCCTATAAATATTGATAAATTATTATTGAACATGGAAACATTTTGTTGGGAATGTATATCTTAATAAATATATAGATCTGGGGATGGAAGAGCAGATGGAGGTCAGAGCCTGACAGGATCTGCAAGTCATATGTAGAGCTTGAAATTTTACATAGGGTAGATGGGAGCCGCTGGAGGCTTGGGCAGGTAAAGACATTTGTCACTTATTTGTGTATTGTCACTTGCTGAACAGAGAGAGTGACAGATCCTGAGACCAGCTGCTACTCAATACCTGCTTGTTTGAATTTCTCAGCTTCTCCCACTTATTGGGAGTTTTCCTTAGCCCTCCTTAGGAGAATTTTTTTTATAGAAAACATTTCAGACATAATAATTTAACAATATCACACACTTTAAACACATAGCAACAAAATAAAACAAAACAAGCACCTATAAAACAGAAATATCTATTGCGTGGGCTACAGTAGAAATTTCCCTTTCCCTTAGGCTCCAAAAATCTTCCATTCTTTTTTGAAGCATTCATCTGGGGGAAACTGAATATTCAACATATTTTACTAAACTTCATGTCAGTCTTAATATGGATTTAAATACTCTTTAAATTATGGGTACTGGATCCACAACATTATGTGTGAATCACCATCCCAGGCACTATAGTGACTTTTAATCCTGGTATCACAGGAGTACTTACACTTTACACTGCCATCTAGACAAAATTGATACTTTTATTAATGACTCTTTAAAGTTTATATTACTCATATTTAAAGTAACTTTCAGTAAAACTGTTTAGAATAAACACTAAAACTGATAATGTTCTAGTCAAGATTAACTCACGCACATTGTGAAGGAGTTTTAAAGATGGCCACTGAATATGCTAGAGCAATTTTTAAAAAAATTTATTTGGCTACACCTCATGAGATCTTAGTTCCTTGAACAGGGATCAAACCCGCACCCTTGGCAGTGAAAACACAGAGTCCTAACCACTGGACCACCAGGGAATTTCCTGTGCTAGAGCAATTTTTTTTTTTTAACTGCTGTAGAGCAAGAAGTTAATTTTTTTTTCCTTGGAGTATAATCGCTTTACAATGTTGTGTTAGTTTCTGCTGTACAACAAAGGGAATCCCTCCTTCTTGGACCTCCCTCCCACCCCCTCACCCCCCCATCCCACGCATCTAGGTCATCACAGAGCACCGAACTGAGCTTCTTGTGCTTTACAGCAGGTTCCCACTAGCTATCTGTTTTACACATGGTAATGCATATATGTCAATCCTAATCTTCCAATTCATCCCACCCTCGCCTTGCCCCACTGTGTCCCCATGGCTGTACTCTATGTCTGCACCTCCATTCCCTGGAAATAGGTTCATCTGTACCATTTTTCTAGTGGGAAGTAGGAAGTTTATGCTACTCCCTCCCTCTTGAACTCATTTGAGTGAATCCTTCTCATTTGTTTTTTTTTTGTTTGTTTTTTTAAGTTGATTTACTGGTGCAATGAAAAGAAGGAAAAATAAAGGAGAACCAGTTCTCCTAATTTTGCACCCCTGGTCCTAGGGAGGGTATTTTCATGAATTAAGCTTAATTTAGTGAAATAGGTGGGAATGGTGATGAATATTAGTGATTGCAGCTGCATCTTTGTCAAGGATCCCTGTTCTAACAAAAGCCAAAAGGGTGAGATGGGTTTTCTGTGTCCTTGAGTAAGCAGGACATACACTGCTGGGTTTTCTTTGACCAGGCCACAGTTCTTCTTCAGTGATTCCTTCTTTGCTTCTGGAGCAGTGGAGCCCTGCTCCTGGATGGTCTGTCTTCTCCATGGCTGCTTCATTAAAAGAGGGAATTCCATTTCCCTCAGGACCTACTCTTTACAAGCCAGGTTTCTAATACTGTGGCTCAACTGGGAAACAAAGCTTAGAAACTGTTGGCACCAAAACATTCCTGTAGTCAGGTCAGTTGTCTTCAGCACAAAGTTGTTATTTTTTCTAATGAGCTTATGAACACAATTGATATTTGTTTTCCTATTCTTAACTCCCAAAGTGAAATAAAAGAAACCTTAAGAAGTTGTCTATACGTTTATTGTTTTTCTCTTAGTTGCTTGTATCCTTATAGCTATCAATTGAAACCCACTTGAAATAGAATCAGTCACTATGTAGATCAGAACATAGTAATCTCCATATCAAAAAGCAAATGTGTAGCAGTATTTTCCTTTGAATTGATGCCAAAAAAGAGGAACTTCCAAGCTTTTTTAAAAAAATAAATTTATTTATTTATTTATTTTTGGCTACGTTGGGTCTTCGTTGCTGCGTGCGGGCTTTCTCTAGTTGTGGCGAGCAGGGGCTGCTCTTCGCTGCAGTGTGCAGGCTTCTCATCACAGTGGCTTCCCTTGTTGCGGAGCACGGGCTCTAGGCACGTGGGCTTCAGTTGCTGTGGCACGTGGGCTTAGTAGTTGTGGCTCACGGGCTTAGTTGCTCCGCGGCATGTGGGATCTTCCCAGACCAGGGCTTGAACCCATGTCCCCTGCATTGGCAGGCGGATTCTTAACCACTGTGCCACCAGGGAAGCCCGAAGCTTTTTAAGGTGTCTAAAAAGTGTATGTGATGAAATTCTAGCTGATGAGAAAAAATGGCTTTACCAAATTACAAGGATTTGGGGCCTGAAACAAATGCAGTAAATGGCCTTCCACCATACAGCTGTTTATCCACATGAAATCTGGAGTAATAGCAAAATATAAGAAAAATGAAGAGAGATATTTTAAAGAATGGTAACAAATAGCCTGAAGGTATATCTAACCTGGTAGTTGGATCCAGTCCTGACAATGCTGATTTTGTTTGCAATGTTTGTGTCTCAGGTCACTTTTGGCATCAACTGGTAAAATCACCTCTTGTTGGTCCTCCCTATAAACTCCCTCAATTTTTAATTCTTGGAGTCTACTTCCTTACAGTGGCAATAGATCCTTCAAATTATGGGCCAGAGCAATTACTCTTCTGCACCCTCCTGGAGGTGCGGCCCTGAGGTTTAGTTTGATGTTCCCATAAGTTGAAATGAATTCTGTGAGAAGACATGCAGTCTTGTCCTCTGTAGTTGAATGTGTGGTCTTGCTATTCTGCAGTCTCATCTTGTATGTGGCTGACTAGATTGTCCCCATAGAACCAGGATCAATTAGGGGCTTCTTTCCTTCATCCTGCTTTTTATTAGAGATAATAAAATCAATTCAATTGTATGAATATTTAACGAGCGAGATTCAAGACACTATGTGGGGTGCCCCAGAGATCCTGAGATGAATAAAGCAAAATCATTGACATCAAAGATTTTGCTACTTAGCAAATGATTTTAATACAGAGTAAAGATAGAAGAGTTAGAAGATGAAGAAAAGTTTAATGGAGTGAGAACAGTATGTGTGAGATTTGTCTGCATGAAGAAAGGAGGTGGGGACAGTAATATGTACTGAGTTCCTTTGCTGAATTATCTTATTTAAAGCTCAAACTGGGCCTGAACCAAGATGGCAGAGTAGAAGGACGTGCTCTCACTCCCTCTTGCGAGAACACCAGAATCACAACTAGCTGCTGGACAGTCATCGACAGGAAGACACTGGAACTCACCAAAAAAGATACCCCACATCCAAAGACAAAGGAGAAGGCACAATGAGACAGTAGGAGGGGCGCAATCACAGCAAAATCAAATCCCATAACTGCTGGGTGGGTGACTCACAGACTGGAGAACACTTATACCACAGAAGTCCACCCACTGGAGTGAAGGTTCTGAGCCCCACATCAGGCCTCCCAACCTGGGGGTCCGGCAATGGGAGGAGGAATTCCTAGAGAATCAGACTTTGAAGGCTAGCGGGATTTGATAGCAGGACTTCGACAGGAGTGGGGGAAACAGAGACCCCACTCTTGAAGGGCACACACAAATTAGTGTGAGCATCGGGATGCAGGGGAAGGAGCAGTGAACCCAGGGGAGAATGAACCAGACCTACCTGCTAGTGTTGGAGGGTCTCCTGCAGAGGCAGAGGGTGGCTGTGGCTCACCGTGGGGACAACGACACTGGCAGCAAAAGTTCTGGGAAGTACTCCTTGGCGTCAGCCCTCTCGGAGTCTGCCATCAGCCCCACCAAAGACCCCAGGTAGGCTCCAGTGTTGGGTTGCCTCAGACCAAACAACCAACAGGGAGGGAACCCAGCCCCACTCATCAGCAGTCAAGTGGATTAAAGTTTTACTGAGCTCTGCCCACCAGAGCAACCCCACCTCTACCCACCACAAGTCCCTCCCATCAGGAAACCTGCACAAGCCTCTTAGATAGCCTCATCCACCAGAGGGCAGACAGCAGAAGCAAGAAGAACTACAATCCTGCAGCCCGTGGAACAGAAACCACATTCACAGAAAGAGAGATAAGGTGAAAAGGCAGAGGGCTATGTACCAGATGAAGGAACAGGATAAAACCCCAGAAAAACAACTAAATGAAGTGGAGATAGGCAACCTTCCAGAAAAAGAATTCAGAATAATGATAGTGAAGATGAGCCAGGACCTAGGAAAAATAATGGAGGTAAAGATTGAGAAGATGCAAGAAATCTTTAACAAAGACCTAGAAGAATTAAAGAACAAACAAACAGAGATGAACAATACAATAACTGAAATGAAAACTACACTAGAAGGAATCAATGGCAGAGTAATTGAGGCAGAAGAACGGATAAGTGACCTGGAAGACAGAATGGTGCCATTCACTGCTGCGGAACAGAATAAAGAAAAAAGAATGAAGAGAACGGAAGACAGCGTAAGAGACCACTGGGACAACAATAAACGCAACAACATTCGCATTATAGGGGTCCCAGAAGGAGAAGAGAGAGAGAAAGGACCTGAGAAAATATTTGAAGAGATTATAGTCGAAAACTTCCCTAACTTGGGAAAGGAAACAGCCACCCAAGTCTAGGAATCGCAGTGAGTCCCATACAGGATAAACCCAAGGAAAAACACGGCAAGACACATAGTAATCAAATTGGCAAAAATTAAAGACAAAGGAAAATTATTGAAAGCAGGAAGGGAAAAACGACAAATAACCTACAAGGGAACTCCCATAAGGTTAACAGCTGATTTCTCAGCAGAAACTCTACAAGCCAGAAGGGAGTGGCATGATATACTTAAAGTGATGAAAGGGTAGAACTGACAACCAAGATTACTCTACCTGGCAAGGATCTCACTCACATTTGATGGAGAAATCAAAAGCTTTACAGACAAGCAAAAGCTAAGAGAATTCAGCACCACCAACCAACCTCTACAACAAATGCTAAAGGAACTTCTCTAGGTGGGAAACACAGGAGAAGAAAAGGACCTACAAAAACAAGCACAAAACAATTAAGAAAATGGTCATAGGAACATATATATCGATAATTACCTTAAACTTGAATGGATTAAATGCTCCAACCAAAAGACACAGGCTTGCTGAATGGATACAAAAACAAGACCCATATACATGCTGTCTACAAGAGACCCACTTCAGACCTAGGGACACATACAGACTGAAAGTGAGGGGATGGAAAAAGATAATCCATGCAAATGGAAATCGAAAGAAAGCTGGAGTAGCAATACTCATATCAGGTAAAATAGACTTTAAAGTAAAGAGTGTTACAAGAGACAAGGAAGGACACTACATAATGATCAAGGGATCAATCCAAGAGGAAGATATAACAATTATAAATATATATGCCCCTAACATAGGATCACCTCAATACATAAGGCAACTGCTAACAGCTATAAAAGAGGATATCGACAGTAACACAGTAATAGTGGGGGACTTTAACACCTCACTTACACCAATGGACAGATCATCCAAACAGAAAATTAATAAGGAAACACAAGCTTTAAATGACACAATAGACCAGATAGATTTAATTGACATTTATAGGACATTCCATCCAAAAACAGCAGATTACACTTTCTTCTCAAGTGCGCACAGAACATTCTCCAGATAGATCATATCTTGGGTCACAAATCAAGCCTCAGTAAGTTTAAGAAAATTGAAATCATATCAAGCATCTTTTCTGACCACAGCGCTGTGAGATTAGAAATGAATTACAGGGGAAAAAATGAAAAAAACACAAACACGTGGAGGCTAAACACTACATTACTAAATAACCAAGAGATCACTGAAGAAATCAAAGAGGAAATCAAAAAATACCTAGAGACAAATGACAATGAAAACACAACAATCCAAAACCTATGGGATACAGCAAAAGCAGTTCTAAGAGGGAAGTTTATAGCTATACAAGCCTATCTCAAAAAACAAGAAAAATCTCAAATAAACAATCTAACCTTACACCTAAAGCAACTAGAGAAAGAAGAACAAACAAAACCCAAACTTAGCAGAAGGAAAGAAATCATAAAGATCAGAGCAGAAATAAATGAAATAGAAACAAAACAATAGCAAAGATCAATAAAACTAAAAGCTGGTTCTTTGAGAAGATAAACAAAATTGATACACCATTCACCAGACTCATCAAAAAAAGAGAGAGAGGACTCAAATCAATAAAATTAGAAATGAAAAAGGAGAAGTTATAACAGACACCACAGAAATACAAAGCATCCTAAGAGACTACTGCAAGCAACGCTATGCCAATAAAATGGACAACCTGGAAGAAATGGACAAATTCTTAGAAAGGTATAACCTTCCAAGACGGAACCAGGAAGAAATAGAAAATATGAACAGACCAATCACAAGTAATGAAATTGAAACTGTGATCAACAGTCTTCCAACAAACAAAAGGCCAGGACCAGATGGCTTCACAGGTGAATTCTATCAAACACTTAGAGAAGATCTAACCCCCATCCTTCTCAAACTCTTCCAAAAAATTTCAGAGGAAGGAACACTCCCAAACTCATTCTATGGGGCCACCATCAGCCTGATACCAAAAGCAGACAAAGATACTACAAAAAAAAGAAAGTTACAGACCAGTATCACTGATGAATATGGATGCAAAAATCCTCAACAAAATACTAGCAAACAGAATGCAACAAAACATTAGAAGGATCATACACCATGATCAAGTGGGATTTATCCCAGGGATGCAAGGATTTTTCAATATATGCAAATCAATGTGATACACCATATTAATAAATTGAAGAAGAAAAACCATATGATCATCTCAATAGATGCAGAAAAAGCTTTTGACAAAATTCAACACACATTTATGATAAAAACTCTCCAGAAAGTGGGCATAGAGGGAACCTACCTCAACATAATAAAGGCCATATATGACAAACCCACAGCAAACATTATTCTGAATGGTGAAAAACTGAAAGCATTTCCTCTAAGATCAGGAAAAAGACAAGGATGTCCACTCTCACCGCTATTATTCAATATAGTTTTGAAAGTCCTAGCCTAGGCAATCAGAGAAGAAAAAGAAATAAAAGGAATACAAATTGTAAAAGAAAAAGTAAAACTGTCACTGTTTGCAGATGACATGATACTATACATAGAGAATCCTAAAGATGCCACCAGAAAACTACTAGAGCTAATCAATGAATTTGGTGAAGTTGCAGGATACAAAATTAATGCACAGAAATCTCTTGCATTCCTATACAGTAATGATGAAATATCTGAAAGAGAAATTAAGGAAACACTCCCATTTACCATTGCAACAAAAAGAATAAAATACCTAGGAATAAACCTACCTAGGGAGACAAAAGACCTATATGTAGAAAACTATAAGACACTGATGAAAGAAATTAAAGATGATACCAACAGATGGAGAGATATACCATGTTCTTGGATTGGAAGAATCAATATTGTGAAAATGACTATACTACCCAAAGCAATCTCCAGATTCAATGCAATCCCTATCAAATTACCAATGGCATTTTTTTACAGAACCAGATCAAAAAATCTTAAAATTTGTATGGGGACACAAAAGACCACGAATAGCCAAGCAGTCTTGAGGGAGAAAAAATGGAGTGGGAGGAATCAGACTCCCTGACTTCAGACTATACTACAAAGCTACAGTAATCAAGACAATATGGTACTGGCACAAAAACAGAAACATAGATCAATGGAACAAGATAGAAAGCTCAGAGATAAACCCACGCACCTATGGTCAACTAATCTATGACAAGGGAGGCAAGGATATACAATTGAGAAAAGACAGTCTCTTCAACAAGTGGTGCTGGGAAAACTGGACAGCTACATGTAAAAGAATGAAATTAGAACACTCCCTAACACCATACACAAAAATAAACTCAAAATGGATTCGAGACCTAAATGTAAGACTGGACACTATAAAATTCTTAGAGGAAAACATAGGAAGAACACTCTTTGACATAAATCACAGCAAGATCTTTTTTGATCCACCTCCTAGAGTAATGGAAATAAAAACAAAAATGAATAAATGGGACCTAATGAAACTTACAAGCTTTTGCACAGCAAAGGACACCATAAACAAGGCTAAAAGACAACCCTCAGAATGGGAGAATATATTTGCAAATGGGTCAATGGACAAAAGATTAATCTACAAAATATACAAACAGCTCATGCAGCTCAATGTTAAAAAAACAAACAACCCAATCCAAAAATGGGCAGAAGACCTAAATAGACATTTCTCCAAAGAAGACATACAGATGGCCAAGAAGCACATGAAAAGCTGCTCAACATCACTAATTATTAGAGAAATGGAAATCAAAACTACAATGAGGTATCACCTCACATCAGTGAGAATGGGCTTCATCAGCAAAGCTACAAACAACAAATGCTGGAGAGGGTGTGGAGAAAAGGGAACCCTCTTGCACTGTAAACTGATACAGCCACTATGGAGAACAGTATGGAGGTTCCTTAAAAAACTAAATATAGAATTACCATATGACCCAGCAATCCCACTACTGGGCATATACCCAGAGAAAACCCCAATTCAGAAAGACACATGCACCCCAATGTTCATTGCAGCCCTATTTACAATAGCCAGGTCATGGAAGCAACCTAAATGCCCATTGACAGACGAATGGATAAAGAAGATGTGGTGCATATATACAATGGAATATTACCCAGCCATAAAAAGGAACCAAATCGGGTCATTTGTTGAGATGTGGATGGATCTATAGACTGTCATACAGAGTGAAGTAAGTTAGAAAGAGAAAAACAAATATCATATATTAACGCATATATGTGGAGTCTAGAAAAATGGTACAGATGAACCGGTTTGCAGGGCAGAAATTGAGACACACATGTAGAGAACAAACGTATGGATACCAAGGGGGGAAAGCCACGGGGGGATTTGGGTGGTGGTGTGATGAATTGGACGATTGGGATTGACATGTATACACTTATGTGTATAAAATTGATGACTAATAACATGCTGTATAAAAAGAAATAGAAAATACCTATTTATTAGGTTTATAGACATGTGTGCAATAAAAAAAAAAAACGCTACTGTTACCTTGGAAGAGAAAAAGATATATAAGTAAAAAAAGAAAAGCTAACTGGGCTTCCAACGTGCATCCCATTTTCTCCTTTTATGGGTCCCTTTCTTGGTTTATGGCATCCTTATCCACCGGTTGATCAAATTAGCAAATATAAAGCCATTCCTTCTGCCTTCACACATGCTCTTTCCCCTGTCTGGTAACAGCTCTGCTTTCTATTTGATCCACCTGACAAAATTCCTCATATCTTTTTAGACCCAGTTCAAGCACTAGCTCCAGTGTGAAGGTTTCCATGAATCCTCTTCTGCACATCACCTTTACATGATGCCCACAGAACAAAATGCCAAGAGCAAAAAGGAGAGGGATAACCTAATTGTCTAAAGTCTGTTTCCTTAATAGGACATTAACATCTTTGAGCACAGGGTCGGTTCTTATTCACCTTTTACCTGCCTGGTGTTTAGCAGTAAAAAGAAAAAAAAAAAAAGCTCAAACTATAGCTGTGAGGTAGGAATTATGTACATTTTTACAGATTATGAAATAGAGGGTTTGAAAAGTAAGTAATTTTTCCACAATTACGCAACTGATGAGTAGGGACTTGAATGCAGTGAGTCCAGAGCTCACAGTTCTTCTTTCCACCATGTTGTGCTGTCTTTAAGTGTCAGGAAGGAAAGAAAGCCTTAGAAGGAAGAAAGCACATGTCCTATTTGGGGAGGCCACCAGGTTTGACTGGAACATGTGGAAGTTAAGGGAAAGTAGTAGGAAATAAGACAGGGAGTATGTGCCGGGTCCATATTTAGAAGGATCTCAAATACCAGGGTGAAAATGCTAATTTGATGGGAAGTGAAGAGCCATTGAAGGCTTTAGAGCCAGAGAGTGAGTTGAGAGCTGAGGATAAGAAAGAATCTGACAGCAGTGCCAGAGTGGACAGGAGAAGAGAAGATGCACTTCTTCCTCCCTCCCCTGTTATGGAGCTCCAGTTAAAAAGAAGAAGGGCATAAACAAGACAGAGGAAGTGAGGCTCAAAGAGAGAGAATGCAAGAAATATTTTGGAGATAGAATCTACATGACTTGACGACTGCCAGAATTTAAGGGGCAAAGTAGAAAGAAGAGTTGAAAATAACTCAGTGATTATAAACATGAAGGTATGAAAAAAAAAGAATTCCTATTACCTGCAAACCAGAGAAGGATCTCCTCTGGGGGAGAAAGTTATTAAACTGGCTTAGGATAAGCTGAATTTATGGTTCAGATAGGTGAGCTAGGAAATAACAGCTAATAAACAGCTGAGAATGTGAGTCTGAAGCTCCAGAAATAGGCCTGAGATGAGGATGTATGTTTGGTCTGTGTAGGAAATGTTGATTGAGGCTGGAAAGTAAGAGAAGATAGTTAGAAGAGAGAAACCTGGAAACTAATGAAGATTAGGAAACAATTGATTTTTAATCTATCTCGAATAGTAGAGACACCGCATCAGAATTATTACTCTTCATCTAGAATCCTGCAAAGGCAAAAGTTTTCTTCCATACTTGTGTATGTCAGACATTTGCTAAAATTATAGATTCCAAAGTACGTGTGTTTTAGTTGATACCTCTGCTTCGTTATTTAGTCATCTTGTGAACCTCATCTTTTGCTGTCTGCTTTAATAAAAAATTGTGATGCCAAGCATAAAAATGAATCCTTTGAGAATAAATCATGTTTAATATATATTTAATACTGAAGTTCATCAGAGGTAATTAGACATATGTTTTGATTCCTATCTACTGACTTCAAAGCACTTTAAATTTGTTTCAGCTTCTTGCTAAAGTCTTGAAAAAAAAATTTTACTCACTGACAGTTATGAACAAAGTACGGGATAGAAATGATTTAAAAAGGGAGCCATGGTAAAAATATCATAAGAATAATAAAAATATAGTTTAGCTTTTTTCTGTTTCTCCTTTTTTTTTCTTCTTTTAAACACGCTGTTCTTCTAAATATTAGGACTCAGTGACGTGTGTTTTTTTTTGTTTGTTTATTTTTTGTTTTTGTGGTATGTGGGCCTCTCACTGTTGTGGACCACAGGGTCCGGACGCGCAGGCTCAGCGGCCATGGCTCACGGGCCTAGCCACTCTGCGGCATGTGGGATCTTCCCGGACCGGGGCACGAACCCGTGTCCCCTGCATCGTCAGGCGGACTCTCAACCACTGCCACTCTCAAGCACTAGCCACCAGGGAAGCCCCAGTGACATGTGTTTTAAGAAAAACATGTAAAAATCTAATAAACATTAATTGAGAAGTGATTTGCATTAAAAGAGGAATATTTGCTTTATAAATATTTAGCATTGCTAACTCAGCGCATTTAAGCATTTATTGGCAAATATTAAATTATTTTGTAGAGAGAGACAGAGTACGGAGGCTTAAAACAATTGTAACACAAACTAGCTTTAATGGAAGCTATTCTGTTCTGTTGGTATATAGCCTCATGTTTCTGAAACTGTGCTAAGGGTACCACATTAACCTGTGCATTGTGCATAAACATGGTAACACCCAGCAGTGAGTAACTTAAAGGGATGGTTAGAACTTGGGTGGAAATAACATCTTAACAAAAGAAGGATACATTTTTAGAGAAATGACAAGAGAAGGGAAGAGGACTTTGAACTTCTTGGGGCAGCAGATTGTGGGAAGGGAAATATATGGGGAAACTAATGGTATATAAAGGCTAGTTTTAGCAAGATTTGTTAGGTACATTCCTCTGGTGCCATCTCTAGGCTGATAAGGGTCAAGAATTGTTTCTAGTGATTAATTTTCCTCCTTTCTAGTAGAGAGTATATATCTTGTTTTTAGACAAATCGGGGGGGGGGAGGGCAGAGAGCTTTTCTTGTATCTGCTTTTTCTCTATTGCTTTCAGCTCAAAATAATTCTAAGCCAAAGTGACATATTTTTGGGGTGGCATATTCTGCTACCCTTCACAAGCTTTCAGCTGGGACTTAAGAGTTACTGCCAGTTGAACATAAATCATAAAATGAAATGTGTCTAGAACTGCATATAAGTTAATGGAAAGTTCAGGTTTGATCATATTATTTTTATTTACATTCAACGTTAAGATTACAAAGATTTCTTGTCTTCAGAAGAATCACCTGGGGTGTTTGGTCGTGTAGCCCAGGTCTCTCCTTGGAAAATCTGATTCAGTGGGTCTGGAATGGGGCCTTGGGTTTTATATTTTTAACTGGAACCCCTTGCTATTCAATATGTGGGCCAAGTACCAATAGTATTGGCAGCATCCGAGGGCAGACTCTGGGAACCCACCCTAGACTTAAATCATAATTTGCATTATAATAAGTACTCCTTATAATAAGTACTCCTCGTATTTGTACAGGTTTAAGAGGCATCACTCTAAATCAGTGGTTCTCAAAGGGTACTTCCAGACTTAGCAGCAGCAACATCACCAGAGAACTTGGAGTTGCACATTCTCAGGCCCTACCCCACACCTGCTGAATGAGAAACTGTGGGTTTGGAGCCTAGCAATCTGTGAGCCCACAAGGAGATTCTAATGCATGCTAAAGTTTGAGAACCATTTCTGTATATGATTCTTATCATTCAGGAAGATGGGGACACATGATCTAATCCCACAAGGGTTGTTTAAATTAGGAGTCTCAACTTTGTACCTTAGAGTCATTTTAAAAAAATGGCAAGCCACATGACCTCAATTTAATCAGAATATTTAGGATGTGGATTTTTTAAATGTTCTGGTTTTAATGTCCAGGTAGGGTTGAAAGGTGACTGTTTTAATTCATCAGCAAATCCACTAGCCAGTGCTAGAAATAAACAGGCTGCCAGCATCCTGTCACTTTGTACTGTCTTAGATCTGACACATTTGCCTGATGTGGAGTACTTGTTGGGAGATACACCTCATGAATTTCTCACGTTCCTACATGGTTGCTGGGTATACCAAGAATACGAGGCCATGAGGACTCTCTACCTGGGCCATTTCTTCGGGTTTTATTTTCAGGGAGCAACCTTGAGGAATGAAGTAATGTTCCTCTGGAACAAAGAGTAACATTCCTTACCTCTTGCTGTAAAATGGTGGGTTCTCCAAGGTCAGTGGCATGTGTATCCATCTGAGCCCTCCTCTGCATTGCCCCAGGGCGATTGGCAAAGCAAGGGAGATGGATGCTTGTGCTCCTTCCTGTGCCGTGTGTAATAAAGTCTTTTATTTCTGACCCAGAAGTGCCATATCTTCTACCAGTATTTAGAACTAGTTTCAGGTGAACTTATTAAATTGTAAATAGGATAAAATCAAATCCCATATTGACCTATTCCCATCACTCTGGCCTCTTTTCAGTTAGATCTTGCTCTTTAGACTATAGTTGAGTATTTATGGCCCAATGAGCCACAGACTTCATTCTTGCCTGTATCTGGGATCCTCCCTCTGATTACTGTTCAGCTTCAGTGCACTCAGGATAGTGCTCCACTTTTGGCAGCCTGACGCCGGAGGGTCCCTGCCCATCAACATCTTCCTTGGGCTCCAACTAGGCCTATCTAGGCCCCAGAAGAGGACCAAATTTTATTGCGTAAAAGCACATAAATCTCTGTAGTAGTAATAACCTCAAACATTCGTATAACATGTTACAACTATCAGTGTGCTTTCATAAAAATCATCTTATTTTATTTTTATTCTGTATTTAATAACTAGCCTAGTACCTTGCATGTAACAGGCATTTTTTATTATATTTGTTTCTTTGAACAAATGAATATCCATGAGGAAACTCATGCACTTAGAAATAGATGAAGAAAGGAAAAAGAAGATTCTGTGTTTGTTGACATAGGTAAGGTACCTTACCTCTTTGATGAAAAAGTACCTGAATTACGTTAACCATCCTTGATCATCATCCTCTTTGTGATTATCATCTTTTTCATTTTTATTAAGTGAATTCACACATTGTGTTGTTTTGACAGAATGGTTTATTTTCTTCCTCTTAAAGAATTGCCATACTAAAAAGACAGATATATATTATCAAGTCAGTCAACAGCCTTCATTGACTTTATACTCTATTTCATTTATGACTAGTTGTTTTAGCCTTTTGTACTGTCTTCCTACCCCTTTTAATTTGAATAGTTAATCCTTCCTATAACTTGCTAATGACATACCCCAAGAAGGACTGAGGAGTGATTTGCAATTATAGGGCAGCAGCTTCTGCCCTCTAGGCTTGTCAGTGCTTCCAAACAAATCAGTTCCACTCTTCCAGCTGCTTAGGGAGGCCCTGCTGGGTTTGGTTACTCAAATGGTGGGCTACTCCCTCCCCACCCCACTGCCCTCCAAAGCACAACCAGGAGTGGTTTCCTGATGCTTGGTGCTAAACCAGGGAGGAAAGGGAGATGTCTGGAAATGTGAATCCTTAATTAGCCTTCACTGCCCTACAGCAATAAGATACTTTGAAGAGAATGGAAGAGGCAAAGGCTACCTGGCTTTAGCCCGAATCTTTCTTATTCATTTTCTGCCTCCCCAGCTCTGTTCTTGGAGGGATTTGGGTATCCTAGAGGGCAGTAAAATTATAGGATTGTTATTAAACCAAAAATGAAAAGGGGAGTAGGGCAATTAAACAGAAAATTTGGTTAATAAACATAGTCTTAAGTCTCCTTTTATTGTTAGTAATAGAATTTTGCTTTCCGTGAATAACCTGAATAAATATGCCAGGTCTTCACTTTATTTTTTCAAATGCAAAGAGAAAAGCACCTCGGCGTTGAATGAGCTTGAAGGAGTCAGCTGGGAACCTTGTCCTAAGCCTCCTGGTGTAGGGAGTTCCCTTTTACTTGGTAAACAAAAATTGTGCCCAATGGCTTCTGTCTAAGAATGCCTCATAGATTTTGAAGTAAAAATGGCAAAATCTTTCATTATTTTCCATGCTTTGCTGTTTTGTTGTCATTGTACATGGAAATAAACAAGGGTTCAGAGTTCTTTAAAAGGCCTTTAAGTTGCCATTGGAAACCTGAGTATGTTTGAAAATATGTAAAAAAAAAAAGTGTATTCTGGGAACACGGATTCCATACTGTGAAGGGGCAGAATGAAAAAAAGCTAAATATTGTCCACGCTACAATGAGCATAAAATGATTTTGTTGCAGGCAGGGGGACCCCTTCCAGAGCCTGAGAGTGGGCTCTTGTCTAGCACTTGGAAATGAATTGTCCAAGGAGACACACGTGCTGCCCGGGCGGAGAGCAGCAGGCTAAGGGAACCCAGGAGAACTGCTCTGCCACGTGGCTCAAAGTCTCGGTTTTATGGTAATGGGATTAGTTTCCGGGTTGTCTCTGGCCAATCGTTCTGACTCAGGGTCCTTCCTGGTGGCGCGCGCATCACTCAGCCGAGATGGATTCCAGCGAGAAGGATTCTGGGAGGTTGGTAGGACATATGGACTGGCGTCTCCTCTCTCCTTTTGACCTTTCCTGAATTCTGCCGGTCAGTGGTACCTTGTTGGTTCCAGGGCCTCCTGTAGTAAGAGAACTCATGCGAGTGGTTATTATCGTGCCTGACCAGGGCTGGTGGCTTTGGTCATTGGTTCCCCTCACAGTTTCAGTGCTTACAGGGGATTTTGATTGAGAGAATGTCATGGAATCATAATTTATTACTAATAGGGTTTAGTGACACTTTTTTATGTTAAACATTTAGGAAAATAATCTCACCAAAAATATATAACATTTATATAACATGTCTCATTGATGCAGTATGGGAGTAGATAACAAGGTGAGTGGCTTCAAAAACAAACAAACAAACAAACAAACACAAAAAAGACAGATTACATTAGGCCTCATAGAGAAACCCAGAGAGCCTATAGGCAGAACAAAAAGAAATTGAAAGCTGTGTACCACACAAATAGAGGTGCCATTTCTTACATGTGAGCAGCTGCAGCAAGAATTTACTGCACTTATTGGATGGGAGGGAAGCTCATTAAGTTCTATACAACTAAGAACAAACTTCAGGAACTATAGAATTGTTTATGGTGAATCTTTAAATAAAACTGAAACGTAGAGGTTTCAGTTGGGTAACCTAAGAACACTTGGTACTTATCAATTCCTGATTTAAAAAAAGTAACAATTCTAGTAAGTCTTTTAGGAAATATGAATGGTGTGGAATACAGAGGAAGTTAGTTTACAGTAAAACCCCTGTGTGATAAAAAAAAAAAAAGAAAAAAAAAGAAATTATTTGACTTTTAAAACATTTTATTAGCCTCTACTGAGGTTAAGAGTATTACCTGTTCCTTAGCTTGAATGAAGGGAAAATGGAAGAATCACACAATATGATTTATAAGATTTTTTCCTATACATAATCATGCTCATTAAAACTTCATATTTTCCTTGGATTCAGTCAGTATTGATGTTTCAACTCGGGATTTTACAAAGTAAAGGCAGAATTCCTTTAAGTATTTCAGATATAGGAATTGAGTAAAACCTGCTCAATCAAGATTTGTACCCAGAGTTGTCAGAATGAGTAAGTCATTCCCCAATCCTCTCCTGAAAGTTGGGGGGGGCCTTGAAGGTCCATCCCTATAAGGCTGTGCTGCTTCTTAGCCTACCTTTTCTCAAAGCAAATTGTATTTGGCTATGTTTGAAATGCTCTTCTCAGTATGCTAATTCCTAGTATCTCATATAATTACTGTTTTGAGCAATCAGTTTCCAATTCACATGATGTTGTGTTTTAAGAATCTCTTTCACATGCTTTAAATACTTCTTGTGTCCTCAATGCGTAATTAAGGATGACATCCTGTTGAGTTATGGTGGTTTCTGGTATATTTTCATTAGAACTCAGTGACTGGAATAGTTTTACTTAAAACTTTTGTGTAAGAATCTATAACTTTTATAGATTAAAAAAAAGGTGTTCAGAATATGATGCTCCATGGTACAATATGCCAACTTCAAAAAAATGAGTTTGCATCAAAGATAAAAATTGGCAGGGCATCAAGATCATACTTACCATATAAAGGTGCTATTGTATTTTAATTTCAAAAAAAATGACAGACTAGCATTTTAGAATAAGAAGTGCTGAGAAACTGATGTTTGAGGAAGAAGATATATGGTATCAGTGGACTTTATTATAACTGTATATTAGGAGGAAACTTAGAGATATTTTGGGACCAAAACTTGACATTTTCAGGTTATATATAGGAAAGTAAATTCCAACAAATATGAAAAATGTCTTTTTAAAAATTTTATCTTTGAGGAGAAGACAAATATATTCATTAATGTAGTCTCTATTAATAATAGAAAGGGGCCGAATTGTAGTCGGCTTAAGATTTTCCCTAAAGATTTATATTTAAATTAAATATTTTATTATTTAATTTTAATAGGTAAACTTAAAAAAATGTGTTCTCCATTAATACCTGTTTCATTTTACTCACATCTCCCAGCTATCAATACTTTGTTTTTTAGCACACGTTTATTATCTATTATGTATGGTTAGTGCTAGATTTTCAATGGGATTGAGTCCAAAGGTAAATATAACATGATCCCTGTCCTCAGAAGAGACAAAAATACATGAACATTTATTAAAGCTAATTAACTAATTAGAGTAGCGTTTCTCAATTTTTTTTTGATATCAGGACTCCTTTAGACTCTTAAAAATTGTTTAGGATCCCAAAGAACTTCTGTTTGTATAGCTAATATTAGTATTTACCACATTAGAAATTAAAATGAGAAAAATTAAAATACAAACATACAATAATAATACATTCATTCCTTTAACTGTCGGAATGATAATCTTATCCCATGTTGTGTAGCCTGTGGAAAACTCTGCTGTATGTACATTTGTGAGAAAATGAGAATGAAAAAGGCAAATAATGTCTTTGCAATATTGAGAAGATATTCTTGACTTTGTGAAGTTTCTGAAAGGGTCTTGAGGACCCCCCAAAATGCCATGGAGATAAAGAGAGGAAGAGCAATTTCTGTTAACTAGTGCTAAAAGGTATTATTAATACCACATTAACATTAGTCTCCATTAGTTATTATTGAGTCTAGGTTATAATAAAAAGCAAACAAATAAAATAAATAGCAATACTAGTTTTTCCAGTAAGCTCAGTTCATGAAATGAAAGCATTCCTCTGCCACCTGGTGGTAATGTATCCTAATTAGGGATTGGAGAAGTTTTTGAATGGTGCACAATCTTAATTGAGATTTAGTTTTTGAATGTGGAGTCTACCCTTTAAACACTATAAAATTATGCTTGGAACCTCTGAAACATGCTAATTTACACTAAACAGTTCCCCAATGAAATAAAACCAATTAAGTTAAAATCCAACTATGTTTTAAAGAACCAATCATTATGCAGGGTTTTCACAGGGCGTTGGATATAGTTGCTGCTCAATATTTCTGGGTAGCAAAAAGAGGAGCTTTCTTTGTTTTTCTCTAATGCACATTCTCATTGCCTAGAAGGAAAACGAGGCAGCAAGAGGGGTCTGCAACCCCTACCACATTCAGTTTTTGTGGACTCAGTTGAGGGGAGTTGATAATAGGTCCTAGAAAAGACTGGAATAATGGGCTCACTGATTCATACTCCATTCAGGCAAGTTCCTGAGGAATGCATATTGCTGTAGCAAGTGAAGCAGGTGGGCACATGGATGCCCGGGAGAGGTGGGAGAGTGTTGGAAGGCCACGGGAACTTTGATCCTGAGAAATATGGTAGGATGATATGGATTTACCTAAGGCTATGCCCCTTTTTTTTAGTTTAAAACATTACATTTATTATATTTTATTTTTCAACAGGGCAATAAAAATAGATTTTATCCTTTTACTGAGGTAGTTTTGAGCTTTTGTGAATCAGTAACTTGATAACTCAAGATTTTTCATAAGCTTTTAGCATCCCTCCCAATGTTTAGAAGTACAGTATAGCATAGTGCAGTGGTCATCTACCTGGGAGTGTGGGAAGACTTTCCAAGATACCTAAGCATGAACGGTTTTACAACAATACATTTCCTGATACTTTACTTTCATATGAAGTTTTTCCCCGAAATTGATGTGTCAGAAAACAAGCCTATCTCACAAAAGCCCAAGTCTTACTTTATAAAGAATATGCAAATTCCTCATTCACCTTATTTCTTACTAAGGTATATTGCCTGAAGAGTAAACCTCTCTGGGTATCTAACAAAGGGGAAGCCTCCGGCTGTGATTAATTACAGCACTATGAACCTAGAGGGCTTTGAGTCTTTCCTGAATTTGCTCATATTTCTGTTAAGGATAAAGCCTAATGGTAGAAACTGCTATTTCTGCCACTTAAGAATGAGGTGAAATCAGATATGTGGTATAGAGGGTAAGGGAATAATATCAATTTTTATCTATACAGCTTTGCTTCTTCCATTTCCAAAGAATTTATGGCTTCTGTGGAAGAGTCCATTGAGGAAAGAACATTACTAAAAAATATTAGATGCTTAAAAACGATCTTTTCTACATTCTTAAATAAGGGAAATCTTTTTCCACTTGTCTCAGTATTATTCTCTGGTATCTGAAAGCAGCTAAGAACAGCCAAAAAATATAGAGAAGGAAAGCTTTTTAACCAGTGCAATTGGATGTTTCTGGAAATACCAAAATTTTCAAAATACGTTGGAAAAAACTCCAAATAAAACTTTAATGTGGTTTCTTTCAGACTTAATATATATTGTCACCTAAAGTAATTAAAATCAATTTTTCCAAGTCATGTCGTATAAATTTGTTCTAATTACAAATATTCCTCATCTTGTTTGATAATAAAAAATTAAACATTTTCTATGTCCTGTGAACAAAAGTAAAATTATAAACTAGCTGTTAGATCAGCTGCCACATGAAAGAAGACTTTAGCAGAGAGGGGGCAGGGCAAAAATGACTCTAACCTCACCAGCCACCCTCAGACCTGAAGATGGTGCCTCTCATTGGCTGAACACAACTGGAGGTAAAAGGGACTTATGGGTCAAGTTCCCAGAGTACAGAATAGAGTGAAAAATGCCCAAGTGAGGATGCAGAAGAAGATTTGGAAAATATCCAGAAATGGAGAAAATGAATGACTTTAATGATTGTATATCTTAGCTGGGTTCTTTAGAAAGTGGATCTGAAGGCAAAGAGTAAAAGACTTCTTGGGGCCAATTGTCCATGGTGTTTCTACACATCTGTGACAGCTTTTGTCTATGTTTTGAAGGATGCTTGTGTAGTAGACAGCCTTGGAAGATAGGAATAATGTCATGATAATAAAGATAATATTCCCCTGTGGGGAAAAGGTTGGGCAGAGTTGCTAGCAACCCCTTTAAATATTGGGGTTTCCCAAACTTGTGGTTTCTCAGTTGTAACACAAATACACTGTGTGTGCAATGTCTGCATATGACTTGGTTGGCAAGGGGAGCCAGTATAATCATAAAGCTCACATTGCCTGCTGTGCTGTGAGTAACAATAAAGTCCTTTGTCTCCCACCAAGGACCTCGTGTCTTTTCCCAGCATCTATGAAACTGTGGTAGGCTCACTTGTTAGCTCACAAGCAAGGTGAGACCCTTCGCAGTTCTTGACAGGACTAATACTTTATTTGAGAGGTATCAGTGGAAGCCTAAGACAGTGAAGGTAAGGGAAAAGGAGAAATGAGGCAAAGAGATGTGTGTTGCTATACCGGTTACTATAAAGAACCACAGAGGAGACATTAGCAGTCACAGTTCACTCTGTATTTTAGACTTTTCTAGAAGGATTGAAAGAAGGAACTTCAACTCAAAATAAACCATAAGAAAACGTGAAAGAAGGGGGACATTTTCTCCTTGACCTTCTCCCATATCCTCTTCCCCTTGGTCAAGGTTTACCTCCGTAATGATCTCACTTCGTGGTTGCATCTTGGTGGCTGCTCAGAAAACCAGGTCCCATGCCTTGAAGCATAGTATTTCATCCAAATATGGAAGTAGAGGACTGACTTTGTGTAAGTAGAGTGCTGACCAAGGCATAGAAAGGAGAAGGAGAACAAGAGAATTTGAGAAGGTACATAAGATTTATATTTTAGTGTAATGGATAAAAGTATATTTGCATATCAAACAGTTCCTAACATATCACTTTCCATAAAACTGAATGGGAATCTAGTTGAGTTTTTAGCTTATTACTTAAAAAAAAAACTCCATAGTAATAGATCATGTGATTTTTTTTTGTTTGATCGTGAAACTGGAAGTAGTTCAAAGAAATGTGAGCCAGTGTTCTAACAAAACTTCCATTTCTATCTATGTTTTTGTGAACTAAGTTATTTAGTAATTCCTGTAATAAAAAAGAAAAATAGACATCAATCCATGTAGAATTATGTCCATTTAATTATAAATAGTTGAACTAATTGGAAAAAAAAGCCCCATTCGTCTCACTAAGACATACACGTCTAGCAAAATTATATGTTTAAAGTTAATTATTACTAAACTAAAATTTGTAACCTGTATGTTCTTTTGATTATTAGCTAATAATAGTTGTAATGATAACTCAATCCAGAAGAAACTTTTAGCTATTTAGAGTCTTTTGATCACAAGAAAGAAAACAAATTTTAATTTTCTATACATATTTTTGGTACAGGAATATATGATCAATATAAGGCATTCAATTATAAAATATTATATAATTACAGTAAAATTCTGTGTAATGAAATTACATAGTTAAGTGAAAAAGAGAAATATGTTAATTTTCAGTTGAACAACAGTTTATGCATGTATTTTTAGGGTGGGTATCACATATTTATGGTTTTTAACTCCATTCAGTACATTTAAAGAGTGAAGTAATTGTTTTATTCTGAGTTTTAGAGAAATTACATCTACTTAAAGATATGAGAAGATACTTTAAGTCAATTAAAAATATATGAGAGAATATATAATTTTTCAAATAATTTTGGGATAAGTGAATTAAAAAGTTTGAAGATGTTTGTCTTCTAACCATGAGGGCCAACTCAGATGTCATTTGAGTAAACTGAGGCTGAGAGAGGTAAGAGATGTAACCCAGTGTCACCTCAGTTATTCTGTGATAGAGGTGGTATTCAAACCTAGGTTATTTTTTAAATGCAGAAATGTTTTAAATTATAAGCATAAATATATGTGCTTAGTAAAGAGACAAAATATACAGTACTCTAAAAATAGTAATACTATAATCTCTAGAATTATTGCCTAATTTTACTTTTTCCTTTACATTAACATATTTTATACATTTTCTAAAATAAGCATGTAACCTAACCAACCAGAAACAGTACATGTGCATAACATATTTCATCAAATCTAAGACACCACTGATTCTGAGATATACCATTATGTTATGTTCCACTAAGAAGAAACTGCTGCCCACTGGAACCAGGATATTATGTTAAATGCCTTTCATTATAACTCGCAATTTCAGAAGTATTAAAATGTGAAAAATTGCCATTTTAGAATATATGGATCTTAATATATGTGTACTTTGTATAATAAAACTTTTATCATTTTTCTGTTAAAGTACAATATAATTTATGTATATTAAAATTCATCCTTGTTACTGTATAGTTCTGTGAGTTATGACAACAATGGAGAGTCCTTTATCCAACCCCCCACCAAAAGTAAGATGTAGAACAGTTCCATCATCTTCTCAAATCCCCTCATGCTCCTTTGCAGTCAATACCTCTCCATACTGCCAGACCCTGGCAGTTACCAATCTGTTCTACATCATGTAGTTTCCAGAATGTCATATGAATGGGATCATATAGTATGTAGCCTCTTGAGTCTAGCGTCTTTCACTTAACATAATAAATTTGAGGTTTATCTATGTTCTGTGTGTATCCATAGTTCTCTTTTAATCGATGAGTATTCCATTGTGTGTATGGTAATACAGTTAGTGTATTCATTCACGAGCTGAAAGTCATTTAAGTTGGTTCAGCTTTTTAGAAATTATGAATAAAGCTTCCATAAACATTTATCTACAGTTGTTTTTTTTTTTTTGGTCTGAACATAGTTTTTATTTCAATTGGGTAAATATTAAGCAGTGGGGTTGCTGGGTCATATGTTGAGTGCATCTTTCACCTTATGAGAAACTGACTGCTTTCTAGAATGGTTGTACCATTTTTGCATTCCCCAAATGTATGAGAGTTCCAGTTGCTCAACATTCTTGGCAGCAGCACTGATTATTGTCAGGTTTTGTTGTTATTATTTTCATACTGACAGTTTATACATATAGTGATATCTTGGGGTAGATTCCCTAATGACTGATTACCTTAAACATCTGTTCATGAGCTTATTTGCTATTTGTTTATCTTCTTTAGTGAAATATATGTTCAAATCTTTGCAATTCAAATTTGGTTGATGGGAAAAAAAATTTGGTTGTTTTTGTTTGCTTATCATTGAGTTTTGAGAGTAATTTATATAGTCTAGATACAAGTCTTTATCAGATAGTTATTTGTGTTTCCAGTAAGCTCCCAGATGCTGCTAATGCTGCTGTGCTTTGGGGAGTAACTCTGACCTAACACAGTGCTTCTCAAACTTTAACATCTGTAAAAGCCTCCTTGGGTGGGACCCAGTAGGTCTGAGATGGATCTGAAATTCTGCATTTATAACAAGCTCCCAGAAGAATCTGATGCTTCTATGATCACAGTTTGAGCAAGAAGAGCTTAGGAGAATCGCAGAACGATCCCAAGAAAAGGTTACCCTTCAACTAAGATCAAAGGATGAATACATTTTCCCAGAAGATAAGGAGTAGCGAAGAATGAAAGGTAAAGGAGGGGCAAAAGAGAAGAATAATTTGCAGAGGGAATAATATAAGCAAAGATATACAGGAATGAGGCATGTTTGGTTGAATGAAAAGGGCATTTAAGGATGTTGAGGGCAGGAGGTGGGGTGTATTGAAATATTTCAATCAAAAGAGTGTGATCAGATTTTCAGTATAGAAATATGTCTCTGGCAGCAGAATGAAGGAGCGATTGTAAAAGAGTGGAGGCTGGAAAACTGATTATTGAAATGTGCAATAAGAGATGAAGGGCACTTGAATTAAGGCAGTTACAACTGGGTGGAAGAGGAGGAGTCATATTGAGCTGTATAGGAAGGATAATCAATGTTAACTGGTAAAAATTGGTCGTAGGGGAGAGAGAAGGACTAGTTTGGCAACTGGGTGGTGCTGTTTACCAGGATAAGGAATGTGTTTTTAAGGACTACGTTTTGCGTGTAAGATGATGAGGTTCATTAGATATGCTGAGGCTTAGGTACTTCTTATATATCCACCTGTAAGTGACTAGAAGGCATTTGTAAGAGTATGGAGAAGAGAAGTGACAAATGGGTTGAAGTCATAAACTTGGGAGTAATGTGATTCTTTTTCTAAAACTTATTTTGGTTAGAACACTTAACATGAGATCTTAAATTTTTAAGGGCACAATACAGCACTGTTAACTACAGGCATTATGTTGTACAGCAGTTCTTTAGAACTTATTCATATTACATAACTAAAACTTTATATCGCTTGATCAACAACTCTCCATTTCCCCATCCTCCCAGCCCCTGGCAACCACCATTCTACTCTCTGCTTCTATAAGTTTAACTATTTTGGATCGCTCATGTAAGTGGAACCATGAACTGTCCTTCTGTGTCTGGCTTATATAATAATAATATATATAATAATATTAGCATTTGTCCAGGTTTATTCATGTTGTTGCATATGGCAGAATTTCCTTCTTTTTTAAGGCTGAATAATATTTCATTGTATATATATATATACACACCACTTTTCCTCATCCATTAATCTGTCAGTAGATATTTATATTGCTTCTATATCTTGGTTGCTATGAATAATGCTGCAATGAACGTGGGAATGTAAATATCTCTTTAGGATCCTGATTTCAGTTCTTTTGAGTATACACCCAGAAGTAAGATTGCTGGATCACAGGGTAGTTGTATTTTGATTTTGTGAGCAACCTCTGTACTATTTTCCATAGTGGCTGTACCATTTTACATTCCTACCAATAGTGTACAAGGGTGCCTATGTCTCCACATGCTCTCTGGCACTTAGTATTTTTTGTATTTTTGATAATAGTCATCCTAACAGGTGTGAAGTGATATCTCATTGTGGTTTTGATTTGCATTTCCCTAATGGTTAGTGATTTTTAACATGTTTTCATAACCTGTTTGTAATTTGTATGTCTTATTTTGAAAAAATGTCTGTTCAGGTCCTTTGCCCATTCTTTATTTAGGTTATTTGTATTTTGCTATCGAGTGGTGCAGTCCGGTTCTGAGTGGTAGTTGAAGTGAAGTTCCCTGGTGAAGTCCCCAGGGAATGCAAAAAAAGAGAGAAGAGCCAAAGGCAGCATCTAAGAGGCACTCACATTTAAGAGGTATGTAAAGGAGGGAATCTAGTGAAGGACAGTGAGGCATTTCCCCAAATAGAGGAAAGTATTTTATTTGAAATCCGGCAAAGAGACAATACCAGAATCAAGGAGTTGGTTTAAAATTATTTTTTCAGTATTTCATATGTGTTTACCCCTTACAGGCAGTAGATAAAATATGCTTCATTGTCCTAATTCTAAGGTAGAAGGTAATATTCATTGAAGATATGTTTAACTGTTTGTTTTGTGGAATGTCTTTAATGTTTTGGGTTTTTTAAGTCTTTAATTATGTCTCTTTTGAGAGCCCACCAGGGACAATTGTTATTTCCTCCCTTGCTTCCGAATCTGTGTTTAATAACTGGATGCCTATAAACAGTACCAAGCAGTGCAGTAATTATATAATTACCAAAGGTCATTGTTGGTATGAACATATTTCATTTATATACAAACTTTTACTGCTGTATTACAGACACTTGAGAAATACACTGATCCACAGTAGAAATTAGCATAGATTTACCACATACTGATACAAATTGTCTAAAAATATTTCTCTGTCATTTGTTCCCAAGATGACAGTAATTGCAATCTCTGTTTCAAGAAAGACTATGCAGTCTAATCCTTTACTGCATAGATATGTTTATTTTTGGATGTAACAGAGTACTGGACACAGCCTCAGAAGACCTGAAGTTAAAGTCCTGCTTCTTCTATTTCTTAACTATTATACTTGGGCAAGTTGCTTCAGTTTATTTCAACAGATTCTTTACTGAATTCCTAGTATGACCAAGTACCAGAGAAACAAAGCTCAATGAAATATGGTCCCAGAGAAATACAGACGTATATAGAATGTTTCAAAATAATGTGAGAAAAGTATGTGCAGGGCACTGTGATTTTGGAAGAGGTTCTCCTTATGCAGTTTGAGGAATAAAAGGTAGGCACAATTTCTGGAGGATGAGATGTCTGGGATGATTCTTAAGGGATGAACATGTGTGGCCAGGTTTGGGGGTGGAGAGAAGGTAGTGACTGGAAGGTCAGAAGATTGTTCCTGCCACAGAGAGCACAAAGGCAGTGCTGAATGAACGACAGGGTGAATGTGGCGAACCCTGTGTCGTTTTGTATTAATAGAAAGTAAAATATGAGGTGTAGGTTTCTGGGAGCGTGGGCAGGGCTAGCTGTGGAGGGCTTCATAGGCTGATGCATTTGAAGGAACTTGAAGTATGTGAAGAACAGCATTCATAGTCAAATTTGCACTGCTGTTACTTACATAACTCTGGTAGCAATGTGGAATATATTTGAAGGAAGCAAATCCAGAGGCATTTTTAATGCTTCAGTGAGGCATGACTTGAACTTGGGCGATGATAGAGTCAGGGAGAGTAAGGGCACAATTAAGAAAGAGTAAGGAGGTATCTGTTTATGACAGTGCTTGTTGAACCAGAAAAAGCACAGCTTGAAGGGCAAGAGAGACCTGAACTTGAACCCCAGCTACATCACTTAAGGGTTTGAGCCCTTTACCCGTTATAATGTTTTGTATCTCTGAAAATGAGGGTGATACTTCCTTGTGTTATAATGGGTATTAGACATAACCTGAAGTACCTGAAACAGTACTTGAATGTAGAGTGTCAGTAAATGGTTACTAGTATTACTATTAAAACCTCCAAAAAATATGTTACAGCAAGATAGTATGTGTTAAAGGTGAAAAATCTTTTGGTTAAAGAATCTTCAAGACGCAAGAGGGAAGAGATATGGGGACATATGTATATATAACTGATTCACTTTGTGGTACAGCAGAAACTAACACACCATTGTAAAGCAGTTATACTCCAATAAAGATGTTAAAAAAAATCTTTAGAAAAAATATTTTATGTACTACGTTTCCCCCACTTGAAAGAAAAATAGCTTTGAATCTTATTTTTTATTGGAGTATAATTGCTTTACAATATTGTGTTAGTTTTTGCTGTACAACAAAGTGAATCAGCTGTATGTATACATATATCCCCTCCCTCTTGCGTCTCCCTCCCATCCCCCACCCCATCACACCCATCTAGGTCATCACAGAACATCGAGCTAAGCTCCCTGTGCCATACTGCAGGTTCCCACTAGCTATTTATTTTACACATGGTAGTGTATTTATGTCAAACCTAATCTCCCAGTTCATCCCACCCTTCCCTCCCCACTACCCCATGTCCACACGTCCATTCTCTACATCTATTCCTGCCCTGGAACTAGGTTCACCTGTACCATTTTTTTAAAATTCCACATACATGCGTTAATATACGATATTTGTTTTTCTCTTTCTGGCTGTCTGTATGACAGACAGCCAGGTCCATCCACATATCTACAAATGACCCAATTTCGTTCCTCTTTATGGCTGAGTAATAGTCTATCATATATAGGTACCACATCTTTATCCATTCATCTGTCGTTGGACATTTAGGTTGTTTCCATGTCCTGGCTATTGTAAATAGAGCTGCAGTGAACGTTGCGGTACATGTGTCTTTTTGAATTATGTTTTTCTCAGGGTATATGCCCAGGAGTGGGATTGTGGGTCATAAGGTTGTTCTATTTTTCGTTTTTTTTTTAACATCTTTATTGGAGTATAATTGCTTTATGATGGTGTGTTAGTTTCTGCTTTATAACAAAGTGAATCAGCTATACATATACATATATCCGCATATCTCCTCCCTCTTGTGTCTCCCTCCCACCCTCCCTATCCCACCCCTCTAGGTGGACACAAAGCACCGAGCTGATCTCTCTGTGCTATGCGGCTGCTTCCCACTAGCTATCTATTTTACATTTGGTAGTGTATATATGTCCATGCCACTCTCTCACTTCCTCCTAGCTTACCCTTCCCCCTCCCCATGTCCTCAAGTCCATTCTCTACGTCTGCGTCTTTATTCCTGTCCTGCCCCTAGGTTCTTTAGAAGCATTTTTTTTTTTTTTTTTAGATTCCATATATATGTGTTAGCATATGGTATTTGTTTTTCTCTTTCTGACATACTTCACTCTGGAGGACAGACTCTAGGTCCGTCCATGTCACTACAAATAACTCAATTTCGTTTCTTTTTATGGCTGAGTAATATTCCATTGTATATATGTGCCACATCTTCTTTATCCATTCATCTGTCGATGGACAGTTAGATTGCTTCCATGTCCTGACTGCTGTAAATAGAGCTTCAATGAATATTGGGGTACATGACTCTTTTTGAATTATAGTTTTCTCAGGGTATATACCCAGTAGTGGGATTGCTGGGTCGTATGTAGTACTATTTAGTTTTCTAAGGAACCTCCATACTGTTCCCATAGTGACTGTATCAGTTTACATTCCCACCAACAGTGCAAGCGGGTTCCCTTTTCTCCACACCCTCTCCAGCATTTATTGTTTGTAGATATTTTGATGATGGCCATTCAGACTGGTGTGAAGTGATACCTCATTGTAGTTTTGATTTGCATTTCTTTAATAATTAGTGATGTTGAGCATCTTTTCATGTGTTTATTGGCCATCTGTATGTCTTCTTTGCAGAGATGTCTACTTAGGTCTTCTGCCCATTTTTTGACTGTGTTGTTTGTTTTTTTGACATTGAGCTGCATGAGCTGTTTATATATTTTGGATATTAATCTTTTGTCAATTGCTTCATTTATAAATATTTTCTGCCAGTTGAGGGCTGTCTTTTTGTCTTGTTTATGGTTTCCTTTGCTGTACAAAAGCTTTTAAGTTTAATTAGGTCCCATTTGTTTTTATTTTCAGTACTCTAGGAGGTGGGTCAAAAAAGATCTTGCTGCGATTTATGTCAGAGAGTGTTTTTCCTGTGTTTTCTGCTAAGAGTTTTATAGTGTCTGTTCTTACATTTAGGTCTATAATCCATTTTGAGTTTATTTTATGTATGGTGTTAGGTGGTGTTCTGATTTCATTCTTTTATGTGTAGCTGTCCAGTTTTCTCGGCAGCAGTTATTGAAAAGACATCACCACTGCCTTTTCTCCATTGTATGTTCTTACCTCCTTTGTCATAGATTAGGTGACCATGGGTGTGGGGATTTATCTCTGGGCTTTGTATCCTGTATCATTGATCTATATTTCTGTTCTTGTGCCAATACTATACTGTCTTGATTACTGTAGCTTTGTAGTATAGTCTGAAGTCAGGGAGCCTGATTTCTCCAGCTGTTTTTCTTTCTCAATATTGCTTTGCCTATTCTGGATATTTTGTCTTTCCATACAAATTGTAAAATCTTTTGTTCTAATTCTGTGAAAAATGCCATTGGTGATTTGATAGGGATTGCACTGAATCTGTAGATTGATTTGGGTAGTACAGTCATTTTCACAATATTGATTCTTCCCATCCAAGAACATGGTATATCTCTCCATCTGTTTGTGACATCTTTGGTTTCCTTCATCAGTATTTTATAGTTTTCTGAGTACAGGTCTTTTGCCTCCTTAGGTAGGTTTATTCCTAGATATTTTATTCTTTTTGTTGCAGTGGTAAATGGGATTGTTTCCTTAATTTTTCTTTCTGATTTTTCATTGTTAGTGTATAGGAATGCAAGAAATTTCTGTGCATTAGTTTTGTTTCCTGCAGCTTTACCAGATTCATTGATTAGCTCTATTAGTTTTCTGGTGGCATCTTTAGGATTTTCTATGTATAGTATCATGTCATCTGCAAACAGTGACAGTTTTACTTCTTCTTTTCCGACTTGGATTCCTTTTATTTATCTTTCTTCTCTGATTGCCGTGGCTAAGACTTCCAAAACCATGTTGAATAATAGTGGCAAGAGTGGACATCCTTGTCTTGTTCCTGACTAAGATCAGGAAAAGCTTTCAGTTTTTCACCATTGAGAATGATGTTTGCTGTGGGTTCATTGTATATGGCTTTTATTATGTTGAGGTAGGTTCCCTCTATGCTCACTTTTCTGGAGAGTTTTTATCATAAATGGGTGTTGAATTTTGTCAAAAGCTTTTTCTTTATCGAGTTGATCATATGCTTTTTATTCTTCAATTTGTTAATATTGCGTATCACACTGATTTATTTGCGTATATTGAAGAGTCCTTGCATTCCTGGGATAAATCCCTCTTGATCCTCGTGTACAATCCTTTTAATGTGTCGTTGGATTCTGTTTGCTAGTATTTTGTTGAGGATTTTTGCATCTATGTTCATCAGTGATATTGGTCTGTAATTTTCTTTCTTTGTGATGTCTTTGTCTGGTTTTGGTATCAGGGTGATGGTGACCTCATAGAATGAGTTTTGGAGTGTTCCTCCCTCTGCAATATTTTGGAAGAGTTTAAGAAGGATAGGTGTTAGCTCTTCTCTAAATGTTTGATAGAATTCGCCTGTGAAGATCATGGGCCTAGCCGCTCCGCGGCATGTGGGACCTTCCCAGACCGGGGCATGAACCCGTGTCCCTTGCATTGGCAGGCGGACTCTCAACCACTGTGCCACCAGGGAAGCCCTTTTGGAAGATTTTTAATTACAGTTTCAAGTTCATTACTTGTGATTGGTCTATTTATATTTTCTAATTCTTCCTGGTTCAGTCTTAGAAAGTTATACCTTTCCAAGAATTTGTCCATTTCTTCCAGGTTGTCCATTTTATTGGCATATAGTTGCTTGTAGTAGTCTCTTATGATCCTTTGTATTTCTGTGGTGTCAGTTGTAATTTCTCCTTTTTCAGTTCTCATTTTATTGATTTGAGTCCTCTCCCTTTTTTTCTTGATGAGTCTGGCTAAAAGTTTATCAATTTTGTTTATCTTCTCAAAGAACCAACTTTTAGTTTTATTGATCTTTACTATTGTTTCCTTCGTTTCTATTTCATTTATTTCTGCTCTCATCTTTATGATTTCTTTCCTTCTACTAACTTTAGTTTTTTTTTGTTCTTCTTTCTCTAGTTGCTTTAGGTGTAAGGTTAGATTGTTTATTTGAGATTTTTCTTGTTTCTTGAGGTGAGATTGAATTGCTATAAACTTCCGTCTTAGAATTGCTTTTGCTGCATCCCATATGTTTTGGGTCATTGTTTTTTCATGGTCTTTCGTTTCTATGTATTTTTAAATTTTCTCTTTGATTTCTTCAGAGATCTCTTGGTTATTCAGCAGCACACTGTTTAGCCTCCATGAGTTTGTGTTTTTTAGTTTTTTTCCTTTGATTGATTTCTAATCTCATAGCGTTGTGGTTGTAAAAGACGCTTGATATGGTTTCAGTTTTCTTAAATTTTCCAAGGCTTGATTTGTGACCCAAGATGTTATCTATCCTGGAGAACGTTCCATGTGCACTTGAGAAGAAAGTGTATTCTGCCGCTTTCGGGTGGAATGTCCTGTAAGGATTGGTTAAATCTATCTGGTCTGTTGTGTCATTTAAAGTTTGTGTTTCCTTATTTATTTTCTGCCTGGATGATCTGTCCATTGGTATAAGTGGGGTGTTAAAGTCCCCCACTATTATTGTGTTACTGTTGATTTCTCCTTTAATGGCTGTTAGCATTTGCCTTATGTATTGAGGTGCTCCTATGTTGGGTGTGTAAATATTTAAAATTGTTATATCTTCTTCTTTGATCTCTTGATCATTATGTAGTGTCCTCTTTGTCTCTTGTAATAGGCTTTATTTTAAGGTCTGTTTTGTCTGATATGCGTATTGCTACTACAGCCTTCTTTTGATTTCCATTTGCATGGAATATCTTTTTCCATCCCCTCACTTTCAGTCTGTCTGTGTCCCTAGGTCTGAATGGGTCTCTTGTATACAGCATGTATATGGGTCTTGTTTTTGTATCCATTCAACTAGTCTGTGTCTTTTGGTTAGAGCATTTAATCTATTTACATTTAAGGTAATTATCCATATGTATGCTCCTGTTACCATTTTCTTAATTGTTTTGGGTTTGTTCTTGTAGGTCTTTTTCTTCTCTTGTGTTTCCTGCCTAAAGAAGTTCCTTTAGTATTTGTTGTAAAGCTGGGTTGGTGGTGCTGAATTCTCTTAGCTTTTGCTTGTCTGTAAAGTTTTTAATTTCTCCATCAAATCTGAATGAGATCCTTGCTGGGTAGAGTAGTCTTGGTTGTAGGTTTTTTCCTTTCATCACTTTAAATATGTCCTGCTGCTCCCTCTGGCCTGCAGAGTTTCTGCTGAAAAATCAGCTGTTAACCTTATGGGGGTACCCTTGTAGGTTATTTGTCACTTTTCCCTTGCTTCTTTTAATATATTTTCTTTGTATTTAATTTTTGTTTGTTTGATTATACGTGTCTCGGCATGTTTCTCCTTGGGTTTATCCTGTAGAGGACTCTCTGCACTTCTTGGACTTGGGTGGCTGTTTCCTTTTCCATATTAGGGAAGTTTTTGACTATAATCTTTTCAAATATTTTTTCAGACCCTCTCTCTTTCTTTTCGTCTTCTGGGACCCCTATAATTTGAATGTTGGTGCATTTAATGTTGTCCCAGAGGTCTCTGAGACTGTCCTCAATTCTTTTCATTCTTTTTTCTTTATTCTGCTCCTTGGCAGTTATTTCCACCATTCTATCTTCCAGCTCACTTATTCGTTCTTCTGCTTCAGTTATTCTGCTATTGATTCGTTCTGGTGTATTTTTCATTTCAGTTATTGTGTTGTTCATCACTGTTTGTTTGCTTTTTAGTCCTTCTAGGTCCTTGTTAAACTTTTCTTGTATTTTGTCAATCCGTGCCTCCATTCTATTTCTGAGATTTGGGATCATCTTTACTATCATTACTGTGAATTCTTTTTTAGGGAGTTGCCTATTTCTTCTTCATTTATTTGGTCTTGTAGGTTTTTACCTTGCTTCTTTATCTGTAACCTATTTTTTGTCCTCTCATTTTTTTGATGGGTAGGGCTGTGTTCCTGTCTTCCTGGTGATTTGGCCTGAGGCATCCAGCACTAGAGTTTGTTAGCGATTGGGTAGAGCCGGATCTTGGTGCCGAGATGAGGACCTCTGGGAGACCTCACTTTGATTAATATTCCCTGTGGTCTGAGGTTAGTCCAGCAGTTTGGACTTGGTGCTCCCACCACAGGAGCTCAGGTCTGACCCCTGGCCTGGGAAACAAGATTTCACAAGCTGCACGGCATGGCCCAAAATAAAAGAAGAAAAGAAAAAAAAAAAAAACGCAGAACAATAACAAAGAATAAAAAGTAAAATTAGAAAAGTAAAAAATATGTTAGAAAAAAATAAAAATATAAATGAAGCAACAACAACAAGGCAAAACAGAACCACAACAGCAAAAAAAAGAAAGGGACCAGGAAAGGCTTCTCAGGTGGGAGGGGCTTATGCAGGGTTGCAGGTCCTAGGTTCAGGACCAGAGCTGCTGGAAAGGGTCCTGGTGGGTGGGGACAGGGCTTAGGCTCAGCGCAACCGGAGGGGACCTCGGAGGGCAGAGGTTTAGGTCCAGGTCCCCAGCAGGCTCCCCGGGGCCCGAGTGGGTGGGGGAAATGCTGGCTGCATTCCCTTCCAATCCTCCAGTCGCCCAAATGTGTCTCCCTGTCCCTGCTGATTCCCTCGCCATGAGTGGGGCCCTCCAAGCATGGGAACACCCCCTCCCCCAGCCGCCCCTCAGGGGTGATGGTCCCGTCCCACCTCCACTTCTCCCTCCCCCTCATCCCCCTCATGTCCTACCCAGTCGTGATGGGGTTCCTCCTGTCCCCTTAGGTGTCCAGGGTCCCCCACCAGTGCCTGGTAGGTGCTGTAGTTCTGAGAAGACGTGAACTCCGTGTCTTCCTACTCCACCATCTTGACTCTGCTTCCCTGAATCTCATTTTAAAATACTCTTTTTATAACCAATGCAATTTATTGTTTTATTGAATAAAAGTCAACTGGTGAGACTATTGGCCACTGGAATGCTCATAACAAACATCCTTGAAAATTAGTTATATGGAGTTATTACATTATAGTGATTAAGAACATAGGAGCTGGGATCCGACTGATGTCTGATTGTATGTCTTTGGGCAAGTTAGCTTACCTCTTTGTGCCTCATTTCCTTAATTTCTAAATGACTATACCTCCTAAGATATTTGTGAGGATTAAATGAGATAATCATTCATGTAAACTGCTCAGCTGTATGCTGGGTATATGCTAAAGACTTACTAAATAATAACCATTATTTTTTGGAGGGCAGTGTTCAAAAGAATGACTTTACATGCACTAAAGTCATTTCATTTAATTACAAAGTAAAGAAAAGAAAAAAACATCCGAAGGTGAGTATTATTATCATGCCCCACTTGCAGACATGGGAATGTAGACTGAGAGGTGAACTATGCTGTTGAAAGTCACATAGCAGGGAAGCAGTAGAGCTGAGGCTAGAATTAGTTCATTCTATACAGTGTTGCATTTCCTGAGCCTGTTGTATCTCCTACTAGGGCTTAGTTGGTGACCCTCTCTTCCCACCCCAACCTAAACTGGGTCTTCCTCTTTCCAAGGCTGTAGGATAATGCTTTATCAAAATGCAACCAAAAGCTGTAACATGGGTTGTGGTTTTCTGGAAGGGCTGACCAATGCTTTACTGTGCACTGAGCTCTGAAGGGCCCAATCTACAGAGGGTCTCAGCTCTCATTTGGCTCCTCCTCCTATGAGTGAGTGATACTCTTAGCCAGTTTCCTACTTCCCACTTATACCAGGACCTGCTGAACTGGGGTGTACATTCCCAGAATAAAGGAATTTTAGTGATGCTCCTCTCAGGATCCTAGGTCTCTTCTTTCTTCTACCCCCATAGCCTCATTCTCTTTGTTTTGTGTGAGTTGATAAGTTATAGACTTAACTACCCCATGAGTAAGGGCATGGGTTTCTTATTACTGATGGACACTGTGAAAACGCTTTTCAAGCCAAGCTATAGATAGATGTGTTTGTTATAAACCATAGTAGTCAGGAATTCCCTGTGGTCCAGTGGTTAGGACTTTGTGCTTTCACTGCTGAGGGTGTGGGTTCGATCCCTGATCCCACGAGCCACACACCATGGCCAAAACAAAACAAAAACCAAAACCGTGATAACAGTAATAGGCAGTGTGGAAGATAATGGCTTGAAGAATCTCATCTGTCAGTGGATACGCTCATTTACGGGCAGGCTCTACTTTTCATGTGTCAACTTTTCCCTTTTACAGATAAGGACAGGTAGAGAAAAACATGGAATTTGATTTGCTCTTCAGATAATTTATACACACCCATCTCATGTTGGAAAATAAGACTTAGGATAGTCCTTGAGGGCTTCACTAGAAGTAGAAGTAACAATTTCCTGATCTCGACTTCTCCAGTGCGTTTGAGCTCCTCCTCATGTTCCCATGATTATTTAACAGGCCTTATAGTCCGAAGTTCCTTAGCCTTGGCAGACTCTTCTCTTTAGGTGAATCAACATCAAGTTTGCACAGTTATAATTGTCACTATGGTTTTATATACTTTCCCCTGCTCATTTTTATGAAGACATTTCGGTGAGACTACAAGTATCTCTAATTGAAAATGAAAAAAGTTAAATTGACCCTGGAAGAGAGTTGTTATGTAGATCCATTATCTACCTCCACTTGTGGTGCCAAAGAGGTTGCTTATAGAGCACGGACACCCCAGTGATGTTCATTATAGAAGTCACTCATCAGTTGGAATAGAAAGGGAGGTAGCTTTGAAGTCCTTTAAATCCAACTCAGAACTACACTAACTCATGAATAAACAATATTTTTTGGAGAAAAATCAACTATCTTGTCCATATGTGTTTTTCTAAAGGCTTTTATATGGTGGTTTGATTCTCATCTCAATGCAGATGCTGCATTTAATCGAGTAACTGCCACAGGCTGCTGTCTAAGTATAGCATTTTTGGTGACTCTGTTACCAATAAGCAAGATTTAAAAACAAAACAAAACAAAAAACTAGCCATCAGTCAAAAGTTTGTCATTAGTCTACTCTTTGAAGGGGCAGCAAATGAGTTGCAGATGGACCACTGTTTACAATTCCCAAATGTGTCCTGAGGGCTTGGTGGATGTTTTCTGCAATGTCACCACCATGCAGTATTTAAAACTTCCATTTGAAAGGAGTCCTTGCTTAAGAGAGAATGGACAAAAAGTGAATTACTCCTTAGTGGGTGGCCCATAGAGTTGTAGGAGTGTAGCTGGTCTATTATACTTTTCTCCAGGCCAAGGTCATTGCTCATTGTTTTAAAGGGTAGACTCAGAGGAAGAAAAAGGTCTGTGTATGCATTTATGTCTAGGAGTGGTGCTAGGCAGCCAGACTGGCTTTCTTTCATTTTCTCCTTTTCCTCCTCAGAGCCCTGGTACTCTGAAAATGAGTCTTCAGGTGGCCACCATCTTCCCATTCCGTAGGGCTTGGCCCAGATGTCACTTCCTTATGGACAGTTTTCCTGACCATTCTCTCCAAGCAAGTCCCCCTAACTACTCTTTATCGTCACACTCAGTCATTTTCATCATATTAACTCCCACAAGTTTCATATATGTGTACTTTAAAGAAAATGATCTGTCACACATCTTGGACTATAACCTCCAGAGTTTACATCTGTTTGGCTCATTATGGTTCATCCTGATAGAATATTGAAAGAGAAGGCACTTAACAGACGTTTAATTGAATAAATGTGGAATGAGGTGTTTTATAGAATTAAAATATCCCTTAGGTTAGAACTAACAAGGCCCTTAGGTTCTTATCTGCCTTATTAATGTAGTTCATGATAACTTCTCAAAATTAATTAAATTTAACAAAATCACTCTGTTACTTTAGTGGGAGAAATTCTTTTCTCAGCTTTTTTTTTTTTTTTTTTTTTAACAGCTAACATAGAGTTCCTTTACAAAAGAAAACTTTTCCTCTAAAAAAATACCTGTGTAGTCCACTTTGGTGGGATGAGAAAGACACCAAGACATGGTTTACACTATTAAAGTGAAACAAGTTTCTGGATAGAATGCTCTGCATAAGATGTTAATAGTAATCTGAGGTTGGAGAAGGGAGCCATACAATATGGTGATTCCAAGACTCTGGAATCTTCAAAAAGAAAAAAAAAGTGCTTAATAAGTTAAGGAGATAAACAGTTTCTTGTGGCAGGATAGCTAAAGTCTTTAGAGAGCACAGTTGTCTAATATCTGGTTTTAAGACACTTGTTCTGACATAAATCTTTTACAGCACCAAACTTTGGAAAAGTGTGCTACATTCACACTTTTTTGGGAGAAGTTTGGGAAGATGAGTGAAAAGTGGCTATATCCACATCTGGTTACTATGGAACTGGGAGCTGAAACAGCTGCAGAAATGACAGGTGGGTGTAACTTAAGTGTCAGTGGCCTCCTTCTGTCACTTTAAGTTGTACATTAAGTTCACATCTTGAAAACATTTTTGATTGGTCGCTTTGGGGATTCCAGAAATATCTGACTGTATTGAATGTTGCTTAAAGTTTCAGAACCGTAATATGTACATAGAATATAATCATTGGTTAAAAATAAAGTGGTATTTTGGGACTTCCCTGGTGGTCCAGTAGTTAAGAATCCGCCTTCCAATGCAGGGGATGCGGGTTCAATCCCTGGTTGGGGAACTAAGATCCCATATGCTGTGGGGCAGCTAAGCGTGCGTGCCACAACTAGAGAGCCCGTGCGCCACAACTAGAGAAGCCCATGTGCCACAACGAAAGATCCCGCATGCCGCAACAAAGATCCTGCATGCCGCAACTAAGACCCAACACAGCCAAATAAATAATTTTAAATAAATAAATAATAAAGTTAAAAAAAATAAAGTGGTATTTTTAGTGGCATGTTAAAAAAAAGCAATTGGGGCTTCCCTGGTGGCGCAGTGGTTGAGAGTCCGCCTGCCGATGCAGGGGACACGGGTTCGTGCCCCGGTCCGGGAAGATCCCACATGCTACGGAGCGGCTGGGCCCGTGAGCCATGGCCGCTGAGCCTGCGCGTCCCCAGTCTGTGCTCCGCAATGGGAGAGGCCACAACAATGAGAGGCCCGTGTACAAAAAACAAAAAGAAAAAAAAAAAGCAAATGTGTGAGTATTTATTTATTTGTTTATTTTTTTCCCACTAGGAAGAGCCTTTATTGAAGTGGCTTCAAGGGTGAGTAGAAAGGCAGTTTTGATTCCAGAACAAAAAGGTTATAATGATGAAATCCTTAGAGTTCTCACTGCTAGGGGGGTGATTTCCTACTTTAAACAAAGTATGTTCTTAGAAACAAGACCTCTTCCACTGCTGTTTCAATTTTTTAGTGGAAGAGTTTCCTTGGAGAGAGCTCTAAGGTCTCATCGATAATCAAATTATATATATATATATATATATATATTTTTTAATTGGAGTATAGTTGCTTGTGTGAGTATTTATGATTTTTGTTTTTAATAGTGGCAATGTTGTGTTTTCTATTTCAACTATCTGTAGCAATTTCTAGTTACCACAGTCAGTTTCCCAGGGGAAGCCTAGGGAATCTTAGGCTGTGCACCCTGTGAGAGAAACTCGCTTCCTGCCCTGGTTGGGAGGAGAAGGTGAGGCCATGAGAGGCTGGGGTCTGTCCTGCAGCCCAGCCCCTATCCAGGATTCCTCCTGAAGAAAGATTACTCTTGGGTGATTCTGGGGATCTCTTTTGGGACCATAATCTCTGGAGTATTGGTTTTTCATTTTTGTTGTCATTGAGAGTGTGACTCATAGGTCTGTACCTTTTTCAAAGCCAGTTAAGTCTGGGGAAACACCTGCTAAATACAACATCCACATGCCTGAAGGCATTTACTTTCTCTCACTACACCAGATGTGCAGTTAAGGAGTGAATGTTGTGTGATGGACATTTGAAAGAATCATTGATCTTCCTTCCTTGGGATGTAAAAATGAAAACTCAAATTTGTTTTACCTTTTTGGTTTAAAAATTATAGGATGTTAATACCTTGTTAAAATATATAAACCTATAAATTACCAGATACTGCCAAACCACAAGTAAAATTATGCTTTTGCTTATACAAAATGAATCTGATTGTACTCTTACAGTTTTGTGCGATTGATGGCTTGCCCTCTTAAACTTCAGAGGGAAGAAAATTCCCCTCTGACTACTGTTTTGCAGAAAGTCTCTTTCTTTGAGATGTCTGTAGTACATGGCTAGGGCATAGATTCAGGGAGACCTTTCCAAATGGATTTAGAGCAGGTTCAAGTCTGGTTCTTCAGCTGAATTTACGTCTTCTTGTACCTTCTCTTCAATTACTCAGTAGTGCTTCAGTTGTCCAGTGTCCTTAAATGTGTTTGTGCACCAGGATCATTTTTGCTCAGTTGAACTTAAAGGAAAAAATGTACAGGAAGGTGGCAACGCTTAGAGGTAAGGAGCACAGGCTTCATACTTTGGAATCAGACACAATTGATTGCCTTAGTCATGCTGCTGAATATTTATGAAGATCATTTTGCACAACTGTAGAACCATATGTTTAGGATGACTTCTGCTACATCAGGTCCTGTGGTTTAAATGGCAATTATGGATACATTTTGGAAGTTGAACAGTTACAGTATGCAAGTTAGCTTTTAGGATATTAGTTTATTAATATTTGTGTATCTGCAGCTCTCTCTGCATAAAACATCTTTCTTTTACTTGTTTATTTGCCTAGTTAATCTCTCTTCCTTCAAGCTATATTTCAACATTATGGCTTGCAGGGAGCCTTTCCTGATTTCCTGGTCTCTGTTACATGCCTGTTCTATCATGTCCAGTTTCTTGCCCTAACATATGGCTTTGAAATTGTTTCTTGACTTGCACATTTCCTCCAGTTATCTCTGAACTTGTGAGAGCAGGGATTATTTTTATTTTTATTTTTTTAAATTTTTATTATTGCATCGTCTGTATCAATCACAGGCATCATTCTGGTACAGAGTCAGCTCTTGATAAGTATTGATTTAATGAATTATTTATTGATTCTTCAGGTAGTGTTTTCATTTCCAAGGGGAATAATCACCCCTTGTTAAAAAATAAACAAACAAACAAACTTAGTGCAAATCACATGCTTTATTTCTGGCTTTATGATATACTTTTAATAGAGGAATGATGAATGTTAAGAAAGAGGACTTCGAATTCATGTAATTCAGTAAAGGAATTTTACATAGAAAGAAACCAAGATCCAGAGAAATTAATCAATTTATCTGACATCATAGAGCTTGTTAATGGCAGAACCAGTACTTCACAGAGGGAAGCGCTGTTCAAAGGTGAATGTTTATGGGTTTTAGGTCACACCTGTGTTGAACTCTGGTTTAGCTCCTTGGCTTTGTTGCATTGGCTAAAATATTGACTTTTCCAAACCTCAGTTTCTTCACCTCTGATTTGAGGAGGGTATTTAGGAAAGAGAGTGAGGACAGAAAACTTCTTATGAGGATTACATGAGTTAATATATAAGAAAGTGTGCACAAATTGTATAAACTATACAGTAATAGCCATGACTACTTAGTCTTATTATTCTTATACAACCATTGACACTGCCTCTGACTCCCAAGGGAAAACACTTTACCAAGTCTTTGAATTACTATTTATTTCACAACAAATAGATGTGAAGAGCCTTTCTTGTTTTAATTAGGACCTTTGCTATTAACTTATTAAGTGCTTCTTGTAAACACCTAATAAAAAAACAACTACCAATTTGATTTGTATCTAGTCTCCCTCTCCTTTCCATCAGGTTAATTTTCCAACTTCCAGATTGTTAAATAGTACATGCCGTCTTGATTTTGACATGCAAATAACAAGCTATAATTTATGAGTTACTTCCTAAATTACAGATAATTATAAGCACTCATTTTCTTGTGATTAATGTTTAGAAGTGAACTAGGACATAGAATATTTTTGGACTATTATTTTGCCACACTAAAATAATGCTGACATTTGATTATCATGCTAAGGTATTCTGACCACTGCTTAGACATCAGACCTCTAATGCGTGGGAGCTTGTGCTGACACATAAATATTTAGGATTGACATTCCAAGTTAAGGCTCATAGTTGCTCAGTTGATAATAAGGGAAGGAAAAAAAGAAGGCATAAATGGAGTGGAAAGTCTGGCCTGAGGCAAATTTGTGAAGCGGGTGAGGTTAATCTTCACTTTTTTCTCAGGTCTCTTTAACCTTCTCACCATGCTTTCCTTTTTGAGCACACTCTCTGCAGAAACTTTTCTCCTGGATCCCTACAGCCATGCTACCCTGGTTATCAGAGCTCATCACAGCTGTGCTTGTTACAGTTCTTTTCTACAGAAGGTAAAAGCAGCTGGTTCTTCTGCCGGGCAAATGGAAGGCTGCCCCTCCACGCTGGGCTCACCTTCACTTTTCAGGCAAGGTATTGATTGTAACTATTTTCCTTCTGCATACATGCTGCTGCTTCTGCTCTCAAGTCCAAAGCAAAGCAGAGGTATTAACAGTTCAAAACACTTCTGGCCCTTTACTCCCCAGAATTAACTTACCTAATTTTAAGGAAACTCTAGAGAATATAAATCTGCTTCCTTTTAATTGATACTTCAGTTTTAATTCTTTACTCCAGAGGCAAAAATTTAGTCTAATCTTTCTGCCAGTTGATGAACTTTCATTTATTTGCAGGCGGAGGTGGCTACAGTCTTTCATAAGGCATCTTAGCTCATGTTTAAGTATCAACTTGCCATTTTTCCTTAGCCAGTATGGCTAGCCATTCCTTAACTAGCCTGTTTCCTTTTGGAAGGTTTTTCAGTGTTTTTCTTATAGTATGGTGGCTAGAAACACATTTTTTTTTTTGAAGCCCTTGCCCTCAAATTATTTGTACAAGAAGTTAATGTTTCTCTTTCCCTTTTGCTGACTCTCTATGGGTCCTTATCTATTTCTTGCCTTCTCCCTTGCTTTCCTTTCCTACTGAATCTTCTTTCATTTTCTTTTTTTGTCATTCTCAGAGAGCAGAGTAAAATTTGCATTAAATAGTTTTCTTCACATGTATTTCTTTGTATGTTCTCTGTTGTTAACTATACTTTAATAAAGGTAATGTATACTCTGTTGAATAAATAAATGAATTCAAAAATATATGAACATTACAAAAGTTTCTAAGGGAAAAGTAAAAGTTCTTATTGTCCCCTATTGACTTCCTATTCTAACTCCCTAAAATAAACTCTGTTGACAGTTTCTTATGTGTTCTTTCAGACATTTTCTATATAAATCAAGTAATACATGCCAAATCCAAATTTCAGATAAGAGCCTTTGGTTGTGAAAATATCTCCCTTTAATTTTTGTACCTGAGCTTAATTTCTTTATGGAGCACCCATTGTCCTGATTGTCTCTGAGCTCTGGGAGACTGAATAGTGTTAAGGGCTGGAGGCATTTCATCTGGGTCACAGTCATCTTTCTATAGTGGTCCCTACGTTTGCGTTCTTTTTGTTTGTTTGGTTGTAGTGTGGCTCTATCTGGTCGTTTCTCCTCATAAAATTTTTGCCTTATACTTGGGCTTTTGCTGTTGAATACCAAAAGCCAAAAAATTGACTTTTTTTAAACCTGTAGATTCTTCTGCATTATCCTCTTCTGGAGACACAGAACCCACCAGCTGCTGCCTAAATGGGGATAAGTGTCAGAAAGTGAAAGCAAGTATAAGAAAAAAATATTACCTAACAACTGTAAATACGTTAACTCACCATTCAACAGGAATTTTCCTGTTTTCTCAGTATTTTGAGTGAAGCCTGAGAGATAAGGATAATAAACCATGATGTACCTGCACACTCCACTGGTCTGTGGACCTCCCTCTCAGCATCCAGTCTACATAAGCAGAAAATTAGAAATTCACAAGAGAATTTATTGAATAAAGGGCATTTATAAGAGTAAAGAGTGCGTTGGCTTCTGTAGGTAAAGTATATTTGTTCTCCAGCTTCTTTCAAGATTTTCTTTTTGTTTCTTTGTCTTTGGTTTTCTGTACTTTGAATATGATATGCCCGGGAGTAGTTTTTTTTTCTTAAGTATTTATTCTGCTTGGTGTTCTCTGAGCTTCCTGGGTGTGTTCTTTAGTGTATGTCATTAGTTTGGGAACATTCTCAGTCATTATTACTTCAGATATTTCTTCTTTTTTTTTTTCTCTTTCTAGTTACTCATATATAAATTACAGCTTTTCTTAATTATCCCATAGTTCTTGGGTATACTATTCTATTTCTTTTTCCATTCATTTTTATGTTTGCATTTCTGTTTGGGAAGCTTCTGTTGATATGTCTTTAAGGTCACTGGTTCTTTCACCAGTCTACTAATGAGCCATCAAAGCACTGCAAAAGCACTCTTTATTTCTTTTATAATGTTTTTGATTTCCAGCATTTTCTTAGAGATTCTGTCTCTCTGCTTTTATTAACTATTCTTACATGTTGTCTACTTTTGCCTTTAGAGACCTTAGCATATTAATCATAGTTACTTTAAACTCCCCATCTAATAATTCCAAAATCTGTGTCATATCTGAGCCTCATTCTGATGCTTGCTGAGTCTCTTCAAACTGTTTTCTCTTGCTTTAGCATGCCTTGTAATTTTTTGTTGAAAGCTAGACATGGTCTAGCAAATACTAGGACCTGAGGTGGTAATTAGGCCTTTAGTATGAGATTTTATGTTAATCTGGCTAGGAGCTGACTGTGTTTAATGTTTGCTGTAGCTCTAAGTGCCAGAGGTTTCATTTTCCTCTAGTTTCTTTCTTTCTTTTTTTTTGTTTTTTTGTTGCTGTTGTTGTTTTTTCCCTCACTGTTGTCTTTGGATTCCCCTTAGAACTCCCTTTATTTATTTATTTATTTATTTATTTTGGCTGTGTTGGATCTTTGTTGTGGTGCACAGGCTTTCTCTAGTTGTGGTAGCTGGGGCTACTCTTCGTTGCTGTGTGTGGGCTTCTCATTGTGGTGGCTTCTTTTGTTGCGGAGCGTGGGTTCTAGGTGCGTGGGCTTCAGTAGTTGTGGCACATGGGCTCAGTAGTTGTGGCGCACGGGCTTAGTTGCTCCGCAGCATGTGGGATCGTCGCGGACCAGGGCTCAAACCCATGTTCCCTGCACTGGCAGGCGGATTCTTAACCACTGCGCCACGAGGGAAGTCCCAGAGCTCCTTTTTAAGTGTGGTCTGTGTCCTGCAGCTTTCTCAGTTGTAATTCCATGTTATTGTACTGAAGTCTTGTTGATGTGCTGGCAAGATTTTGGGGAGGGGCAGTGCTCTGTACTGTTCATTTGATTACATCTAAGTTTTATTAGTGGACTTGAGTCTCTTGGCTGTTTTCCTTAGAAGCATTTCTTAGCCTTTTTTTCCCCTCCCTTTCTGTGAGATAGGGAGGCATAGAGGACTGGAGTTGACTAATTGCCTTTTCCTCAGATCACCTAAGGCTCTAGTAGTCTCCCCTGGAGGGCAGACGTTTGTCATGGAGAACACTCTGGGCATATTTCAAAATGGTTACATTTCCCTCTCCTTGCCCAAAACGTGAGGGGATTTCTTCTTTGATTTTCATTGTGAGAACCTCTTGGAACTCCTGGAGGTAAAACCCATGAAAATGTGGTGGCTCTTCTAAGACTGGGCCCCAGGGGTGTTTAACACTAAAGTTAGTCCACATTTGGCCTCCAGCAATTCACCAGCATTATCATTTGTGTGTGTTCCTACCAGTTACAGGCTCCAGAGGTGTCTGTTCCAGGTCAGCTCATCTCAGTTGTGATTCTCTGTAGTCGCCTATCTCTCTAGAGTTCCAGGTACGGTTTGTGCAGTGACCTCAGTTCTCTGATGGATCTAAGAAAAGTCTTTGATTTGCGGTGGGCACAGCTGTTCTCTTGTGAGGGTGAGAGTGACAACTTCTAAGCTCGTTACATATCAGAAGGTGAAACTGGTCTCCCCTCACTTTCTTCTAAAACTCTTCATGATATCATGAAGTCCCCTTTGTGTCCCAGAACCTCCCCCGGGAGTGCCCTACCCCTGCTGCTCTCCAGATTTAGTGCTCTCTCATTTTGCCACACAGCTGTCATCTCAGCGCTTGGTGCTTCCTTGGTGCTTTTCTGGATTCATGCCAACATAGTTTTGGTTTATTCTTCATTTTGCTACAGTTTATTGTCTCAGCTCCCTAAGGAAGGGAGTATGGCACATAAATTTTCTGAGCCTGTGTCTGAAAATGGCTTCTAGCACTCAGTGTTACTGATAAGAAATATGATACCAATCTGACTTTGTTCTGAAAGTTTACATTGCTATGTGTAGTCTTTTTTATTTTTTTAATCCACTGGAATGGACACTAAGTATTTTCTTTCATCTACAGATTTATGTACTTTACAATTGAGATAGTCCCTTGAATTATTGCTTTGATAATTTTATTTCTGTTTCTTGGATGCCTCCTTCTGTGATTTATATGATTCTGGTTTTGGACTTTTTGAATTCTCTTTCTTTCTAAATTCTCTATTTCTGTATCTTGCTCATCTTCACCCACCCCACCCCATCTTTTCCATTTTACTGTATTTTTACAGGAAAAGCCCCTCAATTTTATTGTCCAAATATTCTACTAATTTTTTAAATTTTAGTAATCATAATTGAAAAATTCTAAGAACTTGCTTTCTTTTGGTTCCCTGATTAGTCCTTTTACATAATAATATGTTTGGTTTGTTGATGTAATATCTTGTCTAACCTCTTTATGCTTTTATAAAGAAGTTTTGTTTGTTTAAATTCTATTCTGTTCTCTAAATATTGTGTATCCTTTGGGGTAGTATTTTCTGAGTTTTTCGGGGGCCTTTCTTATTTTTTTATTGAGGTATAATTGACACACAACATTATATTAGTTTCAGGTGTACAACACAATGACTCAATATTTGTATATATTGCAAAATGGTCACCTCAATAAGTCTAGTTAACGTCTGTCACCATACATAGTTGCAGAATTTTTTTCTTGTGTTGAGAACTTTTAAGATCTATTCTCTTAGTAACTTTCAAATATGCAATACAATATTATTAACTATAGTCATCATGCTATCCATTACATCCCCATGACTTATTTATTTTACAATATAACTGGAAGATTGTGCCTTTTGACTCCCTTCACCCATTTTTGCCTACCTCCCAAGCCCTGCCTCTGGCGGTCACCAATCTGTTTTCTTAATCTGGATCTCTCACTTTCATGCTGAAGCTTTCCTCAAATATTTGGTGATCCCTGGTTATTTACTCATATATTGTAATAAAGCAATAAAATATGCTGATGGGACTTCTGTTCATATTGTAAGAAGTTTGTCCACAGATGAACTTGGTTTGGGGTACAGATGGGCAGGCAGGGAGGCTGGTGTTAAACTGGGAAATCTCTAAATTACAATTGACAGATTTAGCAAATAAAAATATGGGACATGCAGTTAAACTCGAATTTTAGTTAAAACAGTTGTTAAAGAAAAAACCACAGGCCTAATATGGCATTACTTGTGCTAAAGCTAATGATACCAAACCTAGATTTAATACCTAACTCAGCTGCAGTTTCTGCCTTCACCAGAAACGTAATCTTAATCAACCAGTTTAGAATTTTCTGGTCAGCACCAACGTAGTGCAGTAATCTGTCACATGGGCCCTCTCCATCCCTGAGGAAGAAGAGGCAATCTGCATGGTTAAACCCCTGCTGATCCTTTACCCCCAATAAGATGTCCTGGCCTAAAAATAATGCTTTCTTTTCTTTTCCTAATAGCTGCATTACCCCATTCTTCTTCCTAAAAAAACATTCCATTTTGTACAGCCCTTTGGAGTGTTCTTCTAGTTGCTAGATGGGATGCTGCCTGATTCATGAATAGTTGAATAAAGCCAATTAGATCTTCAAATTTAGTTGGTTGAATTTTGTTTAACACAATAAGTAACTTTTTAGTGTAAATATTTTATTTACAACCCTACCCTAAATGTCATTATGTGAAGGTGTTTGCTTAGGGTCAGTTTCTTTGAGAGGAGCCCTCTAATACTTTGCCTGGGGGCAGAAATCTGACTCTTGTATCTATGTGTGTATGTGGGGAAGAGGGGTAGAGTTTGGAGTTGACTGTTCTGTATATACAAATTTTCAAGTAATTTGCTTATTTTCAGTGACATGTCTCACTTTTGCCCTCTGCAGTATCTGACATTTCCAGGTACCACGTGTCACTGTGGTTCTGTGACCTTGATAGGGTCGCATCTCAACTGAGCCCCCCTCAATGCCTCTTATAGGCCAGAGCTTCTGAACCTATGTGCCAGGTGGATTAGAAATGTTAAGCAGGATACTGATAATTATACACTTTTTATCATGACAAAAATTTTAAAGTATTTTTACTGTCCTTTAAAAAATTTACAGCAATTAAGTTTTTAGTTAACATCTTTGATTTTCTGATTTTAGTAATTGTTCTTTTAATGCACAGGACTCTATGCAGAGCACCTATTGTCAAGAGAGCAGCAGAGTGTCCCAGTTTTTCTATTACTTCTTTTGGGATTTTTTTTTTTTTTTTGTCTTCAATGATATTCCGTTTTGAGTGTTGAGTACAAAAGATTTAATGCTTCAGCAGACCGCTCTGGTTAGCGTGGTGTATCATGCAGAACCTCCTGTAAACCAGGCTCAGTGTTTTCCTTCCTCAGACAGCTGGCCCTGGAGAAATCCCTAGGAGTCCTACTGAAAGAAGAAGTGACAGCACAGCAGGAGCAGGCAGGGGCCATATGTTCCCAAAGTTTACTTGTGCCTTTAGAGTCAGCTAGTCCTATCTTGTACATGTCATTTTCACATGCCAACTTGGTGGCTTCCTGGATCAGATAACCAGTTCATGATGAACAGTCACATCCCCTGTTACTTGGTATCTCAGAGTTAAGTCTCTGTCTCCAACAAGTAGCCTAGCAGCAAGAGAACATCTGTTTTGTAAAAGGAGAGTATTTATCTTCTAAAAGAGGGCTGGCATGTCTCCTAAATTCTAGAGGTCTGTCTGTGAATCTTCAGTCAGGGCTTGCTGTTGGGTCCTTGCAGCAGTCTATTTGCTACAGACCTTCTGATCAGCAGTAGTTCTTCCAGATCCCCACTTCAATTGCTGGATTATGAAGCTGCTTGTGCTGCGGTCTGGGTTAGCTGGAATATCTTATTGTGGTCTGGCTTCTACTTAAGGTTGACAGCCTTGCAAATTATTTATTTAATAAGTTGGTGGAAGGAGAATATGCAAATATTTTCTCCAAAATCCAAAGAGCTCCCTGAAATGTTACATCTCTATTTTTGTGATAAGCAAGCAAGGTCCAGCACCTTGTCTTTAACTTCGGAGGGGATATTCATATCCTGTTATGTCTTGGACTCTAGACTCCCTAAAACTTCAAAGAGTTGGAAGGACACTGATTTTCCTAGGCATTATCTATGTGTGTATATTTCCTCAATATAGGAGATCAGCATGATGGCCTTTGGAATGGTGAGATGATACAAGTGTTTGCAGATGAAACTGTGGTACAAAGCCAAGAGTTGAGGAGGAACAATGATGACCCAACCTTCTGCTGGCTGAAGGAATATGTGTGTGTGTGTGTGTGTGTGTGTGTGTGTGTGTGTAAGAGAGGGAGATTGTTCGATAGAGAGAATTGGAGCATACAAGGTATCAGGGGCCGTTCCAGTAAAGAGCTACATATGGATCAGCAACCACGATTGAGTCAACACCTGATTAGGTTAACAGCAATCTACAGTATTGATTTTTTCTAAAGTCAACCTGTTTTTTACATGGGCCAAACAGGCCAGTTAGATGGGAATGGAATGAGATTTACAATCTCAGGATTTTTCAAGTACTCATTGGAGGTACACTGATATCTGAAATCCCCTCAGGAGTACAGATTTGATTTTTGACTTTCTACTTTGGGAGAAAGGATTTATCCCTGAGACTCATTTTGCCGTTTCTATCATTATATCCTTTACTTCATAGTTCAGGGTCCTGATGTTATGGTTGTGTCAGTAGCTGAGTATGCCTGTTCCAACTGAGAATTCAGAATTGAGGAAATAACCACAGGCATGTTCTCAGATATACTAGGCCTATGCTGAGATGGAGTTGAGCCAAAGCTCCAGTTATAAATCATCCCCTAAGTAAATCCTTTCTAACTCTTAGGAAACAGTGGCATTCTGGATCCTCAGGGGTTTATGTCATCTCAGAATCAGTATCCATTTGTTATTGGAAGGTATGGGTAGTTCCTTTTCTCAACTCATAGTAACCCTGTGTATTAGGGTTCTCCAGAGAAACAGAACCAATAGGATATATATAGATATATATGAGGAGATTTATCACGGGAATTGGCTCACATGATTACAGGGGCTGAGATATACCACAGTCCTGCCATCTGCAAGCTGGAAAGTCAAGAAAACCAGTAGTATATCTCAGTCCGTGTCCAGAGGCCAAAGACCCAGGGAGCCAATGGTGTAGCTCCCAGTATGAGGCTGGAGGCTTGAGCATCAGGGCTACACTGGCATTAAGTCCTGGAGTTTGAGGGCCCGATAACCAATAGTTCCAATGTGGCATTAAGTCCTGGAGTTTGAAGGCCCGATAACCAATAGTTCCAATGTGGCATTAAGTCCTGGAGTTTGAGGGCCCGAGAAGCAATAGTTCCAATGTGGCATTAAGTCCTGGAGTTTGAAGGCCTGATAACCAATAGTTCCAATGTGGCATTAAGTCCTGGAGTTTGAGGGCCCGAGAAGCAATAGTTCCAATGTCCAAGGGCAGGAGAAGGTGGATGTCCCAGGCCAAGGAGAAGAAGGGAGAATTCACCTTTCCTTGGCTTTTTTGTTGTTGTCCTATTTGGGCTTTCAACAGACTGTATGACGCCAGCCCTCATTGGTGAGGGCAGATCTTTTTTACTCTGTCTATATGATTCAAATGGTAACCTCTTCTGAAAACACCCTCACAGACACACCCGGAAATAATATTTTACCAGCTATCTGGGCATCCCTTAGCCCAGTCATGTTTACACATAAAATTAACCATCACATCCTAACAAATGGCCCTAATCCCTTTAGAGTAGACTTCTAGGAATTTTCTAAGAAGATTTATACTTGTGGTATTATTGCAAGGTCCCTCCTGAAATATACCTGGTCTCACCTTTATTCAGGGGCTGTGGGTGTATTTACTGACCCAGGCCTGGAAATTGGATGAGGAGCCTTAAATCTGTGGACTCAAGTCAGGCTTCTGTTTACCAGATGTAGGTTTTTATTGATGTTATACAAATCAAGCAGAACCTTAGTAAAACTGCCCATTTTTCTCAGTTCTTCATTAATTAGCACATACCAAAGATCCTTGCGGGTCAAACCATTTTGGTAATCGCTCTGGCTCTGCTGTCCATCATAGTCATCTTGCCCACTTTGCTTTTCCTGGTTTAGTGATGCTCTGTCGGCTCATTGAAGTCAGGGAGATCATTTAAGTAGCAGCTTCTTTCAACCTAGAAGGACAGCCTCTACAGAGCTACAGAGCTTTTCAGGAAAGGTGGTGCTTCAATCTTCCTTGACTGAATATTGACTAAAGCAGTGTATTTCTCAGTGGTTTGGTTGGGTGGCATACTCTGAGCCCTCTTAGGAGATCTAGTTAGGAGATGGTTATACCTAATTAATCTATTCCAACGTTTCTGTCTTCTTAAGTCTTGGGATTTCTTGCTGAACACTTCCAAAGATTTTTTTTTTTTTGTCATACTAAGTTCATTTAATGAAAGTGTAGCCTTATTTATAAATTCATCCTGGTCTATACTTTTTTTCCTTTCTCCATGGTCTATCACTCATAGAATCTATTTCCATGATATTCCCCCAGGTTAACCACAGTGTAAAATTAACTACAAAATATTTAAATTATTTTGGTATGTAAGCTGTTTACTTTCTGAATTAGACTTTGTACCATCCTCACCATGACATGTTTGGATTTGATTCTAGCTGACAATCTTAAGGCAATGAAAGATGCAAGGAGTGGACCATGAGAAAACTTGTCATTCTTTTGAAAGGTATCCTGCTCAGATGAAGCCATTAGAGGATCTTAGGTCTGGCAGGTCTCTACTTATCAGACAGGGAAGGAGGAACTGCTTCTGCTGACCAGGGTGGCACCCAGGGACTTAGGGATCTGGGCTACTCAAAGTTATCTGAGTCTACCCGAATGTCTTCATTCAAATGATCAGGCTACCACTTTCTCCCAATGTCCTAAGTTTTCCAGAAACACTTGATGAGGTTGAGAATTGACATATGTGTACCATAACTTGAGCTGAGAACTTAAAATCCTGCACTGGTTATTTTCTTTTTTATTAGCCTCAACAATGTAGTTAGAAGACATTATTGACAGTCCCATGGACTTCATGTTCTTAATTTTTACCGTAATATTTTATTGTAGCAGCTGCTTGGTTTGTCAAAGCATTGACTCCAAAATGGGCTTCATTCCACATGATCACAGGTAACAATCTAAATAACTGTTTCACCAACGCACATCATGGATTTCCCTAGTCCCCGCGATTTAGTTCTGGTAGGAGACTTTCTCTACGGAAACCTATTTAGGTCAGAGAGCAAATCCTAGATTTCCATTTCTTTGATACTCTGTCGTGGAGGTACACAGTTGCAAGGGCAGAATGTAGCCTGCTTAATAAGGGATTTACTGTACCATATTATATGGGTTGCAGAAATATTGGAAGGGTTGAAGAAGCAAGTTTCAGGATGAACTTCCAGAAATAATTCCCGAAGCCACAGAATGGAAATGGTTGCCAGTGTAGTTGGTGTTCCTGCTAAAATGAGGAAGGTGGGAAGCTATGGTTGTTAGCTCCAGAGCCATGCTGCAGTTGGTATGACCCACACCAGAAGAAGGCATGCTTCATTCTGTGATTCTCTTCTCACTTCCTCAGTTCTGAATTCAAGTTTCACCAAAAAAAAAAAAGAAAGAAAGAAAAGAAAAGCCTCAGTTGGTGGAACCTAAATCATACTGGAACTTCATCTGCAAGTTCATCTGGGAAGTGTAGTTTTTATTTTTCCAGTCCCTATAGTATACTAGAGGAAGATCCAAATAGAGGTTGAGAGGCTCAGTCTACTGTAATTCTTCAATGGATTTTTAATTGCTTTATACTTTTCTTTCTCCTACTTTTTATTTTTTTATTTGTATCTATATTTAGGTATTGTTCTGGTTTCTTTTTGGCTATTACTGTTTTGAATGTACAAGCTATTTACTAAAACAATGTGTGGAGAGAAACAGGGAGCATGACCTAGGGCAGCTGCCAGTATCAATTTGTGAGCATTGTCTCAAAACATTTCTCACATAGTCACTGTGTCTTCTCTTGGGGCACTTTCTCCTTCACTTGGACAAATAGACAGTGAACTGCTACATATCAGTGGTTTTCCAAATTGTGAATTTGTCTTTATTTAGTTCTCTTATTAACTGACTCTGGTACCAACTGCATATATGATTATACTTTTTGCCTCGTCCCCACTCCAAATGCTGAGTTAGGAGTCTATGTCTCAGGAAATAAACGTGGCAAGTATAAATGGTTTGTCCTTTGGTCCCTTCTATTCTACGATTCTGTGTGGGTGGAACTGGGCACACATACAGAACTGATTGAAGCAAGTAAACAATAGTTGCTGAGGCTTCCTGGGCTCTGTCACTTACTTTTTAAGAACTCCGTTACCTGCAGGAACTCTGGAGAGGTATAAGTTAGCTTGTGGCATCCTCTCTGGATTTGGCAAATAGCCTTCACAGTTTATGGTTTGGGATTATGACCATTCCTAGTTTTATTAGAGTTTTCTTTTCTGCTTTTTGTTCTTTGTTATTTTGTGAGCTCAGCTAGTATAGTGTAATAAAAACAGCTTTATCATGATATATTTTGCCAGAAATATGGAAATAGGAAAGAGAGGGAAAGAAATATTTTAGATTTTTCTCTCAGAGTAGTTATAGTAAAACAAAAGTCAAGTGCCTTTTTTTAAAAATTTTTATTTTGGCTGCACCACGTGGCTTGCGGGATCTCAGTTTGAACCCAGGCCACGGCAGTGAGAGTGCCAAATCCTAACCACTAGACCACCAGGGAACCCCCCTCAAGTTCCTTTTTACTCATGTGGCTTTTAACTCCTTTCGCATGTCAGTGGTGCTTAATAGCAACAACATAAAGAGAGTGAATTTGGTAACTCTGACTGGATGATTATATAGTTTGGGATCTAACTATTGGACAATGCAAACGACAACTTAAACCTCTACACTGTTTATTAAACGTGGTAAATATAGCTTTTCCCTTGTATAATTCTCCTGAAGAAACTTCTTATCTGGGGACCCATCGAAAATTATGAAATTTTGCCTCTTCTTTGACCCATCTTCCCTTCAAAGCACCCTTGGATGCTGAATAGTTTCAATAGTATATTAAGAATAAATGGCTTCCTTAGGGCTGTGGAGGGGAAACAAAAGTATTATGGGTATTAGGGCCAAAGTAAAACTAGTAATATTTAGGTCATAAATGGAAATGTCACTGTGTCCTGGCGTGGTTTGCTTTGCATATTTATGATTTTAGTTATTTATACCCTACTTTGTTTTGAAAAGGATTTCAGGCAACTTACAAAAATATACAAAATAAAAACAAATAAGTGGGGAAATTGAGGTAAAGGGAAAATATTTTGGAAAAACAAGATGAAGCAAAGGGTAAAAGAATTTAACAAATGCTTGCTGCAGGATTCAGTCTACTTGCTTAAAGTGGGCTAGCTATTTGGCTCAGAGATTTCTAGAAGCCAGTGTAAAGAGGGAAATGTAATTAGTTACAAGATTCACAAACTTATTAAGATACAAACAAAGTCACTGCTCAGGGGACCTGTATAATATTCCTGGTACTAAAAAACTGGTTAAACTGTAATGACTTGTTTTCTTAACAACATTTGTAAGGTAAGGAAAACAACACATGTCACAGAGAAAATTTTGTGTAACTTCTTTTAGTAAAATTCCGTGGCATAACACCAAAAAGTCATTCATGTAAAATTTATTCCAGTGGGGGTTAGAATAGAAAAGTTCAGGTGCCGGCTCCTACTGGTTTGTAGAATTTGAGTATTCAGATAAATGTATTCATTGCAAAGATTATATTTCTTTCAATTTTAATAATTGTTTTAAATTTATATATGATGCATATGTGTAAAAAATTCAACTAATATGAATAAATAAATTTAAAATCAAAACAAAACCCACTTCTACTTTCCAGGAGTACTCATTGTTAAAAATTTGGATTTTTTTTTTAAATATATAACCAAATGTATTAATGTACTTGTGGTGTGTACATACACACACTTAAAGACATATAGGCAGAATTACATTCTGATGTCCACCACTCATAAATCCAGGATCATCACTTTTAAGTCATATGCTTTGGTGAAGGGTCCAACTGCTGGTCTACACGGACTAATGGAATAATTTCGTTTGGGGAGAGTGCTCTTCATGCTGCCAGGAAGAGAAGCCAGGGGCAGATGTGTCCTAAAGGATATCTGCCAGTACAGTTACTCAGGAATGTGCAGTGGAGCAGTCATGCAGGCAAGCTTTTCATCTCTGCCCCTGACCACCCATTGCCTCCAACCAGGCAGCACACATCACATATCTGCTTCCAGGCCAGAGGAGTGTAAGTGAAAACTCAAGTGAAAAAGAAAAGCTCTTGTCCTTGGTTGCTGCAAATGCTTTGGTGACAAAGAGCTGGTCAGGTCCAAAAGACCACACTGGTCACAGGAGAGAGAGGTTAAAACTCAACAAAAGGGGGCTTCCCTGGTGGCGCAGTGGTTGAGAGTCTGCCTGCCGATGCAGGGGACACGGGCTCGTGCCCCGGTCCGGGAAGATCCCACATGCCATGGTGCGGCTGGGCCCGTGAGCCATGGCCGCTGAGCCTGCGCGTCCAGAGCCTGTGCTCCGCAACGGGAGAGGCCACAGCAGTGAGAGGCCCACGTACCGCAAAAAAAAAAAAAAAAAAAAAGAAACTCAACAAAAGGAAATGGACTTAATAGAAATATCAGTTCAGGGAGTTAAAATAAATATTACATATGTCCTAAGAGTTATAAACAAAGCTATCATGACCAAGGAATATGATTAGGGATTTATGAAATAAGAGTAGATAGTAACAATAATGTTATATGCTAATTATATCTCAACAAAAATAGAATAGATAGTAATGGCAATAATTAGAAGGTGTGACTATAAAGACTATGGTATAATTATTAACATTAAAATCTCACTTCACTTTTAGAAGAACACAAAATCAAATGAAGAAGAAATTAATGAGCTGGAAATGTGAGAAATGACATAAAATGGCACACAGCAACAAGGATTAAAGAAGCAAAAATACAAGAGAAAAGTTGATAGCATTAAATATTCCAGCATCTATCAAAATGAGTGCCAGATGGAGAAAATAGAGAGAATGGAAATGATATTTAAGGGAAGGAAAAGACAGAGAACTTGTGGACAGGAAGATATGGTTACTCGGATAAAGGAAAACCCCAAATCCTGAGCAGGATGTATGTGCACACGCACTTACACACACACACACACACACACACACACACGCTCTCAGCTACGTGGTAGAGAGATTTTAGAACATGAAGAATGAAAAGTCCTAAAATTTTCTATAAAGAAAATAGATTATTTACAAAGGAATAAGAATCTGATTGATGTGAATCTTTTTAGCAGCAACATCAGGTTGTAGAGGTTGATAAAATCAAAGACGAAGAATGGAGATTGGAAACAAAAACATTGAACGTTCAAATAAATAGATATCAAATTCTAAGAGTAAAATATTTTAAAAGGAAACTAGCAGGAAAATAAAGGTTAAACAGGCAAACTAATAGTTCAGTAACAGGTTTTACCAAAGGAAGGATAGAAGGATGACAATGAATCAATCACAAGCAAAAGTCATACAGAAATATCAGCTAAACAGTCTCGAGATACGGGAACCAAACCAAAACAAAACAAAACACAAAACTGAATTTTTTTCCTGGATAGAAAATATCTTCGGGCAGGAAAGAAAAGGGGAAGAGGGAAGGAGAGGACAGACAGGCAGATGACTATTGGTAGGGAACTCATGTCTTAAAATTTTGAGGTGGCTCTCCTCTTAGCTCTTCATGGGGAAAGAACCAAGACGACTGACTCTAATATGATGGCCTTATACTTTGCCCCGTTACTTTAAACCTGCAGGAAACGTGTCTATACTTAGAATCTCAGTGGTAGTGGTTTTTTATTTCAAACAGGTGGTAGTTGGGTGTGGTGTTCTTGCGTGACCCATGCAGCTGTTGACATCACCTCTAAACACTTTCCACACAACTTGAATATCAGCATATATATTTTTTCCTTTTGGCCATGCCACAGGGGTTGCAGGATCTTAGTTCCCCGACCAGGGATCGAACCTGGGCCCCTAGCAGTGAGGGCACCATGTCCTAACTACTGGACCGCTAGGGAATTCCCAGTATCAGTGTATTATAGTAAGTTGAAGAAAATCACAAATACCCATAGACCTTTTTCCATAATTCAAGACAAAGGGTGTCACTTCACCATTGAGTTTAGCAGTATGTTAGTTGGAATTGTCTCTAAAGCAAACACTAGGGCAATCTGCTTTGAATGTCTCACTTTAAAAATGGTTTATCATTTTTTTCATATTTGGATTAAAACATAAGAAAAAAAAAGGAAATGAAGAGAGGAAAGGAAGCATTGGGAAATATCTCTTCAAGGCTTTGGGTCAAATCTGTACATCTCTGTAGATAGTAAATTCCATTTTTTCATCATTGATCTTTATATTTAGAGACAACATTCTTGAAGGTTATAGTATAGTAGTATTATGCACATGCTACTGCAAAATTCAGTAAACAACTGAAACCCCGTCTGTGCTTGCTTCTCTACTTTCTTTGTCTTAAGAACTACACAAAATAACACATGAAAGAATACTACACAAAAACCACTCCTTCTGGACTTGAATGTCATAAAACTAGACAGATAAAACTGTTTCAGTGAAATTTGTCATAAGCTGGCCAAACCTAATTAAATTACATCTCCAATTCAAAATGACACTTGATCATACATGTTTGTGGAGCTCTTATCTGGGTATACTCATGTTTAATGATCTTTTGTACTTTCAGCAACAAATGTTATATCTACTTTCCCATAGCTTTCCCCTCCTGTTAATGGAGTGAGAAATGAAATATGCTTTCTTAACTTCCCTTGGGCTTTAAGTAAAGTTAGAGCATGACTAGGCAACCAGCAATGGGAAACAATGAGAAACGAATGACAAGTTCTCTCAAAATCAAATCCTTCCTTAAGGTCAGCTACCACATGCATTGCACTGCAGCTAATAATAATACAGAAGAAATAAACAAAGACTTGTAACCTTATTGCTCTTTTCTCCTTCCTCTGCTTTCCACACCCCAGGCTCTGTAGCCCTGGGAGATAGGTTGCTGTCAATGTTAACCTTATTTAGTAGGTTGAAACATGAAAACTAGTATCAACATAAACTGATTGACTTAACTGTGAGTTCCTTAAGGACAGGGATTGTATCCTATTGGTACTTTGAATCCCCAGACAGAGAACAATGCCTAGCTTATGTTTGTTGCCCAAGAATAACATAATGCCACTTCACATATATTTGTGGCACACAAACACACAGTTCTGCCAACCCCTATCGTGGAAGAGATAAAAGTAGCACCATGAATACAGAACTCTGGACCCTCCACAAAACATAGCTCTGCTGAGATGGTCTTCTCTCTGGTTGTTCCAGGTTGATCTTTTTTAGAGGGTAGATAAGCCCACACTCACTTTATCACTGGGGTGTCGAAACATCTTCATTTTCAAGTAGTGCAAGAAACCAGAAAGATTTGTATGGAAACAGTTAGTAATATGGGACTATAAAAGTATCCAATTGGGACACTTTGTTCTTATTATTTTATCTTCAACATTCTTTATTTTGGGAATTAATGAACAGAAGAAGTTTTTCAATGCAATTAGTGGTCCATGAGGGGCAATGTAGTGAGTGAAAAAAGCTAGGAGTCATGTGATCAACTAATATTTACTGGATTGTCTATTATATGTCAAATCTTTGCTAAGCTTTGGCTATCTCAAAGTGAGTAAGACAGATATGGTCCCAGTTCTCCTTGAGTTGACAGCTTAGAGGATGTGATAGGCATAAAACTAACCAACTAAACAAACAACCCAGTAAACAAGTATGCTTCTTTTTTTAAAAAAATTTATTATTTATTTTTTATTTTTGGCTGAGTTGGGTCTTTGTTGCTGTGCGCAGGCTTTCTCTAGTTGTGGCAGGCGGGGGCTACTCTTCGTTGTGGTGCACGGGCTTCTCATTGCAGTGACTTCTCTTGTTTTGGAGCATGGGCTCTAGGCACACGGGCTTTACTACTTGTGGCTCGCAGGCTCTCGAGCACAGGCTCAATAGTTGTGGCGCATGGGCTTAGTTGCTCCGCGGCATGTGGGATCTTCCCAGACCAGGGCTTGAACCCTGCATTGGCAGGCAGATTCTTGGCAGGCAGATTCTCTAACCACTGTGCCACCGGGGAAGCCCCGGTATGCTTCTTAGGAAAGAAACAAGGTGCTGAGATAGGGCTTGGCATTGGTTTATGGGGTGCAGGGGGAACTGACTTCAGAGAGGGCACCACAATTAGGTAATATATAGTCTGAGGTCAGGAGGAGAGCCCAGACCTGGGAGAGGTGTGTTCCAGACCAATAAACCACAAAAGCAGAAGCTTTGAGTTGGGAAAGAATTTTCATGTTAGATCTAGGTTGAATATAAACAGATTCGTCTCTGAGCATAAGCATCTCTGAGCATAAGATTGAAGCTCTTGATGAGTTTTCAGTAATAGATTAGTGTGTATTTAATCGCCTTTTCAGAATCTGTTAGTTTAATCTCTTTTACATTAAACAGGCTCTTAAACAAGACTTCGGAACGCTGCTGTATCACACCAGGATTATTTTACTATCTATAGACATTTTGCATCTTAAAAAGCCGTACAAAAACATGTGTCTGTTTAGATGACCTTTCATAACTAATTCCAGTTGGGTTTTGTCAGCCAATTGTAATGCTTGTTTTCTTAACAGGCAAGTAACCTTCCTTTTCTTGGAGCAAGAACATTTGATATGTTAAATGATTAGAACAAGTTAAGTCCTTAGCAAACTCTGTTCACTAACATATGTCCCTCTGATACCAAACTACAGCCATAAAATGAGCCACAATAAAACAATCCCGGGGAACAGATCTCCTGTTGTCAGGATAAGAACATGCTAGTCTGGTCTGCTGGAAAATGAGTGACAGTACAATCTAGGTTGCTTCAGCTGAGGCAGCCAAGGTCATTCTGTATCAGCTGACAGCCAGCGTATCCCCAGATAACTTGTGAGCAAGCCTAGGATAGATTGGTAGAACTACCTGATCACCCATTTTTGCAAACAGTACACACTCATTGTATGTCACTGAGGTTTTGTGAGTATTTGTTACACATTATTATTATGGTTTTATTAGATAACTCACATTGACCTGAGGGAATTTTGCTCCCTAAATAGTACATCCCTTTTTACTCTTTCTACTCCTTCTATGCCTGGGCCACACCATTTCTAGCCTCATTTTAGTATGTTTTATCTCTCTGTTTTTCTATTTTCCATTTATTCCTATTGATATGAATTTCTTAGTTTTAAAATAATAGCTTCTTTCGACAGCCTGCTTATTTGGGGCAAACTCTTTGTATGGTAGTCTTCTGGCGAGTTAGGCAAGAGGACTCTTCCATAAAGAGTGAATCATAGCAGGAGGTTACTTCTGTGGGTGTCCTGAATAATGTCCTTGGGGGTCTGGGTGACCAGAGAATTGTCAGGGTACCAGAACAGTCTCCAAAAAGGGAAGGGTATTACCTCTGGCCATGGTTTCTTAGATTAGAGAACATGATTCAAGTTCAAGGGTTTTCAAGGGCCCTTACACCTGTCTTTCTGACATCCAGCCCCAATTTACCTTGTATTGTTATCTTAAATATATATGTGACATATCCTCAACAAGATTGTAAACCTGTTGAATGTAGGCTTTGTTTTACATATGTTTTTGAAATCATGGCATGTTGTCCACTGTGCCCTGCATATAGTGGGCCCTAAGTCAGTGTATATTACTAATGATGATGAAGAATAATAAGAGGCTAAAGGAAGAAGAGAGAGTTTGTGACAAATATCTCTAATTAATTTCACCCTCTCTTAATTTTTAAAAATCTTAGTCTGGGAAGATACATTCTAGATTTAAACAGGAATAAATTCAAATTAAAAAATTTTTTAAATTCTTAGAAAAGAGAAATAAGTGTGGAATGTACAAATCAAAATGAATAGTAGATTACACACTGGAGACTTCGAAATTACCAAAGTCAAGAAGTGCAGATACAACAGCCACCTACTGATTATTAAATTGATGAAGATTATAATTCATTGAAATAAGCAGTGGCTCCATATGCCTAAGACAGGAAGCTTGTTGGAATGCAGTTGCCAATGTGAAAATCATTGCTTAATGTTAAATTTGCTTTTAATAACTCCTTGGCAGACTTCTACTAGCAATTATAACACAAAGCAAAATATGTTGCAACAACATGTGTGAAAATATTGAGTCTGAAATTCGTTTTATTTACAACACTCATCCTTTGCCTTATACTTGAAATTTTCACTGATTCCTATATTCATTTAGAATTTATGTCATAGCCCCAGTCTGTTAATAAAGATTAGCTATAGATTCAGAGAATCTTACTTTTAAAAATGACTCTTTTTCTTAATACAAAAGTAAGTGAGAGAGTGGCATGGACATACATACACTACCAAAGGTCAAATAGATAGCTAGTGGGAAGCAGCCATATAGCACAGGGAGATCAGCTCAGTGCTTTGTGACCACATAGAGGGGTGGGATAGGGGGATGCAAGAGGGAGGGGATATGGGGATATATGTATACGTATAGCTGATTCACTTTGTTATACAGCAGAAACTAACACAATAATGTAAAACAATTATACTCTAATAAAGATGTTTAAAAACAAACAAAAAACCAAAAAAAAAAAGTAATATATACTTACAGTAGTAGTCCACATAGTCTGTTTTAAATTCCTGATACCTACATACACAAGTTTGGTGTTTGCCATTTTTAGATGATTGGCATTAACACCCTGACCTTAATGAAATGTCAATATAATGGCCTTTGAAACAAACAAACAAACAAAACATTTGAGAGTCCAAGTAGCGGTTGAAGAGTATATCTGAACCTAAAGATGAAGAGGGATGCACGCTTGTCTTTAAACTCTCAATCTTGTCGTCTTAACTCCTTGTGCTCATGTGTGGTTCTTGTATGAATCTTCCAAGTATGGAAGATTCAAGATGGCTGCAAATCAGTTGCTGCTCTTCCCATTGAGGGGTAGAGTCCAATTCCTCTCTCCAGGAATTTTGGCTGGCTTTAGTGACTTGCTTAACTGATAGAACATGCTGGAGGACACTTTCTGGGACTTTTGAGGCTAGGTCCTAAGAAGACTTGCAACTTTTATGCAGGCCTACCAGAGCATTCTCTGGAAGCTCTGAGCTGCCACCTAAGAATTAAATTCTTGGTCCGTAAAGTTGACAGTTACAGTAAAGTGTTTGTATTTTTAAGTCACCAAGTTTGGGAAAGTATGTCAGTTATCTGTTCCTGACAGATAGCAAATCATCCCCATACTTAGTGACTTAAAATGATAGCAACCATTGTCTTTCAGTGTCTGTTTGGGTCAGGAAGTTGAAGGGGCACAGCAGGACTGGCTTTTCTCTGTTCCACCCTATCTGAACTGGGAATCCTTGAAAGCTAGGAGTGACTTGATGGCTGAGGGCTTGATATGGAAACTTCCACTTCTGGGGGTTGATTTTGACTGTTAGCCAGGACCTCAGCTGGTCTATTGACTGGAACACCATGTAGCTTCGCTTTGTGTAAGGTCTCTTCACATGGGCTAGTTTGAGCTTCCTCAGAGCTTGGTGCCAGGTTCCAAATGAGATAGGTGAATGCCCTGTTGCCTTTATGACTTAGTTTTGGAAGTCACATATGTTCTTTTTGTTGTAGTCATAAGCCATCTAGATTAAGGGGAGGGACGATAAATCTTAGGTGACCAAGCCCCCATGTTTTTTTGCCTGAGATTAAGGGGTTTCCTGAGACACAGGGCTTTCAGTGCTAAAACCAGAAAAGTTCCAGGCAAACCAGGATGAGTTGGTCACCCTATTAAACACCCTATTTTGGAGGAGTGTCAGAGTCACATTTTATTAAAAGTGGGAGACAGTGTTGGGGCCATCTTTGAAAAATAAATTCCCCCACAGGTGTTTTATTTATTCCAGAATGTATAGCTGGAACATCAACTGATGTTGCAAGGGCAATGAGCAATTCGTAGGAATATAAATTCTGTGAGAACAGAGATTTTTCTTTTTTTGTTTATCACTGAGTTTCAGGATCTAGAGTAGTGGTTGGCACAAAGTTATCGTTAATAACTATTTATTATTAATGACTGAATGAATAAATGGTTAAGTCCTGTAACACTCCATTACATAAAATCCAGGTAATATCTGACTTTACCGCCCTTTTCTTGCTTGTTAGTTACCAGAGGAGAAATTGTTTAAAATGTTTGTTTAAAATGAAATGACAGCCTTCCAGAGCGGTAGAAAGTAGAAAGCTAATCAAAACCAGTGAACTTTAGAGAATATCACTTCACTCTATGAGACCGGCCTCTGAATTCTCTCCCTTAGGTGTACTTCACAGGCAGAATCTTAGGTGACTACAGCAGGGACAAGAAGAAGAGGGCCCTCAGGGCTCCTTACATTTGCCTGACATCGAGGGTGTTCCTGTTGTGACAGGGTCCTTTTGGTTAGAAGCCATAGCCCTCCTCTCATTTACTCAAGTGGTGCTTAGGAATACTGCTTCTGCTTCAGAAAACCCATAAGGTGGAGAAGGGAGACTAGGGAAGATTCTAAAGCAAGAACCTAAGGCTTTGCTAGAGGAATAGAAGTTAGGAAAAATCAGGGGAGGAGGTCCGTGCTTTACATCGGATTCCTTTAAAGGATGTAACATAGACCAATGTAGAAAATAAAGAACAAAATCATCGGGAAACCATTTTGGCAGCTGGCTATACTCTGTTCATTTTCTCATCTTTCATATCAGGGAATTTTTTAATACTTTCCAGAGTTTAAACGTAGGGTTACATTATTCAACAACTCCAATTTTTAGTGATTTTTAAATAGCATGTTTCTAACAGGGAGACATTGATCTTAAAGAATGAAGTCGTCTTTTGAGAAAAAATGGGAAATGAGATGGGTTGATAGGATCAAGATAGAGAATGGAAGAACTCAAAAGTCAGACCAAGGGGATTTTTTTCCATACTGCAAAAGAGTGACTTTTCCTTTTTCTGTTTTTGCCTTGACATGTCAGTGCTTTAAATTGTTTCCACATGTTCTCCATAATTCTATAAGTTTCTTAATCCTGAAGTTTGTAAAATAGTCTTTAAAAGGTAAGAAACCTACTTCTATTTAACATTCCTCACATTGATGCTAAAATGAGAGGTTAGATGTTAAATTATATTTACAAAATAAAATAAGATTAATTTTCATAGAGAAATTCTGTAATATATGGCAACATTCCATAAAAGCCATAAATTTTACTGAGAAAACTTGTTATGGTATTGAATAATTCTGGTATAAATTATTGACAAATGACAAAAATGATTCTAATTTAGTTACCAAAATGAATTAAACACACTTGAAAATAAATCTCTTTAATAGTTTCATGCTATTTAAAAACTAAAATTTGGAGTTGTTATAATGTAGCCTCATGTTTTAATTTTGGACAATATTAATAAATTCTGTGTTATGAAAGATGAGGAAATGAACACATGGTGTAGCCAACTGCCAAGGTGGCCTCCAGTGATTCTCATCTCCTGGCATTTGCACCGTTGTGTAGTTTGTCCCCTCTCTCATTGAATAAGGCTGACCTGTGCGACTTGTAGAAACTGTGTGAGATAATGAATGTTAGTTATTTTCAGCAATTAAGTTTTGAGATAATTTATTACATAGCAGTAGATAACTGCTTCACACATAATAATTCCCAGTTTCTCTCTCATCTGTTTCCAGAATATTTGCTATTCTAATTTTAATATTAATATTTTAACATCACCAGGATTTATAACCTTATATTTATTTTATGAGCATAATATTCAATTTTTTAGTCCTATCTCTGTATTTCAATGGAAATATGAAAATTTCGGAGCTCATGAACTGTCCTTTTTACTATGGCTTTCACCCTTCTGAGTACTTAAGTTTTGAATTGTATTCAGTTGGCTGGATTTCATCAAGTAGTTTTTTTTGTTTTTTTTTTAATAGGTCATAGGTGTTCTATTTCTACCTGTATGGTAGCTTGAAGCGAGACTAATATTTTCTAACTTGCTTATGAGTTGCTTTTTTTGTTTAGATAACTAGACTTTTTAAATTCATGAACTTTAGTAACTTCACCAGACATGTATCAGTGGTAAACATTATCAGTTTTTCCTTGAACATGGTGTCTCCATTTCTTCTATTATATGCTTGAATATTTTTCCGTTCCATATTTTCAGTTTCTTCTTCAGGAGTTTAGGGATACTAAGTCAGTGTATGTACAAGCCTATTTAGAAGAGTGTTAAAAGCAGGGCCTCTAGAGTCAGACTAGGATTCAAATAACAGATTGTCCATTTATTAGCTTGCTGATCTTATATTAGTATTTGAACCCTTTTTTATTGGTACATGTATCAGTGTTTAAATCTAAAAATGAAGATACTGATATTAACTATCTTTTGACAATTTTGTAAAGATTAAATAATTAATGCATGTTAGGCATTTATAAGAACGGTTAGAAAGGATATCCTTATGTTTACTCCATTTGATGTTCATTGAGCATCATTGAGTATCTTTAAATTTCTTTGTTTCATTTTGGATATTTTCAGCCCTTGTTTATGCAAATAATTTTTCTATTCCCTTCTCTCCTTTTCTTCCAGGATTCCAGTTACACATATGTTAGATCATTTAATATTTAGGTCCTTGAGTCTTTGTTCTGTCTCCATTATATCTTAACTATTATTCATATTTGAGAATTGATATTGATCTATATTCAAGTCTATTTACTCTATCCTCTGTTAGCTCTTTTTTCTAGACTTGGACTAAGTCCATTCTGTGTAATTTGTAATTCAGCTATTGTACATTTCAGTTCATAAAATTTCCAGTTTTTTAGCTTTAACTTCTATGTCTCTGCTGAGATTTCCTATCATTTCATTCACCATGAGTATATTTTGTTTTACTGCATTAAGAATAGTTACAAAAACTTTTCTGCTAGTTTCAACATCTGTTTCATTTCAGGGTTGATCTTGTTTGATTTTCTTTTCTCTTGAAATGTCTTTCTCCCTCTTTCTTTTTTTCTTTTCTCTTTTTTTTTTTTCTGTCAAGCAATTTTGGATTGTATTCTTGACAGTATGACTATTAAATTGTGGGGATTTTGGATTCTGTTATTTTTTTCAAATGAGTGTTGTTTCTTTTGTTTCATCAGGCTATTATCTTAGCAGGGATTATTTGTGCACTCTTTCGTTCATGGAAACTCCAGTGTCAGTTTGCAATTTTTGCCTTTTGCTGATCTGCTTTGAATTGATGCAGCACATGCATGGTTCAGGGCCAGTAAAAGATGGGAGTAGACAGCATTTGGAATCCAATCTTTAAATGGCTCTTTGTCTTCAAGGGTTCTCCCACTTTCTTCAGCTTCCATGATCTGCATGACTTTAGTTCTCTTGTTCCCCTGGCCAGAAAATCCTAAACTCTTTCCACTGGCACTTATCCTGCTGTGACATGCCAATACTCCTTAGCTTCTTGCTAACAGCCACAAAAATGGGAATTATCTTGGTATAAGCTCTTCTCTTCTCCTTCTCTTTCAGGTGTTTACACAACACAAGAATCTGTCTACTGATCATTCTCCAGTGCCTTCAGACAATTGCATTTTGTAGCATGTCTGGATTTTGCAGTTATTTTCTGTGGGAATTGCTTGGTAGGGTCTTATTCTGTCAATAGCAGAATCAGAAATTCCTCCTTATTTTTAAAAAATTTGTTCTTTTGTTTTAACTGGGCTTTGAGTCAAATAGTAGTAGATAGGTATTTTTTTATTCAACCATCTCTAACTAGAAGTTCTTCCAATTTGGTTCTTTTAGTAAAAGACAAAAACATATCTAGTTTACAGTTCTCTCTTACTCTTTGTAAATCTCCTTATAGCAAACCCAAGCACTAAAATGGTTGTTTTTGTTGAACCTGTATTTGAAAGCACAGTCTTTCCATTATCATGTATTTCAAAGCACATCTCCAGGAACCAGTGAGAAGTTGTATAATCAAGGAGAACTAGGTTACTTGTTACCTGGGTGTCCTTGGATAAGTTGTTTACACTGTGTGCATCAGTCTGTCTGTGAATTTGGGACAAAATAACTATTAAAAGGATGGTGTCAAGGATTAAATGAGGTGATAAATATAAAGCTCCTAGGAAAGAATAGTTAATAAGAAAATGTTGATTGTCTGTTGAACTCCTCATTTCACATTTTGCTCATTCCTAAATTACATCTGGACCCTCTTAATTCTTTGTAATCTTTTCCTATTTTTAAAATAATCTATACCATTTTATTTATAATTTTCTGTGATTATTTGAGATTTTAGTTTATACTTCTCATTACGTTTTAAGCTCTTCAAGGGACAGATTTTACTTATTTGTGTGTCTTTGTAGTGCCTTGTATAGACTAGAAATACTCAGTATTCTGCAAATACTGAGTATTTGCAGAATTTGTTTTCTTAAGTTACCATTTCATCAACACTATAGCAGTTTCCTTGTGAGATATTGTAAAACCCAATATCTGTTCTTAAAATGCATGAAAAACTCTTATTACATTGACTTTCCCATTCTTTTGATTGTTTTTCAGTGTTTAAAAATAAACCTAAAGATTTGACTTAAAATTTTCAGATTCAAAAGCACACACATCAGTTTTATCGTGAATTCATAATGGCAAATGTTTCTCCATCTTAACTTCAAATGTTTTGGGAGCCTTATAATCAAGGACTAAAAATGTCAATAAAGCACTTCTCTTTCTTTAATCAGTATTTTTTAACAATTGACTAGATGGTATGACTATACATCCGTATTGTTTTTTGTTCTTTTTTATTTCACAGAAATACTTGATTTTTTTCAGGCACAAGCGTGTTGTCTTTCTCTCTCTTCGATATGTGGTAGCTATTGTTTTTGTTTGCCCAGCACAAAACATACCCCACCATCACATGATAGGAAAGGTAAATGATCTCAGCGATGCCAAAATGATTCTTCATTTTAGAAATATGAATCTCTAGTGGATATACACGAGGACAGAAAGCAGCTAAAATAGAGTAATTTGTGACAGTGTGACTCTGATAGAGTTTATGAACACCTTTTACTAAGGCTCCCTCTTCTTCTTGAAGTTTGATTTTGAGCTCTACTTGTGGTACAGTGAGATACTAAGGTTCATTCCTTTTTTTGGTAGCATAAGTTAATCAGATTTTTTTTTTTTTGGTTAAAAGCAAAAAAAAAAGTACAGAAAATCTGTTTTTGGAATTGCTTTAAATATTATCCTCTTGAATACAAGATAATATCATAATTGGAATTTTTATTTATTCTGTACTTGAAGAAAATCCTGTTCTTCTTTCCCCTGTTGCATTTCTTGTTCCTGCCAGAGAACTTAAGCCAGTTGCTCAAAGACCATTGTAGAAAAGGCTTTAACTATCACTGCTCTAAAACAGAAAACCAAAGAAGGAAGAGGATTAGAGAGAAATCACAGTCTGGATATCAGGTGATATTGGGAGCTTGGAAGAAAATGTTCAGGTGCTGTGTCGGGAAGCAGAATGCTCAGTGTAGGCCTTCTATGAGTAAATGCTCTGAAAACAGTTGTGACTAAGCACATAATATGGATTTCTGGAAGCTAAATGATTTGAGGAAAATTCTGCTTGCTTTTGAAGGAATCAATGTGTGCTTTCTTTTAATGATTTATCAAGCTATTTATAAGGTATTAATTATCTATTGTGTAAGGAAAAGTGTTTCTACATAGGTATTCTATCCTTAATTTACAACATTCGTGGATTACGAACAGCCTATAATGCAAAGATCTGCTGCTCTCCTTTTCTCCTTTTACTATGGCCTCCTCTATTATCTCTGATGTCTTCCTTCATAGTTTATGTGTAGAATTAAGACTGAAGTCCCCTGAGCTCCTACTTAATACGTTGTTTTTACTGTTGAAAGCTTTTACACCTTCATAAGGAATGCTTAGTTGCTAGAGCCTCTCCATGTGCTAATTCCTAGCTTCTCATGGAAGCTTAAAAAATGAGTCTTAGGAAAGCTTCCACTGCAGGAACTATATTAATACAAAGAGAATTGAGACAGTTCAACTGTTAAGGTCCCTTTAGAACACATTGGTAGCTGTCAGAAAGTTTTTGGTGAGGTACAGTTCAACTATTACCCCACAACCTCATTACTAAATTATAATGAATGCAAATCTTAAACTAAATTATTGAACAAACATAGATTACCAAGTGTGAGCAAAGCTGTATGTACAGCATATTCTGAAAGTTTGATTATGTTCCGGCTCTCTTTTTTAGGTGGCCTTAAGACCATCTTCCATAAAACATTTACTTGAAACAATTGCAGCAATGTGCTGAAGGCAGGGTTTGGTTGATTTTATATCCGGCATAAGGAAAACAGAATTCTGCACTCTAGGATCTGGATCCCAGAGCAGTTAAGACATAGCCTCAAGCTCTGTGCCCAAAGATTCAGGTATTAGGGCTTCCTAGATTCCTATACTTTTATGCAAGGGCAGGAGTGTCTTAAAACTTTAGGCAACCCACATATCTGGAATACCACTAATGTTACCACTAAGAACCCATTTAAAATATTTATCATGCTGACAAACAAGCATTAATTTAACGAATGAAATCCCATTTTATTACTGATTATTCTAATTATTAAAAATATAGTATTGATCAGAAATAAAGAAAGCTGAAGCCTTTGGAGTAGCTGTCTCTGAAGTGTGGCCTTTATCATATATATAATGCTAGGTGACCATCCCTGGAATGTGAATTTACAATTAAGATAATTGATTGAATCTAGGATGTAACTTAAGCTAAATAACACATACATAATACACTATTTTTATTGAGGTATTTTAATGCAAATTTAAGGTGTTTTTCTTATTCTGAAAATTTCAGAGATTATAAATGTTCATGGTTTTAAAAGTTCTTGCTCAGGAATTCTATGATTCAAGACTAGTATTAGTTAAATTTTAGCCATGTTGATATTTAAGTCTAGTTTTGTATCATAGTTGGAAAGCAAAACTACTATGGAATAGTAACTCCAGAATTTCTGAATTTATTTGGAAGGAGAGTCTAATAGTGAAGCTGTGTTTGCATAACAAGGCCACTGTTTTTACTTGGATTTTATGTTTATTTGGATGGCTTTGAATGTGAGACTATGGAGGACCCTGCTTGGATATTTTCACTGGGCAGACTTATGAAAAACTCTTTTAAAAAGTTGAGAGGGCATATGTTTTGTTTTTAATAATTCATCTGGAATACATGTAAAGCACTTATGCTCAAATTTTAAAATTTTGAATGTTTGATTATTCTGATCTGTAGGAGAGACAGAATTATCTGGTGGATGGGAAGCTTGATTGCAGAGTTTGATTTGAGCTCCACAAATGACAGTAAGATAGTGAAAGTTCCTTTTCTATAACTTTAAGCATTAGTATATACCTCAAGGGTCTAAACATAATGGCAAGTCTAACAAGAAACAGGTTTATAGTCTAATAAAAAAGTACCATTTTATGTTCATAATATTTGCTCTTTTCCTAAGAAATTAGCAAATTGGCATATTAACACAATAGCAAATCTCTGTTGCTATCATATATATAGTTTCATGGGCCAATTGCAATTTTTAATATGATTCTTGAAAGTTATTCACAAGGCTGCTTTAACTACTATAAGACCTCACTTTTTCACTTATAAAACTATGATTCCCTCCTTGAAAGCCAATTATATTTGTAAATCATCATCTGATGAATCTGTATAAAATTTGTAAGTTCTTCCTTAGGCTTCAAATTATGGTGAAATTTTTAAACGTATGGTTTTCAGTTAGTATGAGCTTTCTTTCTTCTGCCTGAAAATCTTATTCTTTTCAGTTCTTTAGAAACTAGAGTCATTTGTTCTGTGTTCCTTAAAGTCTCTAATCTCAAAAGCTATTTTGTTTCAAAAAGGCTTAAAGCTATTATGTGGTCCCTCAACTTAGGCAAAGAATGGATTTTGTGATCACTAACATATGGACAAGAATAAATAAGATCATTCTGAGAGAGAAAATATAATGAGAAAAGAATAGGGTAGAAGAAAGAGCCCTGAGGAATGCCAACATTAAAAAGTGAAGAAATAAGGGCAAAGGAAAATTTGAATATTATGACATCCTAGATGCTAAGAAAAAAGACGAGTGAGTAGCCAAATGTATCAAACACTGTTTTACACTTCTGGTGAAGTTGTAGAAGGTTGATTCTTGATCAAGAAGGTTGACTATTGATTCCAGTGTAACGGTGAGAATGGATAAACTAAAAAATAATGTTTGTATTTTAAGTCATCAAAAAGCTGTAGAGTCAAATAAGTCTAAATAAATTCCAAATATAGACAAGCCTTTCCTATATTATCACAAGTCAGTGCCCACTTGCATTTCTGGGGGTAGTCTGCAGATCGTAAGCAAATGTAATAGTAAGCTTGTCATAGGCAAAGGAAAATTGTGAGGAAAACAGCCACACTGGGCTGACATGTTAAATTGGAACCTGAAGGAGTCTTAAGAATTCCCCTCTCCCCAGTTCTTCTCCTGTGGGAATTTTACTGAATAAGCTCATTTTTGCTGTGAACTTAAAACTGCCCTAGAAAAGAAAGTTTATTAATAAAAAAAAACCTCAACATACAGAATTTATTGGATTGGATTAACACCAGGGTAACTGAATTAAACAGAAGAAATTATTAGTAACAGGTTGTTAGAAATAATCAAAACAAAAGCATGTAGAAAAAGATAATTTAAAAATCACTGAATAGAAACGCAAATATCTGAGAGAATATATCAGATGGCCTAGTATGCATGTAATCTATGTCCCAGGGAAGAAAGAGAATGCAGCAGAAAAAAAATATGAAGAGAGAATAACCAAGAAGTTTTCAAAGTTGATTAAAGTCTCAAACCACAGAATTAAGAAGCCTGCTGAACACCAGGTAGGCTAAACACAAAGAAAATCTTGCCGAGGTAAATCATAGTTAAGCTGTTGAAAACCAAAGAGAAAGAGAAAAACCTTAAAAACAGCCTTGGCTGAAAACGATTGATGACCGACTAAACTGTAGAAGCTAGAGACAATGGAATAACATCTTTTAAATGCTAAAAGGATGTCAACACACAATTCTTTACCCAGTGAAAGTATCTACTACAATTAAGGTGAAGAAAAAATGTCTTCAGACAAATTACAAGGTTATTCTTCACTAGCAGACATTCATGAACAGTAGGTTAAAGAGGTTTTTTCAGAATGAAGAGAAATATGCCCAGATGGAAGACTGGCTCTTCAAGAAGAAAATGAAGAGCACAGGAAAGGGTAAATATGCGGATAAATATAAAAATATTTTTAAAAATTTATTTAAAAGCAAATAACAATGCATTGTGAAATTTAAAATATGTAGAAATAAAATATACAACAGTAGCACAATAAGAACAAAGGGGGCATATGTAAGGTTCTTACATTGTGAAATTGTATACTATTAATTCAAGATACACTGTAGTAAATTAAGGATGGATATTGTAATCTCTAAGTAACTGTTATTAAGTAATGCATAATGAAAAGACCAGTAGAACAGATAAAATGGAATACTAAAAAATATTCAAATAATATGTAAGAAGCTATGAAATGTGGAGCAAAGGAAAAATAGATGGGACAAATAAAAATCAATCAGTATGGAACTTACCAGGGTGGTGCAGTGGTTAAGAATCCGCCTGCCAATGCTGGGGACACGGGTTTGATCTCTGGTCCGGGAAGATCCCATATGCCGCAGAGCAGCTAGGCCCGTGTGCCACAACTATTGAGCCTGTGCTCTAGAGCCAGTGAGCCACAACTACTGAGCCCATGTGCCACAACTACTGAAGCCCATGCACCACAACTACTGAAGCTTGCGTGCTCTAGGGCCCACATCCCGCACTACTGAGCCTGCGTGCTGCAGCTACTGAAGCCCACGCTCCTAGAGCCTGTGCTCCGCAGCAAGAGAAGCCACCGCGATGAGAAGCCCGAACAATGAAGAGTAGCCCCCGCTCACCGCAACTAGAGAAAGCCCGTGTGCAGCCAAAAGACCCAACACAGCCAAAAAAAAAAAAAAGGTCAATCAGTAAGGTGAAAGACATAAGTCAACCATATCAATAATTATATAAATATTGATAGAATTAAAATTCCGCTTAAAATGCAGAAAATGTTAGCTTGGACTTAAAACTAAGACCCAACAAAACAGTTTATAGTTGGGTCTTGTTTTATAATCAGCCTGACATTAAGGCATTAAGAATAAGGTTGCACAAAAAATCTACAAACAATAAATGCTGGAGAGGATGTGGAGAAAAGGGAACCCTCTTGCACTGTTGGTGGGAGTGTAAATTGATACAGCCACTGTGGAGGACAGTATGGAGGTTCCTTAAAAAACTGAAAACAGAACTACCATAAGATCCAGCAGGCCCACTACTGGGCATATACCCAGAGAAAACCATAATTCAAACAGATAAATGTACCACAGTGTTCACTGCAGCACTCTTTACAATAGCCAGGACATGGAAGCAACCTAAGTATCCATCGACAGATGAATGGATAAAGAAGATGTGGAACATATATACAATGGAATGTTACTCAGCCATAATAAAAAACGAAACTGAGTTATTTGTAGTAAGGTGGATGGACCTAGAGTCTGTCATACAGAGTGAAGTAAGTCAGAAAGAGAAAAACAAATACTGTATGCTAACACATATATATGGAACCTAACAGCAAAAAAAAGTGGTTCTGAAGAACCTAGGGGCAGGACAGGAATAAAGACACAGAGGTAGAGAATGGACTTGAGGACAGGGGAGGGAGAAGGGTAAGCTGGGACGAAGTGAGAGAGTGGCACGGACATATATACACTACCAAATGTAAAATAGATAGCTAGTGAAAGCAGCCACATAGCACAGAGAGATCAGCTCGGTGCTTTGTGACCACCTAGAGGGGTGGGATAGGGAGGGTGGGAGGGAGACGCAAGAGGGAGGGGATATGGGGATATGTGTATACGTATAGCTGATTCACTTTGTTATAAAGCAGAAACTAACACACCATTGTAAAGCAATTTTACTCCAATAAAGATGTTAAAAAAAGAAAAGAATAAGGATGCAGAGAGGTTGGAAAAACGAAAGATTGAAAAGCCAATCATAAAAAAATCAATTTAGCTATAATTAGTATTAGATAAAGTAGATGTCAAGTCAATGAGTACTACCAGGAATAAAGAAAAAAAATTTGGGGAGTTTACACAACTAGATTTAAAAACTTATTCTAAAGTCACAGTAATTAAGACAGTGCGGTATTGGTGTAAGAATAAATAAATAGATCAACAGAACAGATTACAGTATAGACCTACACATACACAGTCACTTAATTATTTTCAAAGGTGCCAATATAATTTAATAGGGAAAGAAAAATCCTTATAATAATTGGTGTTGGAGCAACTGAATAGCCCTAAAATCCAAAATTTTTATGACCACTTCACACCATACATAAAAATTAATTTGAGACATGAATATAGATATAGATCTATATAGATATATATAGCTCTAGACATGAATGTTAAATCACTAGAAGAAAACATAAAGGCAAAAATTTATGACTTTAGGGAAGGCAAGGATTATTTACACAGGATACAAAAAGCAGTAACCAAAAAAAAATTTAATGGTAAATAGATTTCAGCAAAATTAAAATTTCTTTTTATCAGTAGACATAATTAAATAAATAAACCACAGAGTTGGAGAAAATATTTACAATATATACATCTAACAAACTACTCATTTATAGAATAAATAACTCACTTGTAATGAATAATAATTCATTTTTAAGTGACTAATAAAAAGATAAACAACCCAGTTCAATACATAATGTGGGTGAAACTGCATTTCACAACACAAAATATTTGAATGGTCAATAAAAGCACAAAAGGTGCTTCATCATCAGGCAAATAAAAATTTAAACTGTAATGAGATATCTCTCCATGTTTATAAGAGTAAAACATTTTATTAAAAATAAAAGATTTACAAAATCAAGTGTTGGTCAGGATATCTCATGCATTACAGGGGGTATGTAAAATGGTACAACCACACTGGATAATTCTTTTGCAATTAAACATACACAAACCTTTGACTTTGCAAGTCTACTCCTAGATATATCCCACCCCCCCACCCCCAAATGAGTGCACATGTTCACAAAAATGTTTGTACAAGAATGCTTATAATAGTTTTGTTCATAAGAGTAAAAGACTGGAAACAACCCAAATGTTCAGCAGGAAATATGTAAACAAATTGTGGTTAATTCATACAATGGAACACTACTATGTAGTGAAAAGTAATAAACTACAAATACACTCAAACACATTAGCAAATCTTTAAAACATTACTGTGTGAAAGAAGCTAGACACAAAGAATACATACTGTATGGCTCCATTTTTTAAAAAAATTTTATTCAAGCATAGTTGATTTACAGTGTTGTGGCAGTTTCAGGTGTACAGTAAAGTTAATCAGTTATATTCATACATATACATATGTCCACTTTTTTTAGATTCTTTTCCCATACAGGCCATTAGAGAGTATTGAGTAGAGTTCCCTGTGCTATACAGCAGGTCCTTATTAGTTATCTATTTTATATATACTAGTGTGTATATGTCAATCCCAGTCTCCCAATTTATCCCTCTTCCCCTTTCCCCCCTGGTAACCTTAAGTTTGTTTTCTGTATCTGTGACTCTATTTCTGTTTTTAAATAAGTTCATTTGTACCAATTTTTTTTAGATTCCACATATATAAGCAGTGTCATATGATATTTGTCTTTGTCTGACTTACTTCACTCAGTATGATAAGTTCTAAGTCCATCCATGTTGCTGCAAGTGGCATTATTTCGTTCTTTTTTATGGCTGAGTAGTATCCCACTGTATATATGTACCACATCTTTATCCACTCCTCTTTTTAACCTTTATTATCCAGGTGTTAGCTATTTTGGACTGGTTCTCTAATTTTATCTATTTTTCCTTGTCATTTCTTTGTCGTTTTGTTTCCTTTCTTGGAGATTATCTCAACTACATTTTCAGCCTTTCTATTGAATTTTCCATTTCTGGATATCTGTATTTATTTTGAAGACTTCTTTATTAGTCTCTGAATGCTTTTTTTAAATCCATCCTTTTCTTGCTTCATGGTTGTAATGTGTTTTCTTATTATTGATGTATTTTGAAATTTTCTTCTTCTGTAATGTCAGTTTCTTTAAAGTAACTTTGTTTGAAACCATGTTAAAGGTTTTACTCAAATTTCTGTTGTCTTTGCTATTATCCTCATAATTAAAATTGGGAGACTAAAATGGTAATTAGAAACTCTGAAGATACAGGTGAAAATTACTGACTTTAGCTTCTCTAGAATGATCTGAATGGGATTTTTGCTGGAAACCCCAGTATCCCAATACTTTTAGATTTTCCTAAGACTGTGTGGATTTCTAAGAGAGTTTTCTTTTATGAAATATTTTTTTTGGAATGCAAAGGTCAGTGCTCTGGCAGTTGAGTGGGGAAAACAGGCTATGTGTCTCAGCTTTCAGCATTTAATATGTTATCCAGTTAATGTGAGTCATTTAGTCCTTCATTTCTCCAGAAAACAATTCTCCAGTCTTCAGCCAGTATTGAGGAAGGGTGGCTGTCATATTATGAAGAGGAAAGTGTGTCTAGGGAAACCCTAGTTTATCACACATCTTTTACCAAATCCTCATTTTAAAATTTGTTGCTGTTGTCACCTCTCTTGTTTTTCTTGTGAATTTTTGTCTTTAAAATATGCAGTTGGAGTGAGGTTTTTGAGGCAGTGAATTGGATTTGTTTGTTAAATGTACTCTTTTAACTCAGAAGATTTTTTTATTGACTTCAGAGGGTAATAGATGAAGTCTTGTCCTTCCATTTATGAGAATACTTATTACTATGACAATTTAAGTATGTAAAATTAGAATATATCTAATAAACTTCATGTATCTTTGAATTTATTTTAAGCACTAATTATTTTTATGAATGCAGAATATTTTTAATGACAACAAGCAAATTATCTCTGACAACAAAATTTAAATATATTAATTGACTACTAATTATTCTAGTGTGTTTGGCTATTAGCAATTATTTAGACTTTAGTCACAATAAATTCACACTGTACATATTCCTTTTAAGTATTTTCCAGACTTCTCTTCTAATTGATTATTACCTTCATAAGAAAAGTTTGTCTTTATCACAACTCTAAACTCTAGAACCTACAGTAAGAGTGTCCTTGCTGTGGGTATTTCTTATATGTCTGATGAGAGCACTCACTTTATTTTGTGTGCATTTAAGAGAGGGAAGACCAGCAGGACTGAAGTACATCATACTCTAATTACTTGTATTTCATAGTTTAACAACTGATAGGTGGGTAATCCAGAGAATCCACTTACATAACATTTTTAAAGCTAGTAAAATTTCATAAAACCTTAAAAGAACTTACTTTGGTTTTCTTTTATGGAATTCTTATTAGAGTGATCCATCTGATTATCATTTGTACACTTAGGCAGAATAAAGTCTTACTGGCACTTTATATGACACAGTCAGTTCTGAGCTTCAGTTTTTCCAATTGCTATGCCAGAACTATTTTAAAATGGTACCTGAGCCTAGCATTGCTTAATATGTTCCTTGGACCTTACTTGGTAAAAGATAAGTTTATGTTTTCAATACTATCCTGTGATTTCTGTTTTTAGTTCTGTTTAATATGAATGTTTTAAATTTGCATGATTTTAACAACAATACAATGTTAAAACCTGAGGGCTTTTGGCTTTACAGATGAAATCAAAATAAATAAAGGAGGAGGAGACTGAGATAGCCTTTTATAATTTTCAGAAATTAGACTTGAGCTGAGTCACAGTGTTTGAGAAAATTTTTTCATTTAACTTTTGCAAAGACAACATTTAAAACTTCTTTTCAAACTAGAATAGATGGATATTGTAACTGTGAGTATGTTGCAATCCCATTTTGTAACTTTATGGCTTTTTCTTCATTAAACCTAATTTGTGTTGTTTGAATAAATAACTCCTGAAAGAATTCCCTAACTCAGAGTGAGGTCTGAAAATATATAGCAAGTTACCTGCTTTTCTCACTATTTTGAAACAAGGTTAGTTTGATTTATAAATGCTGGGTTAAGTGGTTTTATTTAATGTTTGTTGTTCCTCAAAGTAGTCTGGCCCTTCTAAAAGAGCAAGTTATTGATTTTTTTCCCAAGAATTGAAGATATAAGAGTGAGATGAGAGTAGTGTTAATCATGAAAATGGGACTTCCCGGGTGGCGCAGTGGTTAAGAATCCACCTGCCAATGCAGGGGACACAGGTTTGAGCCCTGGTCTGGGAAGATCCCCATGCCATAGAGCAACTAAGCCCTAGTGCGCCACAACTACTGAGCCTGCTCTCTAGAGCCCCCCAGCCGCAACTACTGAGCCCCCGAGCCACAACTACTGAAGCCTGTGCACCTAGAGCCTGTGCTCCGCAACAAGAGAAGCCACCGCAATGAGAAGCCCGTGCGCCACAACGAAGAGTAGCCTCTGCTCGCTGCAAATAGAGAAAGCCTGCACACAGCAATGAAGACCCAACACAACCAAAAATTAATTAATTAATTAATTAAAAAAAATAATGAAAATGACGTTCATTTGAAAACAATTAAAATGAGCGATAGCCTAGGCTAGGTTTCTTCCTTCTTTGGCATATGAGAGTCAGAGAAGGTAAGAGTAATAAACGTTATGAACACTTACTATGTGGCAGACCCCTTTTTCTAAGCTTTATATGGATTAACTCATCTTCACAACAGCCCTGTAAAGTAGATACAGTTATTATTATTCCCATTTCATAGATGAAGAAACAGAGGCAAGTCATGTGGCTGATAAATTGTAAAGCTGGGCTTAGCATCCAGTCTGGTTCTGGAGTCCACAAGCTTAACCACCAATCTAAATTGCTGCTACTAAAAGAAAATTCTCCAGAAAAATGTGACATTGCTCCCAAATAAAAGAAGAAAAAGAAGGGGGAAGAAAAGAACATAGTCAAACCAAATGATTCAAGGTCATTGTGGCTGTGGTTAAACAAACAAGACACTGATCAGTATTATTGCGAGATTTTAACTTATTTGGCTTATATAGAGAAAAGAGTGAAATAAAGATGACTAAAGTAAATTTATCACATTAAAATCAAGAAGAAACACAGTACATCTTGTAAATTTAGTAATTTTTCTTCTCAGTTATTTATTCTACTGACATTATTGTAATGGCAAATGGAGGATGAAAGTGGAAGCAGTTTGAGAGTCACATTAACACGCATATGTATAACTGAATCACTTTGCTGTACACCTGAGAACAACTAACATAACATTGTTAATCAACTATACGCCAGTATAAAATATAAATAAATAAATGAACTTCCTGAAAAACATTTTTTTGAAATGCTTATTAGACACTGAAGTAGTGATGCCAAGTAAGCTGTGGGGTAAATGTAACTTAAACTGAGAAGAAATGCCTGGGCTGGAGATAAAAATTGAGGGATCCGGGCTTCCCTGGTGGCGCAGTGGTTGAGTGTCTGCCTGCCAATGCAGGGGACACAGGTTCGTGCCCTGGTCTGGGAGGATCCCACATGCCGCGGAGCGGCTGGGCCCCTGAGCCATGGCCGCTGAGCCTGCGCGTCCGGAGCCTGTGCTCCGCAACGGGAGAGGCCACAGCAGTGAGAGGCCCGCGTACTGCAAAAAAAAAAAAAAAAAATTGAGGGATCCTTATGACATAATGGTATTTAAAGTCATGAAATTGGTATTACCTAGGAAGAGGATAGAGAAAGAGAAGGAAATCTCATGTTCAGGCAAGAGGAGAAGACAATAAAGGAAACTGGAAAGAGCAGTCCCTAGAATAAGAGGAAATGCAGGAATGCGTGGTGTGAGGAAAGCCAGGATAAGAAAGTGAGAGCAGTCAAACATGCCTGAGCCTGCTGAGGGTTAGATTACGTGAAAGACGTTTCACTGGGTTTGGCAATGTGGAAGTCACTGATGAATGTAGCAAAAGTAGTTTCAGTGGAATGTGGACAGGGAAGCTAGTTTGGGGTGGATGGAAAAATTAAGAGGAAGTGAGCATGAGTAGGCTAATATAGAGAGAGGCTTGGTAGGCTGATTCTACCATACTTCTTATAATTATTCTCATCAGACACCCAGCTTTAATCACTGCCCTCCTCGACTCTGTGGAACCATCATTCACATGATGCTATCGTCTTTTCTCTGTATTTGTTTACCTCTTATTTATCCTGCCACCTCATCTTTTCCTTTAAAATCCTATCACTGTATCTTAGGGAATTCACTTTCTATGGTTAAAAGTCCTCAGCTACTTCCTTACTTTATCTTTGGCTTGACTGGGGACATTACTTGTCTCCCCTCATAGACCATACAGGCCAGGAATGGGAGCATTATCCTTGTTCACTATTGCTGTTTTCAGGCAATACCCCTGCTCTTCTGAGTTTTCCCAAAGAGTTGGATGGGGTTTTAGTTATCTTCAAAGTAGCAGGGCTCTCAGAGAGTCTTGCATATAGTATTCATTGTACTGCGTACACCATTTTATATAAGAGACTTCAGCATCAGCGGATTTTGGTAACCACAGCCCAGGGATACTGAGGTACCACGGTAGTCTTTTCTGTGCTGATGATGTTCAAGGCTCTTACTTGTATTTGTTTTTTCTCTCTGTGTGTCTTTCTTCTGACGCTTGGTCCTTGTAACCTGGATCACGATATTTTAAATCAAGGCACAGAGGTCATATTGAAAATAATTACTAATTTTACAACAGAACTATAAATAAATATGTTTATTTAAGGATTTTCAAGTTATCCTTTCTTATGATTTACCAATATTTGGTTTTCAGTTTTGATCCTTATAGTTAAATACATAAATACTGTTATATACACACTGTGTATATAACAGTGAATTTGTACACCCAGATTCACATGAAATAGATGAAGGAGAATAGGTTTGCAGGTGATAGTAATGCTTTTAAGGTATATATTATATACAATTATTTTTCTTCAAGAAGACAGCGTAGGAGATGTGTATTGTGAATTTAGTTAAGATTTTCATTTTAATATAATCTCCTCCTTTTATGTTTATTCTAGGTATTTCTAGAAGAAAATTGTAACCTAATCACACATTCAGTTAGCTCAGTATATTATGTATTCTCCTTCTAACAAATTAGTTTATCATAAAGTTATTTATTAGTTCATTCATGGAATATTTAATATATGATTCATTTTGGGAAGATCGGATTCATATATATATTTTCAGGCCTGCAAATGTAGGAACAACGTACTCACATTTTATAATTGGACAATAACTTTGATTATTATGCCCCTTACAGTTCCAGGAATTTAACTGATAAATATGGGAAGAAAACCTGGAATATACAGTCGCACTAGAAAATGGGTTAGAGTCTCTCAGGATTGTACAATCCTGAATAAGATTGTGTTACTTGTCATATAGAACAGTATCAATGACAACCTAACATTTCGTTTGTTTAATTTAAAGAGATTAACTTTATTCCTAGAATCAGCAGGCTACCCTAAAAGGAATATCAGAATACCTGTTCCTGTCTAGGCTTTTATCTTTCTTTAAGTAATTAGAGATACTTATCACTGGGGGTTAAATTAATAGTGGTAAAATAGCTCAGATATTTCAAAGTAGTCAATGATACAACCTAACCATTCTTTAAAAAAAATAATTACATGAGCTGGGGAGTTTGAGAAATTTGAGTGACCAATGTTCCCACACCTGGAAATAGGATTGTGTGTGCATGTGTATCTGTACATTTATTTCTTTTTTTTTTAAATTAATAAACTTTATTTTTTAGAGCAGTTTTAGGTTCATGGCAAAATTAAGGGGAAGATTGAGAAATTTCCCATATACCCCCTACTGCCACACATGCACAGCCTCCTCCATTATCAGCATCCCTCACCAGAATATGCTTATTACAGTTGATGACCTTACACTGACACATCTTTTATTTTCCTTTTATTACTTACATTTATTTACATTTAATGTAAACGGTCTAAACATACAGTCATCAACCATGTGGTCCAGGCTCAGATATATCAACTGAGATATATAATTTGTCACCCCAAAACAATTTCAAGATTTTAAGGGTTTTTTTTGTTTTTTCTTTTTTCTTGCGGTACGCGGGCCTCTCACTGTTGTGGAGCACAGGCTCTGGACACGCAGGCTCAGTGGCCATGGCTCACGGGCCCAGCTGCTCTGTGGCATGTTGAATCTTCCCCGGACCGGGGCACGAACCCGTGTCCCCTGCATCGGCAGGCAGACTCTTAACCACTGTGCCACCAGGGAAGCCCAAGGTTTTTTTTTTAAATTTTATTTTTTTATTTTTTATTGAAGTATAGCTGATTTACAATGTTGTGTTAGTTTCTAGTGTACTGCAAAGTGATTCAGTTATACATATATATATATTATTTTTCATATTCTTTTCCATTATGGTTTATTACATGATATTGAATATCATTCCCTGTGCTATACAGTAGGACATTGTTGTTTATCTATTTTATATATAGTAGTTTGTATCTGCTAATTCCAAACTCCTAATTTATCTCTTCCCCACCCCCTTTTCCCTTTGGTAACCATAGGTTCTTTTTCTATGTCTATGGGTCTGTTTCTGTTTTGTAAATAAGTACATTTGTATCATATTTTAGATTCTACATATAAGTAACATCATATGGCATTTGTCTTTCTCTTCCTGACTTATTTCACTTAGTATGATAATCTCTAGGTCCATCCACGTTGCTACAAATGGCATTATTTCATTCTTCTTATGGCTGAGTAATATTCCATTGCATATATGTACCACATCTTTATCTATTCCTCTGCCAGTGGACATTTAGGGTACTCCCATGTCTTGGCTATTGTAAATAGTGCTGCTATGAACATTGTGGTGCATGTATCTTTTCAAATTACGGTTTTCTCTGGATATATGACTAGGAGTGGGATTGTTGGACATATGGCAACTCTATTTTTAATTTTTGTTTTTTAAACATCTTTATTGGAGTATAATTGCTTTACAATGGTGTGTTAGTTTCTGCTTTATAACAAAGTGAATCAGTTATACCTATACATATATCCCCATATCTCTTCCCCCTTGCGTCTCCCTCCCTCCCACCCTCCCTATCCCACCCCTCTAGGTGGTCACAAAGCACCAAGCTGATCTCTCTGTGCTATGTGGCTGCTTCCCACTAGCTATCAGTTTTACATTTGGTAGTGTATATATGTACATGCTACTGTCTCACTTTGTCCCAGCTTACTCGTCCCCATGCCCATGTCCCTAAGTCCATTCTCTAGTAGTTCTGTGTCTTTATTCCTGTCCTGCCCCTAGGTTCTTCATGACCTTTTTTTTTTTTTTTAAGATTCCACGTATGTGTGTTAGCATACAATATTTTTCTCTTTCTGACTTACTTACTTCAGAAATAAGTATGACAGACTCTAGGTCCATCCACCTCACTACAAATAACTCAATTTCATTTCTTTTTATGGCTGAGTAATATTCCATTGTATATATGTTCCACATTTTCTTTATCCATTCATCTGTTGATGGACACTTAGGTTGCTTCCATGTCCTGGCTATTGTAAATAGAGCTGCAATGAACATTGTGGTACATGACTCTTTTTGAATTATGGTTTTCTCAGGGTATATGCCCAGGAGTGGGATTGCTGAGTCGTATGGTAATTCTATATTTAGTTTTTTAAGGAACCTCCATACTGTTCTCCATAGTGGCTGTATCAATTTACATTCCCACCAACAGTGCAAGAGGGTTCCCTTTTCTCCACATCCTCTCCAGCATTTATTGTTTGTAGATTTTTTGATGATGGCCATTCTGACTGGTGTGAGGTGATACCTCATTGAACTTTTGATCTGCGTTTCTCTAATAATTAGTGATGTTGAGCATCTTTTCATGTGCCTGTTGGCCATCTGTATGTCTTCTTTGGAGAAATGTCTATTTAGGTACATTGACACATCTTTTTTTTTCCTCCCGTTGTGGAGCACAGGCTCCGGATGCTGAGGCTCAGCGGCCATGGCTCACGGGCCTAGCTGCTCCGCAGCATGTGGGATCTTCCCAAACCGGGGCACGAAACCCACATCCCCTGCTTCAGCAGGCGGACTCTCAACCACTGCGCCACAAGGGAAGCCCCGTTGACAAATCTTTATCATCCAGAGTTCATACTTCACATTAGGGTTCATTCTTGGTATTACACATTCTGTGGGTTTGGATGAATGTATAATGACATGTGTCCACCCTTGTAGTATCGTACAGAGTATTTTCACTGCTCTAAAAATCCTCTGTGCTCTGCCTCCCCACAACATGGCAACCACCGATCTTTTTACTGTCTCCATAGTTTTGCCTTTTCCAGAATTCGAATAGTTGGAATCATCCAGTGTATAGGTAGCCCTTTCAGACCGACTTATTTCACTTAGTATATGTTTAGGCTTCCTTCAGGTGTTTTCATGGGTTGATAACTCATATTTAACACTGAGTAATATTCCATTGTCTATTTATACCACAGTGTATTTATCCATTCACCTTCTAAAGCAGTGGTCCCCACCTTTTTGGCACCAGGGACAAGTTTCACGGAAGACAATTTTTCCTCGGATGGGGGGCGGGGGGATGGTCCAGGCGGTAATGCGGGCGAGGGGGAGTGGCAGATGAAGCTTTGCTCACTCGCCTGCCGCTCACCTCCTTGCTGTGTGGCCCGGGAATTGGGGACCCCTGTTCTGAAGGACATCTTGAGTGCTTCCAAGTTTTGGCAGTTGCAAATAAAGTTGCTAAAAGCTTCCATGTTCAGGTTTTCGTATGGACAGAGATGTCAACATTTGAGTAAGTAGCAAGGATTGTGATTACTGGATTGTGTGGTAAGAGTATGTTTAGTTTTGTATGAAACTGCCAGACGGTCTTCCAAAGTGGCTGTACCATTTTGCATCTTCACTAGCAGTGTATGAATTTGTGTTGCTCTGCATCCTCTCCAGCATTTGCTCTTGTCAGTGTTTTAGATTTTGGCCATCCTAATAGGTGTATAGGGTATCTCATTGTTTTAATTCTCAATTTCCTAATGACACATGATGTTGAACACCTTTTCACATGCTTACTTGCCATTGGTATATCTTCTTTAGTGATGTGTCTGTTAAGACCTTTTGCGCATTTAAAAAAATCAGATTATTCATTTTCTTATTGTTGAGTTTTAAGAATTGTAAATGATGGATGACAGTCCTTTATCAGATATGCCTTTTGCAAATACGTTCTCCCAATCTGTGGCTTGTCTTCCCCTTCTCTTGACATTGTCTTTTGCAGAGCAGAAGTTTTTAATTGTAATGAAGTCCAGCTTATCAATTATTTCTTTCATGGATTGTACTTTGGTGTTGTATTTAAAATGTCATCACCATACCTGTCACCTAGATTTTCTTCTGTGTTATCTTCTGGGAGTTCTGTAGTTTTGTATTTTACATTTAGATGTGTGATCCATTTGAATAAATGTTTGTGAAGGGTGTAAAGTCTGTGTCTAGATTCATTTTTTTTTTTTTGCATGTGGATGTCCAATTATTCCAGCACCATTTGTTGAAAAGACTATCCTTGCTCCATTGTATTGCCTTTGCTCCTTTGTCAAAGATTAATTGACTATATTTGTGTAGGTCTATTTCTAGCTCTCTATTCTGTTTCAGAGAGCTATTTGTTTATTCTTTTACCAATATCGTACTGTCTTGATCACTGCAGCTTTATAGTAAGCTTTTTTTTTTTTTTTTGCGGTACTCGGGCCTCTCACTGTTGTGGCCTCTCCCGTTGCGGAGCACAGGCTCCAGACACGCAGGCTCAGCAGCCATGGCTCACGGGCACAGCCGCTCTGCGGCATGTGGGATCTTCCCGGACCGGGGCACGAACCCGTGTCCGCTGCATCGGCAGGCGGACTCTCAACCACTGCGCCACCAGGGAAGCCCTATAGTAAGTTTTGAAGTCAGGTAGTGTCAATCCTCTGACTTGCTTTTCTTTACTTAAAAGTCTCTTCCTAGTTGTTCCAGTACCTCTACAACTACTTTATTTCAGTGGGTTCATGCTTGTGTATTTTTTAATCCTTCCTGCTCTTATGAAGCCTGTCCTGACCACCTTATGAGTCACTTCCCATTCTTTGTTTATTTAATAATTTATATTGAAATTTGTAGCTAATTGTCTTTTTTTTTTTAATTTATATGTAGCAAGCTTCTTCCCTGAACACCTCTCACTCTCATCGGAAAGAAGTGTCATTGAAAGTAAGGAAAATCAACAAGTCTCCACAATAATTGCCTCAACTTCCCATATGTTCCCCTTGCTTGCACTGTCACACTTTCCCATCCATTTCATAACACCTTACCTCTTGTCTCTGCATGTCCCTTGATTGAATGTTCTCCTTTCTCCCAGCCCTTGAATTGGCTAATTCCTACTCAAGACTAAGCTCAGACCTAATTTCTCCTTCTATCTCCAAGCAGGCAGAGGTCTTCCTGAACTGTGCTCCAGCTTTATTCATTTCTGTCATATTTCATTTACCATGCTGAGCTTAACTGCTGTAATAGATTTCTCAGTTTTCTGAGGAAGAGGACAGTTTCTTATTAATTTTGATACCCACGAACAACTATCCCAGTGGCCAATACATAGCAGTTGCTCCATAATGTATGTATGTTGAATTCCTGATTAAAACTAGAGCTACTGGAAATTGGCTGCATCTGGGTGATTCTCTGAATGTCTAACTGTCCCTTAGCTTACTTTCTGGTACTAAAAAAGATAGAGAGGTAGCCTGAGCTTTCAGTGGCAAACCTGGAGCTTTAGTATAACCTGTCTTATATCTACCAAGTAAGCACAGTAAGATGGGACATTTCTTTGTTTCTTTTACTTATTTGTTTATGTCTTAACAATTCATTTTCAATTCCTGAGTAGCTTGGAGAAAGTAATTTAAAGGGACCAAAAATTTCCATTGATTTTTTTATACTTTTTACTACATTTTAACTAAATAAATTTTTCTGGCATTGAAATAATTATATAATTACAAAGCAGAGAGCAAAGTAAAGCAATATTTATTTTGACCAGCTATTATGCCCCAGGCTCTGAGCCTGGCACTCTGGTTTCACTGTCTCATTAAATTCTCACCATAGCTCTTAGAGAGAGGTACGATTATCACCATTTTAAGATTTAAAATAAAAACAAAACAAATACCTGAAGCACAACTGTGATAGTCTTATTGTGAGTGCTGTCTCCCTTCTTAAAGGAATGTGACCAATGGCAGTTATATGTTTTGTCAATATGGAATTATTTTAGAACAATGCAGTGATCTTTTATTTTGGATTTTAGTCATTTTGATAATGGAATTTATTAAAATCTAAACAGTGCAGAAACTAGCAGCAGTTTCCTCAGTTGTAAATTAAGTGGCTTCAATAGATCCCCTCTGAGGACTTTTCCTACTTAAATATTTTGTGATTTAAAAAATTTTCAGTTTTGTTCGCATTTTGATATAGTTAATTAACAGAGTTAATGACTAGTGGGTAGAAAAAATCAGGAGAAGAATCTAGGAATTACCACAGTTTACAAACTGGAAAATCAGTCCTTTAGTAGACAATGAACTGTGTAAATTTTTTTATGAAGTTATTTCCATTCCTTTGATATTTACATATATTTTAATAGCTCTTTGCTTTTATATTTCTGAGCAATTTCAATCATATGAAACTTTAGAGATTTTTTTCAAAGAAGTATTACAAGTTCTTTTAGTAAGTTCTATGAAAAACTGCATTCAAAACTAGAATTATTAAATTTAATATTAAATCTCTAAAGATACATTTTTCAGCAGATGGGAGAATACTTAAGCTATTAAACCTAATTCATAAATCACCATCTAGGGTAATGAGACTTTAATGTTTTCTTCAATTTTTCCATTAACTTAAAGTGTCCAGGGCTTCAGATAAGTTATTTTGGTACAATCACTATGGGACAAATGTGTCTCTGTTGCTATGGAAAAGTTACTCCTTAAATGGGTGTTTTCCCTTCTGTATTGAGATCTCTAATTCCTTTTACATACTTCCATAATCTAACATATCAAAGAATATAATTATTCTAAAACTTTTTTATTATGATTATTGATATAGGAAAATATATATCAGAGATTATGGTAATATTAAAAATGAAGAAGAAATAAAAGTTTAGCTTTTATTAAGGTAACAATATTGTAACTACCAAGAATCAGAGCCCATCATTAATTCTATAAGCTACTGAATCATTTATGTCATGATCCAGATGTGATAATGGCCTGGTATATCGATGGAAAAATTGGAAATTTGAATTTTAAACGTGGAAGTCAAAGTTCCCAGAAGTGATGTGTCTGAATATTTAGTACCACATAATGCTCCAAGAAGATAAATTTGAGAAATGCATTCTTAGAGATTCAGCATGTACATTATATATGTCTTGCAGTTATGCAAGCTGTTTAATCTAGTTTAATACAATACTTTACTAACTGGATATTGAAACAATTATTTTCATAATTAAAATATTAGTTGATTTTGAAAATTGTTCTACTAAACTCACTCTGAGAAATATTGCACTATGTCAATAATCCAAACTTTTATCATGGCATATTTTCCACTTTACTCCTAAGATTTGTAAATATTTTGATCAAACAGTTGAACATACCTTTAAAAGGTGAACAAGTAGAATATTTCTAGATTTTTAAATTTTCAAATCACATAGTATGATTGGTTTCTAAAAATAAAGCCAGAAGTTTGAACATAATATTTTGGAGGATAATTTGACAATAGATGGACTAGGTAATCTGAAAATCCTTCCAATAAAAATACCAAAATATAAAGTAAAATAAGATAAAAATATTTTAAAGCATAGCCGAAATTGCAATAAAGTAAGGAAAATCCTCTTGGGTAACAGATAAAGGTGGCACGTGAAGCAGGCTTCGTTCGGTCGAGGTTGTGGGTAAGTGAACCCTAGGAGAAAAATCCGTGAGCTGATTTTATTGGAGCCCTGGAAAAGGAGAGCTAAGGAAGAAGTAGTGGGGTAGTTTGGGTTTTAATGGTGATCCAGTTACAGGGTCTTCTGATGATGGGCATATGGATCATACCCTGTATATTGGAGGTCTACACTTCAGTGAAATGGTGGCTGAGAAAAACCTGCTTACTTGGACAATGCGATGATAGGAAGCTTGTTGGGATGGGCCTAGGCCCTGTATGGAAATAATCTGATCCCCTGAGGATTTGATAACATGGATCAGCATTCACACAAGTGTGGGTTTTAACTATGAACTACCTGTGAGGTCAAGGAAACCCCAAGGTAACAAATTAAATAATGAGTGGTCTCTACCTCATACCTACTAGGATGGCTATAAAATCAATAAAACAGAAAGTGTATCAAGTGTTAGCCAGGATGTGGAGAAACTGGAACCCTCATGCATTGTGGTGGGAATGTAAAATGATGGAGCTGCTAGGGTAAACAGTTTGGTGGTCCCTGAGAAAGTTAAACACAGAACTACCATATGACCCAGCAATTCCATTCCTAGGTACATGTCTAAACAAATTGAAAGGAAGGACTTAAACAAATATTTGTACACCAATTTTTATAACAGCATTATCCAAAACAGCTGAAAGGTAGAAACAACCTAAGTGTCTATCAACAGACAGATGGATAAACAAAATGTGGTATATACATACAATGGACTATTATTCAGCCATGAAAAGGAATGAAATCTTGATATATGCTACAATGTGGATAGATGCTGAAAACATTATTTTAAGTGAAATAAGCCAGATAGAGAAGGAGAAATATTGTATGATTCCACTTATATGAGGTACCTAGAATAGGCAAATTCATAGATACAGAAAATAGAATAGAGGTTACCTGGGATTGTGGGGAGGGAGAAATGGAAAGTTATTGTTTAATGGATACAGAATTTATGCTGGAGATAAAGAAAAAGTTTTGGGCGTGAAAGTGGTTCACGCAACACTGTGAATGTATTTAATGCCACTGAACTGTATATTTACAAATGGTTAAAATGATAAATATTTTGTTATGTATATGTTACCAAAATTTTTTTAAAAAGTGTCTGAGACTGATGGTCAACCTTGAAGCACTTGAAGGGAGCATATAGAAAACATCTTTGGAGGGACCTCCTCTCTCATTTTGAGCTGTGCAGATGTTAGGTCTCAAAGAAGATAAACCCACAATTTAAACTGCAGAACATGTGAGGAAATATTTACTCCATGAGCTAGAATCAACAGATAAGAAAACATGAAGATTATATACCCAAGAATTTCAGCCAACACAACTAATCCTCAAATGTAATAAAATAAATAAGAAGACAATGGAATAATACCTTCAAAATGCTAAGAGAATACAACTGTAATCTGGAATTCTACCTCAGTTAAGTTTTCACACAAGTGTCAAGATAAAATGAAGTTATTGTCATCAATAAGTTCTGAGGCCTTCAAATTGTTAAAAAGTGTTTTTGCATTTTTACAAATCTCTTTATTGTCTGACTTTACTGTCTGGCTGGATTTACACATCTGCTTCTGCATTCAATCTCGAGCAATATCACACACTGTCTAGCCTCTGGAAAACTGCAGTACACGCATGAAAGAATGAGAATGACAAAAACAAATAATGTCTTAGTAATAATTAAAAAGAGTTTCTCATTATGGTACTAATATAAAAACAAACACATAGACCAATGGAACAGAATCGAGAGCCCAAGAAATAAACCCACACGTACAGGGTCAATTAATACAAGGCAGCCAAAAATACTCATGGGGGAAAGGATGGTCTCTTCAATAATGGTGGTGGAAAAACTGGATATTCACATGCAAAAGAATGAAATTGGACCCCTGTCTTAATGGCATTCACAAAAATTGACTCAAAATGGATTAAGGACTTAAATATAAGACCTGGAACTATAAAAATCCTAGCGGAAAACATAGGGGAAAAGCTGCTTGATGTTGGTCTCGGCAGTGGATTGTTTTGCATATGACACCAAAAGCACAAGCAACAAAAGTAAAAATCAACAATTGGGACTACAGCAAATGAAAAACTTTCTGCACTACAAAAGAAAGTGTAAAGGCAACCTGCAGAGTGGGGGAAAATATTTGCAAACCATACATCTGATAAGGGATTAATATTCCAAAACGTATAAGGAACTCATACAACTCAATAGCAAGACACAAAACAGAACAAAAAAACAATGTGATTAAAAAATGGGCAGAGAACCTGAATAGACATTTTTCCAGACATACAAATGGCCAAGTACATGAAAAAAGGCTCAACATTATTAATCATCAGGGAAATGCAAATCAAAACCACAATGAGATGTCACCTCACACTTATTAGAATGGCTGTTATCAAAAAGACGAGAGGTAATACATTTGGCGAGAATGTGGAGAAGAGGGAATCCTTGTGCACTGTTGGTGGAAATGTAAATTGGTATAACCATTATAGAAAGCCTCCACCCTGGAAGTTCTTCAAAAATAAAAAAAATAATAAAAAAAGGAACTACACATGATCCAGCAATTTCACCCCTGGGTATTTATTCAAAGGAAATGAAAGCACTATCTCAGATATCTGTACTCCTGTGTTTATTGTAGCATCATTCACAATTATTCCAAGACATGGAAACAACCTAAATGTCCATAAATGGATGAATGGTTAAATAAAATGTGGTATATGTATTCAATGGAATATTATTTGGCCATTAAAAAGGAGCTCTTACCATGCGTGACCATGTGGATGAAACTTGAGGGCATTATGCTAAGTGAAATAATTCAGACAAAGACAAATACTGCATGATATTACTTATATGTAGCATCTAAAAAAGCTAAACTCATAGAAACAGAGCATAGAGTGGTGGTTGCCAAGGGCTGGGAGTTGGGGGAAATGAGAAAATGTTGGTCAAAGAGTGTGAACTTCCTGTTATAAGATGAATAAATTCTGGGACTCTAATGTATAGCATGGTGACTGTGGTTCCCAGTACTGTATTGTATACTTGAAAGTTGCTAACAGAGCATCTCTTAAATGTTCTCATCCCCCACCCGCCGCCCACCACCACCACAGGGTGGGAATTATGTGAGGTGGAGGATGTGTTAATTAACCTTATTGTGATAAACATTTTGTAATACATGTTATCCAACCATCACATTGTACTCCTTAAAATTACCCAATGTTATATGTCAGTTATATCTCAATAAAGTTGGGAAAAATAAGTTAAAAGAATTTTGATTTCACCTGCCTTACTGTTATGGATTGAATGTTTGTCTCCCCAAAATTTATATGTTGAAATTCTAACCCAGCATGATGGTATTAAGAGTTTTTAACTCTGAGAGGTGATTAGATCATGAGCATGGAGCCCTCATGAATGGGATTAGTGATCTTATAAAGGAGACCCCAGAAAGTTCTATGCCATGTAGGACACAGCAAGAAAATATCCGTTTATGAACCAGGAAGTGGGCCCTCACCAGATACCAAATCTTTTGGCACCTTGATCTTGGACTTGCCAGACTCCACAGCTGTGGGAAATAAATGTTTGCTGTTAAAGCCACCCAGCCTATGATATCTTTGCTATAGCAGCCCAAAAGGACTAAGATACCCACCACCACCAGAGGTTCTTGGGGACCCTCAAGGGTTCAGACCGCAAACTGAAAATCATACTTTGAGAATGAGATTATATGATTGGATTAAAAATACAGCTATGTGCTGTTCTTAAGAAAAATATCTAAAACATAAAAGTTGAAAGCACAAGGGTGACAAAAGATAGACCAAAAACTACGCATGTGCATTAGAATCAGGCTGGGTAGGCTTTAAGGCAAAACTCATTACTGAAGATAAAGAGGATAACAATATTATGATTAATATCCTTCAGGGACATCTACTAATCCTAAATGTATAATGTACCTAATAAAATAGCCCCTAAATATATAAAGACAAATTTGACAAATTCATAGTCATAGAGAAATATGTTACCACATAGTGGAATATGTTAACATGTATCTCTGTAATTACTAGGTTCTCAGAGAAGTGAACAACAAAATAAACAAGCTTGTTCTAATTGACCTAGGGATATGCTGGCACTTTTACTAATGCCACATATTTCATAAAGTATGTGAATTTAAACTCCATAATGCTGAAGGTTAAAACTGTAGCTCTCACAACCTTATGTTCTCACTGAGATGCTTCCTAATAAAGATAGAGTTAATTTGGGGGGAAGTAATTTAGGCACTGTAGGATTCTTAATTAACACTTTTGAGCTATTGAGACATGTTATTGAACTCTTTAGGAAATATTGCTTGGGTGACTGCTGTAAAGATGCTATGCTTATTCAAAATAAGTGTAGCTTGCTTCTAATAAGGAATAGTGAGGAACCTTCTTCATGTTCAAGAACATGGAAGTAAAGAAATAAGATTGCCTCTCAGAGATAAATTATTAAATCAATTCATATTGGATCAGAAAAGAGATATTCAAGAATTCACTTTAATTTTTTTAACATCTTTATTGGAGTATAATTGCTTTACAATGGTGTGTTAGTTTCTGCTTTATAACAAAGTGAATCAGCCATACATATACATATATCCCTATATCCCCTCCCTCTTGTGTCTCCCTCCCACCCTCCCTATCCCACCCCTCTAGGTGGTCACAAAGCACAGAGCTGATCTCCCTGGGCTATGCGGCTGCTTCCCACTAGCTATCTATTTTATGTTTGGTAGTGTTTATATGTCCATGCCACTCTCTTACTTCGTCCCAGCTTACCCTTCCACCTCCCCGTGTCCTCAAGTGCATTCTCTACATCTGTGTCTTTATTCCTGTCCTGCCCCTAGGTTCTTCAGAACCTTTTTTTTTTTTTAGATTCCATATATGTGTGTTAGCATACGGTATTTGTTTTTCTCTTTCTGACTTACTTCACTCTGTATGACAGACTCTAGGTCCATCCACCTCACTACAACTAACTCAATTTCGTTTCTTTTTATGGCTGAGTAAGAAGAATTCACTTTAAATGAATCAGATAGTTCATTGTTTTAAATGTTAGCATTGTTTTAAATGTTTTACTCACATACTCCCCTGTTAGGCTTACCCATAACCTTTTTGAAAATTTTAATACATTGAAGAAAGGACTATCATATAAAAGAATATCATAGCCTTTTTAGGAAAGGAAAGTTCAGAATTTTCCCCAGTGTGTCCCTAGCACTAACCAGGAAAAGCTTGCCTTGGCTAATGAATGTGATGATGTGGCCCTTTGCTACATACCTAGTGGGATAGCTTGGTAACTATGGACATCCAGAGGAGACAATTAACTTACTTTGCTCTGATTCTTTGCGTTTTCAAGTAACATTCTGCATACGATTTGGCTTTCTGGGCATTTTCACCTATAGGTATATTCACCTATAATTTACTAATAAGTGAACACAAGTTGTAATGTAAAATGAAAGTAGCATCCTTTAAAAAAAAATACCAGTTTTTTCTGCATTTGGTTACCGTGAATCAATTCCCCAGAGTCTGATTCCCTTGCATGTACCAGAAATCAAAATCCCAGACATCCAAAGCTGAACTGGGACGAGATGGTGGCCCTGAGGTCCTCCTGACTCCGTGGTCCTGTTGGGAAGCCAACAGGTCTCTCCTGCGAGATAAGTGACCTCACTGCCACATGTTCCATCCTCACTGCAACACTTATTACCGCAAGTGTGGGCATGCTCTGGCTCATCCTGTGTTTGGTCATTAGATGAGAATAAATCAGTACCTTGGCCCTACCGTTTTTCATAGATTTGACCACAAATACATTGGACTCCTAGTACACCATTTGGACGGCAGAGTATTAAGGTGAAATAAGAATTCCCAGACTTCCAACATTTTATAGTGTAGAGATAAGTAAACAAGTAAGCAATAGTACAAGACTGTTGTAACTGAGGATTCTACAGGGGATACAGAAAATGGCTGTGGTGTTCAGAGGAAATAGAAATCACCTCTGCTTGAGGGGAAAGACTTAATGGAGGAAGTAGTATGTAAAACAACCTTGAAGAGGTTGTGACTGCTAGAGCAGTATTTTCAAATCTATTTAAAAATTCTTTCTTCTCCCTAACACATATGCTTAAACCCCCTTGGTGGCTTCCTACTGTTCAGGAACAAAGGCTAAAGTACTTAGTATGCCTGTTTCTTTTCTCCAGCTTTATCTTATGCTGTGCTCTCTGCTCTCTAGTACTCTGGCCTTCTTTTGGCTCCTGTGTAATGCCATGCTCCCTCATGCTATAATGACTTTGGACATGCCACTCCCTCTGCCTGAAACCCATCCACCCGCCATCTCATCTGTATTTCCTAGTTTGCTCTTACAAAGTCTCTTGATGTCAGTTAAAAATTTATCTAATCAGACAGTCTGCTTGTTACGTTGTAAATGAGGTCCACTTGTTAAACGTCATGTACCACTTCACTTTTATTCCCAATGCTTGTGTTGTGCTGTTTCACAGTTCTAATTAGACATGTTCCTGTGTGATTATTTGATTTGTCTGAACTCAGATACTCCAGACTGTAAACTCAAAAAGAGATGAGACCTTATCTGCTTTTTTTTGGCATTGGATGCTTACCACCCTGAATCTAGTCACCCATCACCTGACCCATGGCCGCTATACAATAAATATTGAATGAATGAGAAATGCAGAAAAGGAGAAGTTGTTTCAGATCGTGGGCAAAGTGCAGACCAAAACACAGAGGTGAAAAGAGCTGCCCAAGCTCAAGGCCATAGGAAATTATGTTTTAATGGCAGAGAATTATTACTGAACTGCAGGATATACGGAGAGGAGTTAATCCCTCAGGAAAAGACAAATCCTCACTAAAAACACTCCTTGCTACTGACCAGATTCTTGACAACAAGAATGGGTTGTTGTTTATCAAGTGGTAGAAAAGTGTGACAGAAGTTGAATCATTTAGAGAAACAATTAGTAATGTTTCAGAAATATTTGTTAATTGATTGTATGAAATATGGTCAAGATCAAGTACCAATGCAAAACCAAAGCCTTGACAGAAATGAACAAAGCACCTTATCCAAGCATGCAATGACATTGTTAGTTTTCAGAAAGAACTGTGGTCTTAGAGCAAGCCATGTGTAGATATAGTTTCCTTTATTAAGAATTGTATTACTGTAAAATTTACATACAATGAACTGCACAGATCTTAAGTGTATAATTTGAAGAGTTTTGATAAATTCACGTAAATCTAACCCCCATCATTTTCAAGGTAACAGAAGTTCTCCTTCCTCCCAGACAATTTCTTGTCCCTTCCCAGTCAACTCCCTTTCCCACAGGAAACTACTGCTGTGAACTAAACCCATAAAGTAGTTTTGCCTGTTCTGGGTCTTCATATAAATGAAATTATACAGTATGTATAATTTTGCATCTGGTTTCTTCATATTTTGGAGATTGATCCATGTTGTTGCATACAGCAGTAGTTCATTCCTTCATGTCGTTGCATACAGCAGTAGTTCATTCCTTCATGTCACTACTTCATAGTATTCCATTGTCTGAATATACCACAATTTGTTTACTCATTTTCCTTTTGACATACATTTAGATTGTTTCCATTTAGGGCTTACTATGAATAAGTGATATGATCTATAAATATTAACTTTATATCAACTTATGAATAAATTTGCTATGAACATTCTTGTACAAACATTTGTGGACATACGTTTACTTTAATCTCAGGTATATTCCTAGAGAATTGATGGGACATAGGTAGGAATTTGATTAACTTTATAAGAAACCTCACAGCTGTTTTCCAAAGCTTGTAACATTTTACTCTCTCACTAGTGATGTGTGAGAGTTCTGGTTGTTCCCTCCAACACTTGGTATTGTCATTGTTTTTAATTTGAGTCATCCTAGTATGTGTGTAGTGGTTTTGCATTTTGGTTTTAATTTTAATTTCCCTGATGATTGATGATGTTAAGCATTTTTCATGTCTTACTTGTCATTTGTGTATTTTCCTTTGTGAAGTATCTCTTCAATCTTTTGCCAGTTTTTTCACATGAGGTTGTCTTATTATTAGTGATTTGTAGGACTTATTTATATATTCTGGAAACAAGTTCTTTGACTGGTATATATTTTGCAAAGATTTTCTCCTGGTCTGTGGCTTGCTTATTAATGCTCTTAATGGTGTCTCTGGTGAGCAGAAGTTTTAAATTTGAATGAAATCTAGTTTGTCATTTTTTTTTTATGGTTAGTGCTTTCTGTGTCCTAAGAAGTGTTTGCCTAACTCAAGTTGGCAAAGAAATTCTCCTAAAATTTTCCTAGATGTATTAACATTTTAGCTTTTGCTTTTAGGTTCATGATCTTAAGTTACTGTGGGTTTATTTCTGCGATTTCTATGCTTTTCCTTTGGTCAATTTGTCTGTCCTTATGCCAGTACTATGCTAGCTCAATTACTCTAAATTTGTAGTATTTCTTGAAATCAAGTAGTGTAAATTCTCCAGTCTATTTCTCCTTTTTCACGATTAGTTTTCTAGATATTTTGCATTTTCATATACATTTTGGAATCAACTTGTCAGTTTCTAAAAGCAAAACAAGGTTTAAAAAGCCTGCTGGAATTGTGATTGGGGTTGCATTCAATCTACAGATCAATTTGGGAAAAAGTAACATTTTAAAAATATTGAGTTTTCCAATTCATAAAGGTATATTTCTCTTTTAGTTCAGGTGTTCTTTTATTTTTTCTCAGCTATGATTGGTAGTTTTTAGTGAGGAGCTCTTACACATATTTTAAGTTTATCTCTGAGTATCATATTTTTTATATTTTTAATATTATTATATATGATGGTTTTAAATTTCATTTTCTAAGTACTCATTGCTAAAATCTAGAAAAATAATTGATTTTTGTATTTGACCTGTATTGGTATCCTGTAACCTTGCTAAAGGTACTTAATAGTTATAGGAGTTGTTTTGTTGATTCTTTGGTATTTTCTGTATAAACAATTATATGTAAATAAGGGAGAGTTTTAGTTTTCGTCTTTCCAATATTTATACTTTTTTTTGACATTGTTTCATTCGCTAGAACTTCAAGAAAAATGTTGAATAAAAGTGGTGAGAGTGGACATCCTTGCTTGTTCCCAATCTTAAAAAGAAAGCATTCAGTCTTTTACCATCAAATATAATTTTTTTTTTTTTTTTGGCGGTACGTGGGCCTCTCACCGTTGTGGCCTCTCCCATTGCGGAGCACAGGCTCCGGACGCGCAGGCTCAGCGGCCATGGCTCACGGGCCCAGCTGCTCCGCGTCATGTGGGATCTTCCCGGACCGGGGCACGAACCCATATCCCCTGCATCGGCAGGCGGACTCTCAACCACTGCACCACGAGGGAAGCCCCAAATATAATTTTAACTGTAGGTTTTCTACAAATATTTCTTATCAGAGTCTATTCCTAATGTGTTATTTTTTTTTATCATGAAGAGGTGTTGATGTTTTTCAAATGCTTTTTCTGTACCTATTGAGATGATCATATAATTTCCCCTTTTAATGTTTATGTGCTTGGTTAACTGTATTACTTGATTTTCTGATGTTGAACTAACTGCCTTCCTGTGAAAAATTTCACTCAGTTATGATATATTTTCTTTTTTATACATTGCTAGATTTAAATTACTAATATTTTGTTAGGGACTTTTGTGCCTGTGTTCATGAGAGATACTGGTCTGTAAATTTTTCTTTTGTTATGTCCTTATCTGGTTTTGGTATCAAGATTATCCTAACCTCATGAGTTGGAAAGTGTTTCTTCTCCTATTTTCTGAAAAAAATTGTTTAGAATTAGTATTATTTTTTCCTTACATGCTGGTAGAATTCATCAGAGACTCCAGATTGGCCTGGAATTTTCCTTGAGGGAAAGCTTCTAATTACAAATTCAAAGAGATATTGTAATACTCAGATTTTCTAAGTTTTTGTATCTGTTTTGGCAATCTGTGTCTCCTCCCCCAATTTTTTTCTTGCATTTTTCCTGAATTTTCTAGTTTTTCAGCATAAAATCTTTAATTATTACCTTTTTGATATTTAATGTCTGAAGTTTCCCTAGTGACACCCTCTTTCATTCCTGATACTAGTATTTTTTTCCCTCTTTTACTCTTGATCAGTCTAGTTATGGGTTTATCAATTTTATTAATCTTTTCAAAGAATCAACTTTTTACCTTGTTGATTATGTCGTGTTTGTTTATATTGTTTCATTGAGTTCTGCTTTTATATTTATTATTTTCTTCCTTTTGTTTATTTGCATTTAATTTAGTCTTTTTTTAATAGCTAAAGTTGAAACCTGGTTCTTCTCTTCTAATATAGAGCTATAAATTTCCCTTTAAGCACCACTTTAGCAGTATCACACAAATTTGTACCAGTTGTGCTTTCATTATCATTCCTAATTAGTCTATGTTTTCTTTTTGGACTTACGGATTATTTAGAAATGTATTGCTTAATTTTCCGATATTTTCAAATATTCGATATTTTGTGTTCATTGATTTTTAATTTAATTTTATTATGGTCAGAGAGCATACTTTGCATGATTTTAATCTTATTACATTTTTTGAGACTTCTTTTTTGCTCAGTACATGATTTGTCTGGATGAATATTACATGTGCACTTTAAAAGAATATGTATTCTCTAGGTGCTGGGTATAGTATCCATAAATGCAATCAGTTAGATTAAATTGGTTGATAATGTTAAGTCTTCTATATTTTTCCTGATGTTTCAGTTTACTTATTCTATCAGTGACAGAGAGGACTGTTAAAATATCCAACTATAATTGTGGCTTTGTCAGTTCTTGCCTTTAATTTTTTCAGTTTTTTCTTTAGGTAGTTTGAAGCCCTATTATTAATTGCATTGGAAGAGGATTATGACTTCTTAATAACTGACTCTTTAGCATATTGAAATGTACCTTGTTAACCCTTCATATGTTTATAATGGCTGTTTTTAAAGACCTTACCAACATCTGTGTCACAATGCCAACATCTGTGTCATCTTTGAGATTGTTTCTTTTGTCTATTGTTTTTCATGGTTACATGTTATATGTTCTTGTGTCTTCACACATCTAGTCATTTTTGATAGTCTGCAGGGAATTGTAGATGCTACATTATTGATAATCTATATTTTCTTGTTTTCCTATAAAGATCATTATTGAGTTTTATACTTATGGGCAGTTAATTTACTAGAGGATCAGCTTGATACTCCTGAGGCTTGGTTTAACACTTTATTTGGTTGTGCTTAGGATGGCCTTAGTGTAACTCCCCTGAAGCAGATCCTTTTTAGACTCTCAACTAAATGCCCAGAATGTTCAGCAGGTTCTCTCCACTGTGGATAGTTGGAACTCCAATTTTTTCCTAGCACCATATTGTCTCCAGAATCATTATTTAACTCACAGTCACCCAGTAACTGTTCTGTTCTAGTCCTTGTAAAATTTTGCCCTGTACCTAGGATAAAGTAGTATTCCAAACTCAGTGGACTCCTGTGAAGATTTTTGATCCTTTTCTGAATTTCTGATTCCTCTCTGGCACCTTTCCAGTAAATTCCAGTTCCCTCAGCATCCCCAGACACGTTTCCTCCAATCAGCATGATCACTGCTTTCTCTTTTGTCTCAGCTTGCCTCCACTTCATTTTGCCTCCAAAGAGGACTCCCAGGAGAAAATCACAGTGAATGTGTAGCTTACTTCATTCATTTCTCTTTTCTCAACGATTATATCCAGTTCTTTCTGTTGTCCAGTGCCTGAAAACAATTGCTTTACATAGTTTTTCCAGTTCTGTTGTTGTTTATGGCTGTATTCTATCATGACCAGAACTTAAAGTCCACATAAACATTAAAATATTGTCCCCAGTATATCTTGTCTTTTATAAAAAATGTGGAGGGACTATTATAGTAAAATTTTTGGAAGTGATTTATCAAAATAATACACATCTACTAACTTTCCTACATACATATTACCTGTGAAATGTTCTAGTTTAAAAAGAAAGCAACAAATAACAAAAATCTCTCTAAAATATGCATAATTCATGTTTCTTCTCAACTCCTCCTCCTACTTCTCATCATCATCTTTCTCTCCCATGATTTTTAATTTGTTTATCATTCTTCCACCTCTCAAATTATTTTCTCAGGGTTTGTCCAGTTTGTTTCTGTCCACACTTACTCAGGGACATTAACCTTCTAGGGATTTGTGTCATCAGGAGCTCTTTGCTACTCTGCAAATAGTCTAACTTGATTTTAAGTTATCCTGGTCTAAACAATTTTCACAATCTTTCAGACACAACAGGTTTGAGGCTTTTCTATCATCTCTCCTTCTCTCTGTCTCTTTTCTTTGCTCTGAAGGATGAACACCCTTGTAAAGGGTGTTCTTAGTATCAACCGGGTGCCCTCCAGCTGCTTCCAGTGTATTGACTGAGCACTCTATAACTGTTGAACAACTCCTTTCATTTTACTTAAAGAAATACACAAATAAAATGTAGATTATCTTTGTCAACAGGTTTTTCACAGATACATCAATAGACTAGAAGTGTGGAAATCAGCATTAAGAAATCCAAAATGCTTATTTAAAGACTTGCAAAGTGTTGAGAAGACGTGGTATTTCCAGACTGATGTCTAATGTTACAAATGTACACAATGTAACTTGCCTTAGAAAACTACTGGTTTCTATAGTCCCTTACATCTCAAGAATAGACATATTTATTTAGCTCATGCTCTATGTCTGGTACTGGGCCTGAACAGAATAACTTCTTTTAGCTGATTGACCAGAAGGAATATAGTCCCAGTAGGTTGCAAAGAGGTGATTCCTTGAGTATTTGATAATTATTTTAGTTTGATAAGTATTTTAGTGAGTTGGAGTGGAGCCTAAAGGACACATGAGAGAGGGAACAAACCTCTCCTAGATGCATAGCAGAAGCCATAAAGAATGGGGAAAATGACACATGCCAATTTGTACCTAGAGATTTGATCTTGAATGCACTTTGCGCCTGTCTTTGATCTTCATTTGCTCTGCAGTAGTAAGTTTGTACATTATATCCAATGTGAGCATAAGTGTTTGGAAAATTAAATTACTCTTCCACTGACTCTTAAAAAGAGTCAGTATAAGACATAACAGGGCTTCCCTGGTGGTGCAGTGGTTGAGAGTCTGCCTGCCGATGCAGGGGACGTGGGTTCGTGCCCCGGTCCGGGAAGATCCCACATGCCGCGGAGAGGCTGGGCCCGTGAGCCATGACCGCTGAGCCTGCGCGTCCGGAGCCCATGCTCCGCAACGGGAGAGGCCACAACAGTGAGAGGCCCGCATACCGCAAAAAACAAAACAAAAAGACATAAAATCTTATGTCACTACGAAAAAAATGATTTTTTTTCAAAAGTTTATATTTAGAATTAGTAGGTTTTGTTAACTAGTATTATAGTAGATTTATCCTGGACCAATATGGAAATCCTCAGTTATATGAAAGGATTCACAGTAAATATTGATAGTGAAAATAAACAACACAAATTTAAATTGGCAATAAAAACTACACATGGCAAAACTACAAAATTTGAATGGAGAAATTTGAATTTGATAGGTTTATGGCTACAAAAGAACACTCAAAAAGGCAAAAGCTTTAAAGTGTAAAAGTGGATATGAGGAAATTCCCTGGTGGTCCAAGGGTTAGGACTCCGCACTTCCACTGCAGGGGGCTCAGGTTCGATCCCTGGTCAGGGAACTAAGATCTCGCATGCTGTGGCGGCAAAAAAAAAAAAAAAAAAAGTGGATATGGAAAACAAATAGACTGATTAATCAGAGGAAAGCTAGTGTAAAATGTTTATACAAAGTAATTCATACCTGGTAAATATTTTCAAGTAAAATTCCATTGTAGACAAAATTCTTATTTAAATATTTACATTTATAAAAAATGTCAAAGCATCCTCGGGATTAAAACAGTGGAATAAAAAAGGGGACAGATGAAAGGTCTTCTGCATGTGCAAAATACATCTAAAAGAAGTTACATCGTTTACACAATAGTGTAACAATTTTTCTAACATTTTTATTACAGTATTTGCTCAGTCTTCTCAGTGATAGTTAAAATCATAGCTATTGAGATAGATGCTGTTAAATCTGAAAAAGTTGAAACCCAATTTACAGATGTTCTGATAGTTATATCAAAGTGTACTGCATCCCTAACTTTAAAAATTCTTCCATATCTAGTGTAACTTTACATTTTATGGAATCATTCACATTTGCAAATATTCACTTGCAACATGTATATGAATCCAAATCAAACTTACCTGACAGGTCCTCAACAGAGAATATCTAGGTCCCTTAAATGCCAGTGGGACTTGGTAAGTTCTGAAGATGATTTGGTAAGTTCCAGGGCGCCAGATAAGCTCGAATCCGTTTTAGAAAAGATATTTTTCACATCTCCTGTCCCTTCCCCCTCTCCATTAGAGAGAATGTTAAATAATCTTGTTTTCTACAAAATTACAGTTACATGGATATAAAGTACCAACATTCTGAAGTTCAGGGTAAAAATTAACCTCATGTAAGCTGTTTCGTGGGTGAGGTATGACAGGAGTGGGAAAGTGATGACAAAAATGAATAAGTATACGCATATCTTAGATTTAAGCTGAGAAACCATAGTTTGCACATTTTTAACGACAGGACCATGAAACTGGAAAGACTCTGGAGGACATGATGTACAATTCTTCTTAATGCATATGTTGAAAATGGGATGCAGTTCTCTGCCTTCAATTTAGTACCTCCCCTGCAAAGCCAAGCACCAACGAGATGTTTATTTAAAAAGGCATTTGTCATTTTACGATCCACAGGATCACCCCATTTTAGTGTTTAAATGGTTCTTAGCCCCGTGTAACAGAAGAGAAGGAAAACCACATCAGTATGTCAAAGAAAGTATGTTTATTTATTTTATTTTATTTTTTGCGGTACGCGGGCCTCTCACTGCTGTGGCCTCTCCCGTTGCGGAGCACAGGCTCGGGACGCGCAGGCTCAGCGGCCATGGCTCACGGGCCCAGCCTCTCCGCGGCATGTGGGATCCTCCCGGACCGGGGCACAAACACGCGTCCCCTGCATCGGCAGGCGGACTCCCAACCACTGCGCCACCAGGGAAGCCCCTATTTTTATTTTTTTAACATCTTTACTGGAGTATAAGAAAGTATGTTTAATGTTTCTAAACTTCTTGTGCCAACTCCCTCATAAAGAAATGAAATAAAAATTTTATTGAAAAGTTGTTTCAAAAAGTAGCACACCGTGGCTTCCCTGGTGGCGCAGTGGTTGCGAGTCCACCTGCCGATGTAGGGGACACGGATTCGTGCCCCGGTCCGGGAAGATCCCACATGCCGCGGAGCGGCTGGGCCCGTGAGCCATGGCCGCTGAGCGTGCGCGTCCCCAGTCTGTGCTCCGCAACAGGAAAGGCCACAACAGTGAGAGGCCCGCGTATCGCAAAAAAAAAAAAAAAAGCACACTTTGGGACTTTCCTGGTGGCTCAGTGGTTGGGGATCTGCCTGCTAATGCAGGGGACCTGGGTTCGATCCCTGGTCCGGGAAGATCCCACATGCCACGGAGCAACTAAGCCCGTGTGCTACCACTACTGAGCCCGCGTGCCACAGCTACTGAAGCCCGAGTGTGTAGAGCCCGTGCTCTGCAACAGGAGAGGCCACCGCAGTGAGAGGCCTGCACACCATGGTGAGGAGTGGCCCCCGCTCACCACAGCTGAAGATGGCCCGCGCACAGCAGCAAGGACCCAGTGCAGCCAAAAATAAATAAATTTATTTTTAAGAAGAAAGCACACTTTTTAAAAAGATCGAATCATTCTAATGTTACACTGACCTGAAGAAACTATTGATAGAGAAAAGCAAAATGTATACATGAAACTTTCTATCCAAAAAAAAGGGGGGGGGCGGATAAAGGACACAAAAAGTGTGCAGAGGTCTTTTTACAAACAGGAACATATAAAATAGCCAAAAGTCTTTCTACAATATTAACTTTGACGAGTGCAGATAAGAGAAAATGGAACATATTTTGTTCAGTCCATTTACCACTTCACAATATGGGCTTACCTATTTGTTTATATATGCCATTAATATTTTAAATTTCTGTACTTAATTTTTTTGTACTTTTAAGTGTTTTTTTCTTTCACTCATAGATAATTATTTCTCCAAATGTGAAACTTTTTATGTTTAATTTTGTTTGTATCACTGCTTTCATCAGTGAAGAACCTGATTTTGATTAGTTTATTTACTCTTCATGCAGGAGGAAAATTACCCCCATATATTAAGACCGCTGTAGATTTAGTAGAAACAGCAGTCCCAGAAACTCTTGAGAAATAGCAGCTGAGAGATCCTAAGAGTTAATCGAGTGAAATTAAAGCACCTGTAGGTCATTTGGCACAAGTAGGCAAATGGCATGTTAGCTTTTACTTTCTTAGGTAATGGAATTGGTTACATAATGCTTTATAATTCCAAGCGGAGTACTGTTTGGTCTTCTGAAATCTAAACTTCCAAGATTTAAGACAGTGATGAAAAGCAAATGGCAACCTGGCTGACTTCTTAGCTGTGTAGTGTGGTGTATGGTGTTTTGTGATGAGAACACACTAATAAGGAACTTTTATCAAGATTGGCTCCAACGGTCAGTGCAGTGGAGGATGTGAGATGGAGAGATGAGAGCGCAAGCGTCACATTCAGGGACACTCAGGATCCTTTATGTGGCATTAGGAAGTTCTGGGAAGAGCAAAGTACCATTTATTTTAATTTCAGAGTTTATACAAGTAAGTCTACTTGCCTTGGCTTCCAGTTATATGAGTCATAAAAAATTTCAACAATTGTTATTAAATATAATATAATAAAATAAAACTTAAAGCAAATAATCAGTTTTCTGAGTCAGGAAATTATTATTGTTATGGCTGTTACTAGTAAAATCTGAAACAAAGGAGAGTCAGTCCCTTGTGGAGGCTGAATATCCTTTCACATGGCCCATCATTAAGAGTAGGAGTGGGGATAATTATAAAGGATAGTTTTATGCAGACCTAAAGACCTGCATCCCCAAAAGCAAGTATTCATTTGGGGTTATACCCAGCCCATTTCCCAAACTCTTGAGCAGAGTCTGACCCACTGGTCTAAAGGAAATAAATACTCATCTGAAGTAAATATTCATTTTAGTAGAAGCAGAGCATAACCAGGGATACATATTATCCTATAAAAGTCCAGTCAAAGAACTTCTGCAAAATCTTTTGAAAACAGTTGGATGCGAAGCTGCAACTTTTTGTATTTAATTCATGCCAAGATCATTTAGTCTTGGGGAGCAAACATTTGCATGTGTGTCATTATTCACACCTCCCACAAACATGGCAGATATTGCTATGCAATCTTTTTTCAGGCAGCCAATTCCAATAAACCAGAGGGTCCTGCAAATTAAAATCTGACTATTTCTGATCTAGTCCAGTGAATCTGATGCTGAAATTGGATGGCCCTAGAGATGGACTTAACATAAAGGTACTGAGTAATTTAATTATCAAAATACTTTGTATGGTTACATGAGATCACAGTGAGGCATAAAATACGGTGTATACCCTCGAGGAACTTAGAATCTTGGAGAGACGTGACACAGATAATGCTGAGTTATTAAGTGACAGTTGGGCAAGATGGTCAGGAGGGTCCTACAGGAAATCGAGATGAGAGAAGAGAGCTGGAAGATGTAAAAGGTGTAAGGAAACAAAGAGCAATGATCAGGGAAGAAGGCTAAGGTAGGGAGGAATAGAGAAGTAAGAAGGTAATATCCAGAGTGGAAGAGAATTGCTAGGAAGAGCTCCAGGGTTAATGGTCACTGATCCTGAAGAGCAAGTGTTTACTCTCTGTTCCACTCTGCGTTGTCTATTGGATGTAGGTGCCTAGAGTTAGAAAGAAGGATTGTTGGAGCCACAGATGCTTCAGTGTTTCTATAATGCCTAATAATATAAGGAATATATTTGGATTATTTGAAGCTGTTTTTTTTTTATTAAATGGAGAACAAACAGTGAACTCAAACCTATTCTTGAATATTAACTTTTATAAGATTGGGGAACACTAAGGCGTTTTTAAACTACTAAGTTAGTTACTCGACATAGAAATGTACCTTTGTAAAACGTACTGCATAATTAATTAAATATTTAATGGATAGCCTTTGTGTTTTTTACAACTTAAACCAAATATTCTCACTGTACATTTATAAGAGGAAACTAATAGTTCTTTCTGTGATTTGTAGAAATTATTTTTGCCATGGAACTCTTCATGAAGTTATCTTCTAATTTTCTTTTCCCTAGCACATTCTACTTATGCTAGTGTTACATTATAAGTACTCTATTTAATAATGCTGCATAGGCAGGTTTATTTCAGTTCCAGTGATTAAATTTACTGAAAGTAACTATGTAAACTTATGTTAATTCTAAAGAACAAAAATTATCTAATATTATATCCAAAAAAATATTAATTCAATGAATATGCCAAAGTCAATGTCTGTATTTGTTGAACATAGCTTTTTACAAACCCTGTTTATTGATTCATATCTCCAACTAATCTCATATTTTTCCAGGAATGCACAATGATTAATTGTATGCAACTGGATATAAACTTCAAAAGTGCTTATTACCTGGATTATTCTCTTTTTGGAAAGGAAATTTCTACCGATATAACCGGTTCTCTTTTATTTAGTTTTAAAATAGTTGAAAACATAAAGCAGTAGATGACCTATATTTGAACAGATTTCCTAGTGCGATCTCAGAGCTTAAATACTGTTACCAGGATTGCAGATGGTCATTCTATATGATACAGCCTATCAAGTTACTGATTTCTTACATGGGCAGATGGCAAAGGGGCCCGACAGAAGCTCAGTTTTCAAGTTGTGAGTGTGTGTGTGTGTGTGTGTGTGTGTGTGTGTGTAACTGCTGAAGAACAAAGGTCTTTTACTCTGAAAGGCAAAAATAATCGTATATGTTACCTAGGCCATATTTGTCAGCACAGCACTGAAAACTAACTCTTGGGTTTTGGAGTTATGCATGAAAAGAATACTTTAACTAAAACAAAACAAAACAGAAAATTGTAAGGCTGTTGATTTACCTAAACTGTGGTCTAAATTTTCTATAAAATACAAAAATAACACCATGGTGAACACCTGAAATAGTTGAAGGGTGATTCAATTGGTAAGAAAATTTGGAATTTAACATTAATTTTTACTCTTTGAAAATTGCAGAATTATGTTCATTAGTGAAAGATAGTTTGGAATTTAAAAAATAATTTGCATTTTTTCATTTATAAGAATCTAAAATACTCTTTTTTTATAAGGTCCTGTTCTCTGTCTTTTTTTAAAAATACAATTCTTTATTCAACTTGAGCTCATCTGTTCTGAGAAATAAATGGAAGACTGTCAAAGAATTGTTAGTTGCAGAGCAACCTTGAATTAGTTGTGCTCCTTTGCTGTATCTTGGAGGATACAGTTGTTTCACTAGCTCCTGGAGCTAGCTGAGCTTCTGGAAAACCTCAACTGTTTTCCTTTTAAAATTATTCTGTCATCTGACAAATTTCAATCATTTATCATGAGAACAGTCAGAAATTAGGGATATTTTTCCTCTCTTTTTTCTGACCTAAGATGTGGTAAGTAAGCAAACAAATTTCCAGTCTAATTTCTGGTGGAACCTGTCCCAGGAAATAAGATATTTTGAGAAGAAAATGAGTTGGCGCTTGCCTGGAGGCTAGATGTGGGTAAACCATCTATCTCCTCTGGAGATGGAAGACAGCCACACATTAGGCAACGAATGCTCAGTCAACTGACAGAGCAGGCAATTGACAGAGCCCGAAAAGTACATCTGGCGCATTATTAAGTATCAAGGTGACAAACAGAAGACATAATTAAGCTTGTACTTAACAGCTCATTGCCTTGAGTAATAATAACTATGACTTTCTAAAGGCACCCTCCTATTTTTTCTCTCATGTCCTCACAGAGAAATGTAATGATGTCAGAGTTGTCATCACCAGGACAATTTATCGGCCCTCTCCTTAATTAAAACCTTCCTTCTAGTCTTCACATTAACATTTTTATGTTTTCCATATTTAAAAATTACTTCAGTTGCTCTTTGGAAACAAATCATTATATAAATCCCCAAACACAAATAAGTCAGCCCAGTTACATGTTGTAAGGCAATTACTTCATTTATATATGTCTATCTGAAAGGAGAAAGAAAATTATTAGAGAAACCTCAGATGAATACTGTATTTTGATAGACAGAAACACTAAAATGAATTATACAATGAAATGACATGGTATTCTGTAAAATCTATATTACGTATATCAAATATCTTTGCATAAAGATTGAGTTGTTTCTGTTAGAGTTGAAAGAAGAGAAAGGAGTTGTACTTAGCTGATAATTAGAAAAAATTTTTTTACAAAACCAATGTGTCTTAATTTATTTTAAAAGAAGGTAAAATTTGAGTCAAGGTTAAATGTGAATTAGAATTCCATATTCACGGGAAATAAAATGTATTAAGTTTGATTAAACAAGAAACCAACACATTTAAAAAAAGCAGCTGTTCAAAGAGTGATTGTCATATGGCAGTTAGTCCCTGACCAAATGCATAATAAAAACTGAGGGTTCTAATTAATAAGGATTATTCTGAGATGTTTCAAGGTTGGTATGTTGAGCCAGGTACAAGTAAATGAAAAATATAACTTGTTAATTTCTTCAAGTGTATGCAAATTATAAGTGACATTTGATGTCCCTGCATAATAAAATGTTAATGTTGAAAGTCAAGTAGGAAGGAATAAAGTATGATTGTTCAGGTTCTAAAAAAAAAAAAAACAAAAAACTGAGGGTTCTGTGAACTTACCGTATGTAAATTTCTCAAGAGTTTTCAGGGAAGAGTTTTTGATTTATATATACGATAGAAGACCAGGCATTGGACAACAGACACATCAGAGCTGTGGACCTCACATTCCTGAACAGTCCAGTAGGCAAACAAATCCACAGTGGTTAATATGGTTATTTTTTGCTATTATTGTTGTTGTTTTATTGTTATTATTATTGTTTAGTCGAAACTCCAGTAAAGCTGCTCCTTCTGTAGTAATTTATTTGCTCTGGAACAATGCCAATCGAGTAAGCATGTGATGCAGAAGATTGAATAGGATGTTCTCCCCTGATTATTTCTAGTCCTCATACAGGGAGAACAGGTACTTAGGAAGAGCAATAGTTTTCACCTGCTGAGTGTCTGTATCTTTCACCTCCTGGTGAAAGATAGTTAATAAGATAGTTAATAAGAGAAATGCATTTGCCTGGACATGGAGGGGAAAATATTCTCTATCATTTTCACTTCTCACTCTTCTCCTCCTTTTTATTTTTTAAAAACAATCCCCACCGGGCTTCCCTGGTGGCGCAGTGGTTGAGAGTCCGCCTGCCGATGCAGGGGACATGGGTTCCTGCCCCAGTCCAGGAAGATCCCACATGCGGCGGAGCCACTGGGCCCGTGAGCCATGGCCGCTGAGCCTGTGCGTCTGGAGCCTGTGCTCCGCAACGGGAGAGGCCACAACAGTGAGAGGTCCGCGTACCGCCAAAAATAAATAATAATAATAATAATTCCCACCATTGCTGAAAAGTTTGCTGGTAGGTAAAAGAATCCCCGGAAGACTCCCACAAATCTGTAATGAGGGATTTTTTTATTTAAGTATGATGGACTTGGATGAACATGTGAGTGAGAAGGTGGAAGCTAGAATATTCTCCCATCTCACGTGGATTATATCAGTCCCCTTTTGCTTTTTACTGCATGTTCTTGCCTATGCATATGAATCAGTTTCAGAGCAAGGATTTTGGAAAAAGTTCTAGGTTTAAGTACTGGCTTCTACCCTTATGGGTCATGTGACTTTGGGCAGGTCAGTTATACTTTATACTTTCTGGGCTTCAGTTACCTCATATGTAAAAATATAGAATCATGATAATACCTACTTCAGAGGCATATTGAGATGAATAAATGAGACTGTGTAAGGAATTTAGTGTAGTCAGGCATATGTAAACACTTAATAAATGATACTTATTATGCTTGGACAGCATGAAAAGAATTACCCATTACCAAGGAAAGAAAAATTATATTTTACAAAATCATTCACTCTGCAAGGAAAATTATATTTTACAAAATCATTCACTCTGCCAGTTAACAGTGTGTATGAAAAAGATAAAGTATAATAATGGATCCTCAAGGGCAAATGATAGGAAAAAGAATTGCTTTTTGGGTACTTATAACTTATGACAGAAGAGAACAGCCTTGTCAACAACCCAGTCAAATAAACAGCTGTGGGAACCCTTGCCCCAGCTTTGGGGGCACACTGTTACCACCCCCAGATATTTTGGAAATTTAGCCCCCATTAAGCTCGTGGCAAGGTCCTTGATCTACCATGAAGTTTAAGGCTGTCCTGTGAGCCAGGATTAGAAAACTGAGTTCAAGTTTATTCTTTACTGGGATTGAGTTTTTGATGGCTTAGCCTTTTTTAGGGCTAGGATGGACCACTTGAGTTTCTCAGAGATACCCTGGGGCACCCCCACTGAAAGATATTATGATGAATACATAATATCTTTATAATATCATTATAATATAATGATGAATTATTTTATTCCTCTATTGTCACCAACCCAAACCTAGCTGATTTTTGGCTGACTAAAGTTCACTGCCTCTTCAAGGCTGATAAATTTTGCTGCTTTATTCTCTCTTTCATCACTGACCTCCTTTTGTCCTACCTATTCTACCTTCCTGCTCCTTGCTGGTAAGACTGTCCTAGGTTTCCTGGCCTGAGCATTTGGTTTTGATCCTTACTGTCAGAAAGCTTTCACCCAGATTTGTAAAGTTTCTGACATAAAGTTCAAGTACCACAAAAGATAGCTTATTTTCTACTCACCTGCCCTAATGATGATCCAGTATTATGCTTCATCTCTCTCTCTTAGCCTTGACGATCTTACTCCTCTGTCCCTAAGTCCTAGTTTCCTGGCACAAATTTAACCTTTTTTAAACCTGCCACTTTACATATTGCACACCTACAACAGACTAGCTCAGTGAGGCTGAAAAAAAAATACACAATCGTAACTGCATTCACGATGCACAGTTTGTAGCTACAAGACAACAACATTAAATTTATGACAGCAAATCTCAGAGGAACACTCAGTTAAGCTTAGCAGTCCAGTAACATTGCCTTTGTCAATCTTCCCTCACATTCCCGAAAATATTGCCTAAAAAGATCTTCTCTCTCTTCAAACATCCAAAATCCTATCCACTTTTCTCTCATCTGTTGACCTTGTTTCATCAATAGAATAGAAAGAAAGCATAAGAAAACCACCTTATGTTTTCACTGCCAAACCCTCAAAAACATCTGGCTTTGAAAACCGACGGGGCTTACATCGTGAGGAAACATAGGGGCTATAGGGAATGGTGATTCTTCTCTTAAAGGGCTGATGTGCAGATTCACTTACCCTGGGACTCAGTCCACAAGCAGCAATTTGAAAAGAGCCTAGGCCATCTGTGAAGGAGATTCATTTGCTAAGCTTAAAACATCTGCTAGAGGGACAAAAGCTTGTTGGGAGCCTCTCCAGGGATGGAAGTGCTAGTGGGTGCTATTTTTGTACTCTCACTTTAACTTGCTGGTACCCACACCCCCATCATGCTGCAGTAGCATCCTGCCAGAGGCAGAAGGTGAGTGCCCCATCCCCTTGTGTTGCTGCCACAACCCTGCTGGAGGTGCTGGGCGTGTGCCCCACCCCTCCGTGTATGTTCCTGTCACTTCATTGGACGTGGTGGGTGAATATCCTGCCTCCCCTACAGACCCCCAAAGCCACTGGGCACACGCAGCCCACACAGAGGATGCCCCTTGAGTACCAGGCTCTGGTGGCTGGGTGGATTGCATTTCTGAGCCCATAGTTCTGAAACAGAGAGACACTTCAAGAGACAGCCAAGAACTAGGGCAGGATTTAACAATAAAGCTCATTGCCTACATGGGGTCACCTCTTCAAGACTGGGAGAGATAGCTGTTTTACCTAACACATAGAAATAAACACGAAGAGTCAAGCAAAATGAGTAAATAGAAGAATATGTTCCAAACAAAAGAGCAAGATAAATCTCCAGGAAAAAAAAATACATAATAAAGAATTCAAAGTAATGGTCGTAAAGATGCTCACTGAACCCAGGAGGAGAATGGATGAACAAAGAGAGCTTCAACAAAGAGATAGAAAATATCCGTATAAGTACCGAATAGAAGTCACAGAACTGAAGAGTACAAGAACTGAACTGAAAAAATACTATTAGAGGGGTTCAACAGTGGACTTAGATGAAGCAGAAGAAAAAAATTAGTGATCTGGGAGACAGGGCAGTGGAACTTACCCAAACAGAGCAGCAATAAATAAATAAATAAATAAATAAAGATGGCTTAAGGGACCTGTGGGACAACATCAAGCAAAATAATATTCATATTATAGGGGTCCTAGAAGGACAGGAGGCACGGAGAGGAGCAGAAAACTTATTTGAAGAAATAATGGCTGAAAACCTCCCTAACCTGGGTAAGGAAACAGATATCCAGATCCAAGAAGCCCAGAGAGTTCCAAACAAGAGGAATCCAAAAAGACCCATACCAAGACACATTATAATTAAAATGCCAAAAGCTAAAGTAAGCCTTAAAAGCAGCAAGAGAAAAACAACTTGTTATGTATAAGGGAACCCCCATAAGACTAACAGTAGATTTCTCGGCTGAAACCTTGCACATTAGAAGGGAGTGGCATGATATATACAAAATGCTTAAAGGAAAAAACTTTCAACCAAGAATACTTTACCAGCAAGATTATCATTCAGATTTGAAGAAGAGATCAAAAGTTTTCTAGACCAGCAAAAGCTAAGGAAGTTCATCAACACTAAACTGGCTGTAAAAGAAGTGTTAAAGGGTCTTCTTTAAGGTGAAAAGAAAGGGCACTAATTAGTAACTAGAAAACATAGGAAAGTAAAAATCTCATTGGTAAAGGTAATATATAGTACAAGAAGTGGATTAATCACTTATGAACCTAATATGAAGGTTAAAAGAGAAAAGTAGTAAAAATAACTATAGCTTCAGTAATTGGTTACTTAGGGATATACAAAATTTTAAAAATATAAAATGTTGGGGGAGTGGAAAAATGCAGACTTGTAGAATGTGTTCAAATTTGCTATCAATTTAAAATAAACTGTTATATATAGAGAGTGTTATATGTGAGCCTCATAGTAACCATAAGGCAAAAACCTATAATAGGTACACAAAAGGTAATGAGAAAGGAATCTAAGCATAACCTACAGAAAGTCATCAAGCAACAAGGGAAGAAAGCAAGAGAGAAGAAAGAAACAGGAACAACAAAACAGCCAGAAAAAAAAAAATTAACAAAATGGCAGTTAGTACATTAGGTATATCAATGATAGGTATATCAATAATTATTTTAATTGTAAATGGACTAAATTCTCCAATCAAAAGACATAGAGTGGCTGAATGAATAAAAAACAACACCTATCTATATTCTGCCTAATCTAGTAAGAAAAAGAATCTCATCTATCTGGGCAGAATATACAGGCGGTAACAAACAACTACCTCTTCTTAAGAGCAGACTGAATACTCCTACACCAATTTGTCATTTTAATAGAGAGAAAACGACTTTCTAGTATTGTGTTAATGTAATATTTTAGCAGTAAAGAATTCATGAGGTTTTTCTTTTTATAAACTCATAAAAGCTGAGTCTACTTTGCTGACATTTTAATGGCTTTCATTGCTTCTCTTCAGACTCATTATTTGCAGTTATTATAAACTAAGACAAAGTTAATTTTCTTGAAACCTTCTAGAAGGTTTCTTTTTTACTGTTTTCTTTAGCTATACAGAATATTTGCTTTAAGAAAAAACTACTCTCTTTTCCCATTGATAAATAAAAATACATCCCATTACTTTGTCTACACATTTAATCTTTTAATCATTGTTTCCAGGATAGATTCAACCCTCATTTTTAACCAAAATATTCAATTTAATTTTCACATAGACATTGAAAGATAAGTAATAACTGTTTCATACAGTCTTGTTAGCATACCAACAAATTTCATGAGCACACATAAAACAACTACCTGTAACTACAAGCACCATTTTTACACCTTCATAAAGTGACAAAAATAAACATGTTCAGTAAAGAAAAAGTATTTCATATGTAAATATGAAATAATATGTAAATAATAAAAAATGTAAATATGTGCATATTAAGCAAATACTGGTGACCAATATTTCAGGTACTCTGTTTTATAGAGAAATTACCCAAGTATTCAAAGATTATTTATAAATTAATCCAACGTAATATTAGTACAGGGTTTTGTTTTATTTTTGTTGGTGTATAACTGCTTTACAATGGTGTGTGAGTTTCTGCTGTACAGTGAGTGAATTAGTTCTGTGCATACCTGTATCCCCTCCCTCCTGGACCTCCCTCTCCCCCTACCCCACAGGGTTCTAAAGTTAACTAAAAAACTTGGAACTTATGTCTAAGCGGACATGCCACTGAGTATAATTACTGTTGACAAAAGAAGTCTGTCAGAATTATATGTCAGCTTAGTTGGACACAATTTTTTTTTTTGCACTGGTTTCATGGCCACCTCCCACATGCTTCTCAGATGTTATCTCAGAACATACAACCACACAGCAGACGTTAACCCTGTTAGACCTGTCTAAAGATGAACTAACTGAAACACTCAGCTCGTCTGTGGCGGCACCTGTATTTTACCCTCAATCGATCTTGCCTTCCAACTTGCCAAGCTACTTCTGAATGTCTGTGGAACCTGAGAGTTCGTGTTCCACATTTCATACTTCAGCACTTTATCATATATCCTGCCTTATATTATTCACTGATTCACAGGACCAGTCTTAAATAAGTCAGTGATATTTAGTCTTTAGAATACATTAGGAACACTAAAGTGCTTACTTAAAATACCTGTTTTTGTTTTCCCCACCACACCCAAGGTTTGGTTTAGTAGGTCTATGGTAAAGCCAAGGAATATGTATTTTAACAACTTCTTTCCCTTCCCCACCGCCACGATACTAATTCAAGTTTCTTTTTGAGACACATTGAATTAAACTAAGTTTGAGGGACAAAACCATTTTGTATTGTGCACAAACTAGAGTAAAACTTTGGCAAATACTTACTGATATATTTCTATTTCAATTGACATTTTTATTGGTAGGTTGTTAGTTACAGTGCTTTCAGCTGCACATAACAAAAACTCCAGCCAAAGTGGCTTAAATGTAGGGACATTGATTAGCTCACATTAAAAAAATCTAGAGTTTGGTTAACTTAGAGGCTTAACAACATCAAGCTCCCAGATGTTTTCTTATTTCCTTCCTTCCTTCCTTTCATTCTTTATTTTTTTACCTTTTCACAGACTTCACCCATTTCTCACACACACACACCCCTCACCCCACCCTTTGCCAAGCACCAATCTGTTTTCTGTATCTATGAGCTTGGTTTTTATTTTTATTTGTTTTTTCTTGTTCTTTTTTTTTTTACTATCTTATTAGAGTATAATTGGTTTATAATGGTCTGTCAGTTTCTGCTTTATAACAAAATGAATCAGTTATACATATACATATGTCCCCATATCTCTTCCCTCTTGTATCTCTCCCCTTCCCACCCTCCCTATCTTACCCCTCTAGGTGGTCACAAAGCACCGAGCTGATCTCCCTGTGCTATGCGGCTGCTTCCAACTAGCTATCTATTTTACGTTTGGTAGTGTATTTATGTCCGTGCCACTGTCTCACTTTGTCCCAGCTTACCCTTCCCCCTCCCCGTATCCTCAAGTCTATTCTCTAGTAGGTCTGCATCTTTATGTCTTGCCCCTAGGTTCTTCTGACCATTTTCTTTCTTTCTTTTTTTTTTTTTTTTAGAGCCATATATATGTGTTAGCATACAGTATTTGTTTTTCTCTTTATGACTTACTTCACTCTGTATGACAGTCTCTAGGTCCATCCACCTCACTACAAATAACTCAATTTCATTTCTTTTTATGGCTGAGTAATATTCTGTTGTATATATGTGCCACATCTTCTTTATCCATTCATCTGTCTTAAGTTGCTTCCACGTCCTGGCTATTGTAAATAGAGCTGCAATGAACATTTTGGTACATGACTCTTTTTGAGTTATGGTTTTCTCAGGGTATATGCCCAGTAGTGGGATTGCTGGGTCATATGGTAGTTCTATTTTTAGTTTTTTAAGGAACCTCCATACTGTTATCCATAGTGGCTGTGTCAATTTACATTCCCACCAACAGTGCAAGAGGGTTCCCTTTTCTACACACCCTCTCCAACATTTATTGTTTGTAGATTTTTTGATCATGGCCATTCTGACTGGTGTGAGGTGATACCTCATTGTAGTTTTGATTTGCATTTCTCTAATGATTAGTGATGTTCATTCTTTCATGTGTTTGTTGGCAATCTGTATATCTTCTTTGGAGAAATGTCTATGTAGGTCTTCTGCCCATTTTTGGATTGGGTTGTTTGTTTTTTTAAGATTGAGCTGCATGAGCTGCTTGTAAATTTTGGAGATTAATCCTTGTCAGTTGCTTCATTTGCAAATATTTTCTCCCATTCTGAGGATTGTCTTTTGGTCTTGTTTATGGTTTCCTTTGTTGTGCAAAAGCTTTTAAGTTTCATTAGGTCCCATTTGTTTATTTTTGTTTTTATTTCCATTTCTCTAGGAGGTGGGTCAGAAAGGATCTTGCTGTGATTTATGTCATAGAGTGTCCTGCCTATGTTTTCTTCTAAGAGTTTTATACTGTCTGGCCTTACATTTAGGTCTTTAATCCATTTGGAGTTTATTTTTGTGTATGGTGTTAGGGAGTGTTCTAATTTCATTCTTTTACATGTAGCTGTCCAGTTTTCCCAGCACCACTTACTGAAGGGGCTGTCTTTTCTCCATTGTATATTCTTGCCTCCTTTATCAAAAATAAGGTGACCACGTGTGCGTGGGTTTATCTCTGGGCTTTCTATCCTGTTCCATTGATCTATATTTCTGTTTTTGTGCCAGTACCATGCTGTCTTGATTACTGTAGCTTTGTAGTATAGTCTGAAGTCAGGGAGCCTGATTCCTCCAGGTCCGTTTTTCTTTCTCAAGACTGCTTTGGCTATTCAGGGTCTTTTGTGTTTCCATACAAACCGTCAAATTTTTTGTTCTAGTTCTGTGAAAAATGCCAGTGTTAGTTTGATAGGTATTGCATTGAATCTGTAGATTGCTTTAGGTAGTATAGTCATTTTCACAATGTTGATTCTTCCAATCCAAGAACATGGTATATCTCTCCATCTGTTTGTATCATCTTTAATTTCTTTCATGGAGATAGAATTTTAGATAGCATCAACAACATTAAAGATTCAGAGATAAGAAACTGTATTTTGGAAGAGTATGTGTAGTAGTCAAAGAAGAAACTGAGAAAGTATAGTGGGGCCAAATTTCATAGCATATATGTTATGAAAAGAAGTAAGATAGTTACTGTGACTTCTTAGTACATCAGATTGCTTAAAATCTGTTGCTATAAGAAATGATACCTATTTGCAGAAGTACATCATATCACTACTTTAAGCTTTATGGTTAACATATACTACTAACTGCTTGAATATCACAAGAAACTCCTATCATTTTAATTTAAAAGATTTAGGTCATTTTAATAAGAAGATAATTTTGGTGAGAGTAAAATGAAGAAATCTGAAATGCTATTTAAAAATATACCCTGTTACTTTGAGAAGTTCACTGAATCAGAGTGTTTCTCTTTACTGGTATTTTTGTAGCTAGTTAACTCTGCCTGTTGAAACAAGTAGCATGGGTTTTATAGTGAAAGAAAAATGTACTGTCTTTCTCATCCTGTATACTGACAAGCTTAATATCTTTAACTTTTTAAATTTAAATCATAAACTAGGATTCTTTAGGTTATATGCAGCAGATATCCATTTCTGCTTGCTTAAGTTGAAAGGAAATTTACAATGAGGATATTCAGATGTGTTGAGAAAGCAAGGAGATTTGAACAATCAAGCCTTAGGAAGAGTAAAACCCAGGGTAACTCCAGGGATGTCAGAAGTAAGAGTTCTGTGGTGTCTTAGCTCCACTTGGCTCTCAGGAATCCAATTGACTGTTGAATTAGTCAGCTGTGGTCATCCTGGGAGGGTACAGAACAGAGCAGTAGGGGCTTACTTCACAATCAGTATACATGGGTGAAAATATAAAATTCGGGAATGATCCTTCTTCCAAATAGAAGTTCCAAAGAATTAAAACATTTTGTTTTATACACAGGTGAATGAGTCTAAGGGGATACCTTTTTTTTTAATCTCACTGAACTTATGCATCCTCTTTATCCTAGCACTTGGCTATAAACGAAAAGGTATGCAGAAATAGAACAGGCTGAGTTCAGCATTTTCTTTATATTCTGTTTGGGAAAATGTCTGACATAGTGTTTGTCAGAGGCAAAAGTTTCCAGAGAGCTACACTTAGTGGCTATAAAAAGATTGGAAGCATTGTATTAAATGTTACCCTTAGCCAGTAGATCTAGCTGAAGAAGAAAATGACAAAAAAGAGGGATGTTCTAGACTACAACGGATATGATGAAAAGTCACAGCTCACAGTTTGGAGAAACCAGGAAGTCCCTGTTTGAGTGTTAAGGCAGCCTTTCTATTTGGTGGTACTAGCAGAGGGAAATGGACTTGAGTCACAGAGTGAGGTTCGTGCCTAGGGCGAGCTGGCCTGAAGCACTAGAGTAGGTACCGGTCCAAGAAAGGTTAAAAGGATCATGTTACTGGAGGTCTCTGGAAAAGCCCAGAGGAGAGAAAATTGTGCTTTATGACGCAGGCTAATAGTTGCTAATGGTAACTGAGGGCTTACTATGTGCCAGATATCTCACATTCTCTTGGCTTTATTTCACTTATTCAAAATAACTTGATGAGATAAGCACTATACTCCAGTCTACTGAAGTGACCTCACAGAAAGCCCAAGCTTTTGAACCATGTGAATTTATTCTGATACTCCCTATAAACAGATGTCAGCATAAAGAATTTAAGAGGAAAACCAGTCCCTTCATTGTTAAGAGTTTACCCTGAAGTATACTAAGTGATGACAGTTTCTCAGGCAGTACCCGACCTTAGTGAAGCACTAACTTTGTGCCATATTAAAGATGTGTAAGCTTTACTGGGGTTGTGAATTTGATTGTTTTTAAATGGCTGGCAATTGAGCAGGTCTTCTTTGCCAAACCCATCGAGGCTTTTCTTGCAATTATAGAAAAGGATGCCTCACAGTTAACAAATTTAATGATAACGGGTGTAATTAATACTGTGTAGAACTATGAATTCTCACATCACATGTATTGTTTTTCCTTTGGGCACTTTTTGTTTCCTAACTTGTATTCTGATTATTGAATATCTCCCCCACTATATTTTAGGCACAATTAGCCAGGAACTATAACTTAACTGTAGTCTCCGCACTTGTATCACGGTGGCATTTTTCCCCAGTCAGGCTGAGAGTTAGCAGTCTTTAACTTTTGTACCTCAACTATGCCACTTTTACAGGAGTTTGGGGATAATTACTTTCCATGTCTGAGTTTCCCTATCACAGCAGTGCCTTCTATTGCTTGTTTCTATTCCAGGGCCTAAAATTGCTTCACAGTAGGGTTGTGAAACTAGACGTTGTGTAGCACCTCCACAGTTTTGGCCAAATATGTCATCTGTACTGTTAGCTAATTAATATTTTCTTTAAATAAATTCAAGACTTGTACCTAAAATTTATTTATGATGGAACTATATAACTATTGCAAATGGAAAACCAGAATAAGGCAAGTGATTCTGGTTTCCATTTTGCAATTGTCACATAGTTCCTTTGTAAATAGATCATATTTATATAGTTTATAAATATAATCATCTATATGATAATTATATAGATAAAAACGATACACTGGAAACAAAACTTTGGCTTTATTTTCTTACCTATCCTTAACTGAAATAAGGAGAGAGAGAGCAGCAATTATTGGAGAAGCATTAAATACACACTGGCACTAATTTGAGACTTTATCTTTGATGTAATAAAGTTAATCAGAAGGAAGTTTTTAAAGGAATAACTTTCTTATGATCTAATGCTATGTTACTTAATGTCACTTTTTAAAGTACCCCAAATCATCTTGTTTCCAGTATGGTCCACTTTGGGAAACATGCCTTATAACATGGCCCACAAACAGAATGTGCATCAGCCCTAAGTTCAAATCCCCTCTCTTTAATCGCTTGATGTTTGACAAGTTACTTAATTCATTTAAACCTTGATTTCTTACTGTAAAAGAGGGATAATAATATTTGCATTTCAAGATCACTCTGAGAATATATTATGTAATATTCACAATGTGTCTATTCTTGTGCCTGGAATTTACTGAAAAAACCGAGAACACCTACTATGTGCCAAGCACGCTTCTTTGGTGCTTCAGGACCTGAAAGCACATGACAGAGAAGAGTCTGCTTTCATGGAACTTAATTCTAGTAAAGGAAAATCAACCACGAACAACTCAAGGTCATTTGAGGCAGTGACTAAAGCTCTGAAGTGAATAAAACAAAGCAACATGAATGCTAATTTCCTTCCTGACTCTCACCTTTATATGGTTGGTATTTAATATATGTGGAAAAAGGTGAACTATTGAGAATTTGCCTGTCAACAGAGTAAGTAACAATTGCAGTTTAAAACATAATTAGATACATGGGCCAAATTTTAAGTTTCTGTACTGCTCTAAGATCTGTTTTAAGTTACTTTTTATAGAACACATGATCTTCTTTTAGAAACAGGGGACATTTAATTGATCATGTTATGCAAATTAAATGCATTTGGGGCTTTATCACCTACCTTTGTCATGGTTGTGTTTAAAAAAAAAAACCAACACTCCAGAACTTATTTTATTATGCTTCATGGGTTTGATTGGTTTCAAGAAAGTTAAGAACATTTTTCACATAATTCAAGCCCCTTAATATACTTTTGGGAAATTTTTAGGGATTTTTGTTCGAATTATCCATGTTATATTCCTACATAGCTTAATTTCACTAGGTAATTTCTCAAGAGACATTTTTTGGAAAAATTTCGTATTTTTTTTATAATATAAAAAATAGTACCACCATCTTAAACTGAACTAAATGAACCTTTTATTTATTTTTTTTAATTTTTTTTTTGTTTATTTTTATAAAACATCTTTATTGGAATATACTTGCTTTACAATGGTGTGTTAGTTTCTGCTTTATAACGAAGTGAATCAGTTATACACACACGTGTGTCCCCATATGTCTTCCCTCTTGTGTCTCCCTCCCTCCCACCCTCCCTATCCCACCCCTCTATGTGGTCACAAAGCACCAAGCTGATCTCCCTGTGCTATGTGGCTGCTTCCCACCAGCTATCTATTTTACGTTTGGTAGTGTATGTATGTCCATGCCACTCTCTCACTTTGTCACAGCTTACCCTTCCCCCTCCCCCCGTATCCTCAAGTCCATTCTCTAGTAGGTCTGTGTCTTTATTCCCGTCTTGCCCCTAGGTTCTTTATTACCTTTTTTTTTTTTTTTCAAATTCCATATATATGTGTTAGCATATGGTATTTGTTTTTCTTTTTCTGACTTACTTCACTCTGTATGACAGTCTCTAGGTCCATCCACCTCACTACAAATAACTAAATTTCGTTTCTTTTTATGGCTGAGTAATATTCCATTGCATATATGTGCCACATCTTCTTTATCCATTCATCTGTTGATGGACACGTAGGTTGCTTCCATGTCCTGGCTATTGTAAATAGAGCTGCAATGAACATTGTGGTACATGACTCTTTTTGAATTATGGTTTTCTCAGGGTATATGCCCAGTAATGGAATTGCTGGGTCGTATGGTAGTTCTATTTTTAGTTTTTTAAGGAACCTCCATACTGTTCTCCATAGTGGCTGTATCAATTTACATTCCCACCAACAGTGCAAGAGGGTTCCCTTTTCTACACACCCTCTCCAGCATTTATTGTTTGTAGATTTTTTGATGATGGCCATTCTGACTGGTGTGAGATGATATCTCATTGTAGTTTTGATTTGCATTTCTCCAATGATTAGTGATGTTGAGCATTCTTTCATGTGTTTGTTGGCAATCTGTATATCTTCTTTGGAGAAATGTCTATGTAGGTCTTCTGCCCATTTTTGGATTAGGTTGTTTGTTTTTTTGATATTGAGCTGCATGAGCTGCTTCTAAATTTTGGAGATTAATCCTTTGTCAGTTGCTTCATTTGCAAATATTTTCTCCCACTCTGAGGGTTGTCTTCTTGTCTTGTTTATGGTTTCCTTTGTTGTGCAAAAGCTTTTAAGTTTCATTAGGTCCCATTTGTTTATTTTTGTTTTTATTTCCATTTCTCTAGGAGGTGGGTCAAAAAGGATCTTGCTGTGATTTATGTCATAGAGTGTCCTGCCTATGTTTTCCTCTAAGAGTTTGATAGTGTCTGGCCTTACATTTTATAGACTATCCAGAAGTGGGAGTTTACTGCTGAATTCAGCAATCAGCAGATTCCCTGAGTGGCGCAGTGCTCTACGTCCGGGTGCTAACAATGATAGAATGGAAAACCAAGATGGAATAATTAGATTTTGTATGTAAAACACAGGATGGATTTATACAGATAAAGAGAAACAGGTTCTGAGATTTCAAATACATATTATTTGTCCTGTGAAAGATAAATTTGAGGCATTGCAGATTAACTTTGGAGGGCTAAGAAAAAAAATTTTTCTCTTCCAATTCCTTTATCACTTTTCCACTTTTGTCATTTGCAATGGCTTTGAGTTATATTGCTCTGGACTCAGTTAACATCTTCCTTGTGTCTGACTGGCTTAATTATTGGAATTAAGATTTTGAAGAATCAATTAGAAGAGTATCTATTTGGAGACAGGATACCCAATTAGGAAATATTGAAAAGGCAGCTACTCTGCTCCTGGTGTCTTTCATCTCAGCCATTGTTGAATCCAGCTTTTCCTTCTCAAGTAACAAGAACTCTTTTGATATCTGTGAAAGGAGGAAAGATCAAGCTGATCCTCAGAATCCATAAATGAGTCTCTTACGTGCTCTACTTCGTCAAAGATCCAGCTAAGTTTGACTTGCAGTTATGTTTTCAATGTAATTACCAGGCACAAAAGAAAATTGCTTCCTTTATTATCCTAACTGAAAAACATCATTCCTTTCTTCCATTTTTTTTAATGTTACATTTTAAATCAGTGAGATTCATGGAAATTTTATTTTTTCTCTGGCAATTCACAATAAGAGACTTTCAAAGTAGTGCCACAGGTTTTTTTGTTTGTTTGTGTTTTAATTTGTCAGAACTCCTACCTCTAAAACAAGTAGCTCAGTGCTGCTTGTCCATAACTTACTTTAGAAGCATAATGATTTTTATTTCCCAGGAAAGGAATTATGAATGTTTAACAGACTAGATGATGTAGTGGAAAAAGCTGTGATCTAGTTCTGCCACCAGTATTTACTATTTGTCCTTCAGCAAGTGAAATCTGAATTCTGAATCTCCAGTTACATATCTGTAGAACAGCAGCATTTTTTCCGTAGTGTTATCTGGAAGGAGAATCAAATGTGGAAATTCATACGTGCTGCTTTTTAAACAGACATGAACTCTACAAGTAAGTTTTATTGTTACCATGGCACTGGAAGAAGAACTTAAGCAGCATGCGAGAGCTCATAAAGCGTTACTACAATGGTTAACCTCATTTTTTAGTGCTCATTTTATGCAGCCGCTTATGTTCATTTGGACAGATGTCATTTTGGGAGCTCAGTTCTGCTCTAAACAAATCCATGGAGATGACCACTGAGATTCCGAACAAAGGATGAAAGAGCAGTTCAGAGCCACCCTTACCCACATTCTTGACGTATGTACCTCGCCAATGGACTGCTTCAAAGACTTCATGAAAATTTACTTATAGCAATAATGACATAAATGATATACCATCCATAGTAATACTGCTTTAGTGACAAGTCTGTATTAAAATTTGGGGGTCAACCTGCCTCACGTAATCCATTTCTCTCTCCATTTTCTCTTCCACCTAACCTACCAGCCAGGAAAGCCTCTGACACACAGTGCTCCTGGGGATTTGGTCTGTGTAGCTGTATCATCCAGAAGCTCTCTGAAATCCAGATTAGTTCAGGGATTTCAGGTCTGTAGCAAATTGGAGACCCTTAAAAGGCTAAAATTAAGTTGCATTTTACTTTGTAGAGTCAGGTGGAACTGAGTAGAGCAGACTGAGGAAAAGATTTCAGAAAACAGAGCCTAACAGGTAACAAGACACTGTGATGGTTAAATTTGTATGTCAACTTGACTAGGCTATGGTGAACAGTAGTTTGGTCAATTAGTCTAGATTCCAAAGAAGAAGGAGTTCAGACTCAAGACTCCAATGTAGAAACCCTGCCTGAGTTTCTCACTTGCCTGACTATTTTTCAGAATTCAGACTCAAGACTGTGACATTAACTCTTACATGAATTTCTAGGCTGTTAGCTTGCCCTACAGATTTCAGACTTGCCAGCCCTCATGAATGTGTAAGCTAGTTTCTTACAATAAAGTGCCTGTGTACGCTTTCTCTCTCTCTTTGCCTGAAATAAACAAATAAATAAACAAATTTCAGTACAACAAAATAAAGGGGGAAAGTAGACAACAGTTGAAGGTGTAAATTCACTCACTACCTAGTCTTTTAAAATTTCATCTACTCCAAGTTTTCCAACTTTTACTTCTTGCATCCCAAGCAAGTGTCTAACTTGAAATTCTGCCGCACTAAAATTCTATGTTCAAGATGCCAAGTTTCTAAATAAAAGTTGTGTTTTTTTCCTGCCAAATTCTAATCTTAACTCAAGGATAATACCCCCTGATCTTAAATTATAGCCATTAACAGATCTCTTTAAAATCCATTTGTGTGCTTTGGCAAGAAAGCTAAGCTTTCTATCTATAAAGACATAATAGAGCTATAATTCATGTTCATTCTGGGAGGCCCAAGGCACCATTTTTTAAGAAAATGACAGAACACAGAAAGGAACTAAGATTTAGGAGACTGGCATAGAGTTGTTTGAAAAGATTAAGAGAAATGATCACTGTGGATGCAGTCTGCATGTTGCACACGGACCAGTCAGGAACAAGCTGACCCAATTATCTAGCCATAACTGTGCCAGGCCCTTTGGGTGCAGAAGCCTGGACTCTCATGAGAGAGACAAAGCTAAAAATACTAAGCATTTACATAAATATTTTCAGGTTCACAAAACTTTTTGTTCAGATGCATAAATAAAATAATAAAGCAAACATTACCAAAAAAAAAAAAAAAAAAAAAAAAAGGAGGGTTTTTAAAAAAAAAAAAAAAAAAAAAAGAAGAGGTGCTTGTTCAAGGTTGTAGGAGAGACCAGAGCAGGGCTCCATTGGTTTACCTCAATTTCCCACTGCTTCAGCCCTGCTCCTGGTGGCTCCAGGAGGTGCTGTGGAGGACCACCTGAGAACCACTGAGAAGTCAGTATTTCCTGTTTTCTCAATTTCTAGAACCCATGGATTATACGTGTTATTCATTTAAACATATTTGGTTGGGGAAAGAGAATCACTGGGGAAAAAAAAACAAAAACACATATATACATAGAGAAGTACTTCAATTTCAGAAATTTTTAAATTAAAAAAAAAGTGCTTGCCTTAAAGACTACATTTCACAAAAATTATGTGAAAACGATTATAGGGCTATAGAAAATCGGAAGAGTACATGACAGTGTGACTGAACAAATCAAGACAGCCTTCACTGGGAAGCTGACACTGGATATGCTGAATTTGGACTAGGGAAGAGGACAAGAAGGGAACCATCTAGGAGTGGTGACGGCATGAGCACAAGTGCTGGAGCAGGAATGACTGAAATTGATACTGGGAGACTGACCAGTGTGGAATGAAGAGCCTGTGTGATGAGTAGTTGAAATAAATTTGGATAGATTGAGAAGCATTATTGTGGGCAGGGCACCTGAAGTACTGGATCATCTTTGAACATCCAGCATTAGAACTTTCCCCAACACATTTTGGGTGTTTAAAATTAAGTGTAAAATAAGGAAGCTTTATTTGATTCAGGAGGCAATGGGAGAGCCAATTTTTTTTTTCAATTAGAAAAGTACTTTGTGCTATTTTCTCCTCTAGGCCTCATATTTAAACTATATATTATTAATGCAATTACATTTTTAGAGTAATAATCCAATATTGATTTGAACTACTGGGTTCACAATGTTATAAAATCACACATTACCAAACCTCCAAAACTTTACAATTATGGTGTTCAGTGGACTAGAGTTAACCAAGTACAGAGACACATGTTTTCCACTACAACAAGTTACTTTATTTTTCTGTCATTCAAGTAGTACATCATAGTTTTGGTGGTACTTGGGATTTATTTTAATCAAGTATGGTAAGACTCGCAAACTTGGAAATGAGTGTTTTATGAAGCGAGAACTCTCACAGATCCCTAGAAACAGGAGGCACAGTACAGCCTGCAGGGGGCCACACGGGGAAGCACCACAGTTGGTCAGGAGGCCGAAGGCGTGGGGGCAGTCATGGGGAAGAGCCTTTACTGTGGTTTCCATGGGAAGGTGAGGCAGTGTAAGCAGGTGTAGGATTGGCTAGTTTGAATAATTTCAGCAGTCTCTGGGGGCACAGGGCTTCATTGTCTAGTACGTAACCATTGGAGTGACTGGGACAAGGGGATATTGGCCTGGAGTGTAAGAGACCAAAAAAGGAGGTGGTTGGGGATATGGGTTCTGGATTGTTCGGTTTACATTTGAAAGGTGCACGCAAGGGAGAGTTGTTTATTATCTCTAAGAATTGGCTAACACTGGGAAGGGCAGTTCTTTCAAGCTAGCAAAGTCTCAGATGTCAAAGCGTCAGAGTACAAAAAATAAGACATGATTAATACAATCATATAATGATGGAAGTGTGCAATCCAGGAGCTGTGACTACCTAGTATATAGCTCTGATCTACTAACTAGAGACCAGAAAATCCTAAGTTGTTATAAATAAAGTAGGCCCAAAACACCGAAAAACTTCCTAGGGAACCATTTATAAGACAGGAAGTAGACTTAGCCTTGAAGCAATGGGACTGACTCTGATATTCCCAATATTCATACTGATGAAGCTCTGTGCTACTGATATAAAAAAATCTTTCTTTAGGCTAGTAGCTTCAGGAGGCTAGATAGTGGGCAGCTGAAGAAAATTAAATGAGAATGGCAAGGGCAGAGAAAGAGCTTTAAAAAATTTTACTCAAGGTGAGCCATCAAACTAAAATAAAATATATGAGAGATATGAAGACAGTAAAAAAATAACCAGTAGAAGATGAATTCATTCCAGATAAAAATGAAAAAAGTTAAGCAGTCTCAAAATGACTTTAAGTCTGTTTAAAATCCTGTCTTAGTCTGCTCAGGCTGCCATAATGTAATACCGTAGACTGGATGGCTCAAACAACAAAAATTTATTTTCTCACAGTTCTGAAGGCTGGGAAGTCCAAGATCAAGGTCCTGTCAGGTGAGGGCTCTCTCCCTAGCTTGCAGAGGGCTACCTTCTCACTTTGTCCTCACGTGTCAGAGAGAGAGAGAGAGAATCTGATGTCTCTTCCTCCTTTATAGGGACACCAGTTCCAATATATCAGATTACCACCCTTCTGACTTCATTTAACCTTAATCATCTTCTTAAAGGCTCTATCTCCAATACAGTCACATGGGGGATTAGTGTTTCAACATATAAAATTGGGGAGGGGACACAGTTCAGTTCAAAGCAATATGCCTCTAGCTGCTCCAAATTCATGTCTTTATCATGTGCAAAATACATTCATTTTGTCCCAACAGCCCCCAAAGCCTTATTAACTCATTCCAGCATCAACTCTAAGTCTTAAGTACAAAGTCTAATCTAAATATCATCTAAATCAGATATGGATGAGACTCAAGGTACAGTTCATCCTGAAACAAAAATTCCTCTCCAGCTGTGAAACTGTGATACCAGACAATTTATGCTTTTGAAATACAGTGGTGGGAAGGCATAGACATTCCCACTCCAAAAAAAAGAAATAAGAAAGAAGGATGGTGTGACAGGTCCCAAGCAAATCCAAAACCTAGCAAGGCAAATTCCATTAGGTTGTAAGGCTTGGGAATAATCCTCTTTGGCTCCTTGTCCCACCTTCTGGACCCACTGGGGTGGCAGTCCTTTGGCTCTGCCAGGTAGGGGTCTCATCTCCAAGGCTTCAGTTGGAGGCTGTATGGCATGTTGAAACCAAGGTGATGGTGCCACTCTTTGAAGCTGTAGAGGCAGCCCTGATGATCTCTGAATGGCCTTTGGAGTCATTCTTCCCTTTTCTTAAAGAATAGTGTACATTTGCAACCAAATAGCTCTATGGTCCCACCTTGTAGAATCTAAAAAGTTTGACAGCCTTCTTTCATTTCATCCTGTCTCAGTCTCCTTAACTGGCAGTGTTTCTGCTAGTAAAATCCCATCTCTATTCCTGGTTTTTGCTGAGGTAGCCGAATAAATTTGTGATTCTAATCCCTGCTAATCTTCCTTTCAAATGGTTGTTTAGCCATACCCTCAGTGTTTTCTTCAGAACAAGCTTTCTCATATTTTGTAAAACGGGTAGACTGAGAATATTCTAAGTCTTCAAGTTCTGGTTCCTTTTTGCTTAACAATTCCTTCTTCAGTTCATCTCCCTCTTCTTTCATTTTACTATAAGCAGTCAGGAGAAACCACACTGCTCCTTTAACAGTTTTGCTCAGCAATCTCCTCAGCTAAAGACCCATTTTTTTTTAATTTTATTTTTTAATTGAAGTATAGTTGCTATATAATATTATATAAGTTACAGGTGTATAATAATAGTGATTCACAATTTGTAAAGGTTATATTCCATTTATAGTTATTATAAAATATTTGCTATATTTCCCGTGTTGTACAATATATTCTTGTAGCTTATTTTATACCTAACAGCTTGTACCTATTAATTCCCTATCCCTATCATGCCCTTCCCCCCCCCCCCACTTACAGCCACTAGTTTGTTCCCTATATCTGTGAGTCTGCTGCTTTTTTGTTTTATTCACTAGTCTGTTGTCTTTTTTAGATTCCATGTATAAGTGATATCATGCAGTATTTGTCTTTGTCTGACTTACTTCACTTAGTACAATGCCCCCCAGGTCCCTCCATGTTGCTGCAAATGGCAAAATTTCATTCTTTTTTATGGCTGTACATATTGTATGTATGTACATTCCATTTATCTGTCAATGGACACATAGGCTGCTTCCATGTCTTGGCAATTGTAATTAATGCTGCTATGAACATTGAGGTGCATGTACTTTTCAAGTTAGTGTTTTTGTTTTTTTTCATATATATACCCAGGAGTGAAATTGCTGGGTCATATGGTAGTTCTATTTTTAGTTTTTTGAAAAACATCCATACTGTTTTCCACAGTATGAATGGATGCACAGAGCGAGAAGTTAGACGTTTTTAACAAAGAGAAAATATAAAGAACAACCAAACAGAGGTGAAGAATACAATAACTGAAATGAAAAATATACTAGAAGGAATCAACAGTAGACTAAATGATACAGAGGAATGGATCAGTGAGCCGGAAGACCGAGTAGTGGCAATCACTGCCACTGAACTAAATACTCATTTTTACTGCTTGCAAGTTCTGTCTTCCACAAAACACCAGAACACCAGATCAGCCAAGTTCTTTGCCCTTTATAACATGGTTATTTTTCTTACAGTTTTCTATAACATGTTCTTCATTTCCATCTGAGACCTCACCAGAATGACCTTTAACATCCATATTTCTACTAACATTCTGTTCATGGTTATTTATGTATTCTCTAAGAAGATACAGACTGTCTCTCAAGGTCTCTTCTTTACTTTTTGAACCCTTACTAGAATCACCTCTAATGTCTATAGTTCTACCAATGTTGCCTTCACAGCAATCCAGGCTTTTCCTAGCATGCATCTCAAAAACTCCTCCAGTCTCTACTCACTACCCAGTTGCAAAGCTCCTTCCACATTTTTAGGTATTTGTTACAGAAGCATCCTACTTCTTTTTTTTTTTAATTTTTATTGGAGTATAGCTGCTTTACAATGTTGTTAGTTTCTACTATACAGCAAAGTAAATCAGCTATACGTACACATATAACCCCGCTTTTTTGGATTTCCTTCCCATTTAGGTCACCACAGAGCACTGAGTAGAGTTCTCTGTGCTATACAGTGGATTCTCATTAGTTTTCTATTTTATACATAGTATCAGTAGTGTATGTATGTTAATCCCAATCTCCCAATTCATCCCACCCCCGGAAGCATCCTATTTCTTGGTACCTGTATCAAAGAGGAAAAGGAAGGAATAATCTCTATTAAAAAAATATAAAATCAGGGCTTCCCTGGTGGCATAGTGGTTAAGAATCCTCCTGCCAATGCAGGGGACACGGGTTGGAGCCCTGGTTTGGGAATATCCCACATGCCACAGAGCAACTAAGCCCATGCCCCACAACTACTGAGCCTGTGCTCTAGAGCCTGTGAGCCACAACTACTGAGTCCATGTGCCACAACTACTGAAGCCTGCACACCTAGAGCCTGTGCTCTACAGCAAGAGAAGCCACTGCAATGAGAAGCCCGCGCACCACAACGAAGAACAGCCCCTGCTCGCCGCGACCAGAGAAAGCCTGCACACAGCAACAAAGACCCAACGCAGCCAAAAATAAATAAATAAAATTTTAAAAAAATATATAAAATCATATGAACAGGATAAAGATCTAATTAGTAACCCTAGAAAATAAATCAGCATTAAAAAAGTCATAAAACTGAAAGTATAAACTCTGGAATGAATAAAGTTAAAGACTTAATAAACTGGAAGAGAGAACTAAGAATTGTACACAGGATGCAGCATAAAGAAAAACATTGAAAAAGTTGTTGAGATACAGTGTTCCTCAAGAATCCTTGTTTAATGGAATTTTAATGGGATTCTAGCAAAAGATAAAGAGGAATGTTTTAGCAGCATATTCAAAGAAGTAATGGCTGAGAAATTTTAATATGTATACGTAAAAATCAATAGGGAAAAGCCTAATCTACAGTTTACCAATCGAAGAAAAGTTAGGAAAGGAGGAGAAATGAAGCCATGAGAAATCACTGATGAAACCAAACCATGAAATAAAATGGTCAGTGTAACTCCGAATACATTATAGTGACAATAAATGTAAATGGATTACATGACTCTGATTAAATTAAAAATCAAATTATTAGCTTGGATATAAAAAAATCAGTTATATGCTCTTTATAGCAGATACTGACACGAACACACACATTCACTGCCACACCCATGCACACCCACCCTAAAACAGAAAATTTACAAAGAAAAAAAGAAAAAGAGATGTGCCAGGCATATATGGACCAAAAAAAAGCTGGTATAACAATATCACTCAAACTAGAATTTGCAAAAGCATTAACATGAATAAAGAATATTTGGAAAGAGTATAAAAATTATAGATCTGTGTATACTAAGTATAGACTTAAACTGTGAAACACCCAAAAAACAAAAAAACTACAAAAACTTAGAACTGCAAAATAAAATTGGCAAACTTATTATAATAATGGCAGAATTTAGCACCTCTCTTAGAAACTACTTATTGGAGAATATACAGAGAGGATTTGAGTAACACATATAGCGTGATTTTAAATATATATATCTCTGTACCCAAAAGAGAACCCAACAGAGAATATGCATTCTTCTAAAACATGCATTCAACATTTTAAATGTTTAAAATTTACTGTATACTTTCAGTCATAAAGAATCACAATTATTCACATATTATCTGGTCACTCTGCAACTAAATTAGAAATTAAGTATTACAAATAGTAATGAAAATCCTACAGGTTGGAAAACCTGGAAGAATAAAAAGCCTCAACATGAATGGATTAAAGAATAATTCACAAAGAAAATTATAAAATGTATTAATTGAATGATGATTGAAAAACTAAAATACTAATAAAAATTTAAAAATTTATGGGATGTAGCTAAAGCAGTACCTACAAGTTATGAATAGTCTTAAATATATGTATTACAAATAAATGAGCTAGCATTTAATCCAAGAAGCTAGATGAAGAAATCAAAAGAACAGTAAGAAAGTTGAAGCAATGAAATTATAAAAACAACATACAAATTAATAACCTAGGAAAAACACTAATGAGATAATTTTAAAAATCGTTTCTTTTGAAAGCTAGTAACTAGGCAAGCCTCTAGAAAGTTTGAGCAAGATAGACATATATATACTTGATTAATGAATTATTCATATAATGAAATACTACTATACAGCAACTAGACTGAGTGAATTGGGCCTACATGTATCAGTTTACAGAAATCACAAAAACATATGTTAAGGAAAAGAATAAGGTGCTGAATGATAAAAATTTCTGTAGTCTTATTTATTCATTGAATAATGTTTTATATGTTTATATATAAAAACATATGTATATATATGTGTGTGTATGCATGAGTATGTTGTGGCTATTTATGTAATAAAATTACCTGTTAACATTTTATTTCTTAAAAAAATTGAAGCATTATGGCAGAATGTTAGCATTTAAAAATCTTTAATAAAATAATATACATATGCTTGAAGTTTCTTTTTCACTTTTCCTCTATCCCATTCCCTTCCTTCCATCTACAGAAGTATCCATTATCCTGAAGTCAGTATTGTTTTGTTTTATTTTACATTTCCAACTAGTTTTATACCTCTACATTTTGGAAAAACTCCCACTCTCACAAAGTAGTTTCTCTTTTTCTGTTTTAGGAAACTATAACTCTCTGTCGACAATTTTGTTTTCTAGTAGTCTCTTTTGCATGACAAAGGAATGATTTCATTCCCTGGAAAGACGTAGCCGACCAAATGAATACTGGCCTTTAGACCCAAGGGCAAAAAGAAATCAATTTCTTCCTAGCAGTTATGCTGTGGACATGTAAAGCATAAAAACGGAAAATAGAGTCAGCATTCACTACAGATCTTTAGAGTACTTACACTGGCTCATTTGACTAGCACGGAAGGAAATAGAGAAATATGAAAGGCATCGCCCAATGCTTTTTGAAAAAAGATGTTTTTTTATACAAATATATACTTCATCCCCCAAATTCTTACATGTTGCTTTTGTGGAATAAAGAATTGAATATATATATATATATATATATATATATGTGTGTGTGTGTGTGTGTGTGTGTGTGTGTGTGTGTGTGTATATTCCATTCAATATATCATAGTAATTAATCACCATAAAGAGATTTAGTTTTCTCATAAAGGTAGCCTATGAATAGCTTTCTTTCTGGAATAAAATAAGATTTTCATCCTCAGCATCTTTGCTTTACTTTCTTTAAAAAAAATAATTAATTTATTGTTTATTTATTTATTTAGTCTGCGTCGGGTCTTAGTTGTGGCACACAGGCTCTTTGTTGCAGCATGCGGACTTCTTAGTTGAGGCATGTGGACTCTTAGTTGTGGCATGCATGCGAGATCTAGTTCCCCCATCAGGGATTGAACCTGGGCCCACTGCACTGGGACGGAGCCTTACCCACTGGACCACCAGGAACGTCTTGTTTTGCTTTACTTTTGAAAATGTTTAACCTTAATTACATGCTAAGTGCAGGTTGATTGATGATTACACAAGTCTTACCAGCAACGGTAAAGACCAATATCAGAGAGTCCAATTGCCTTTTGTTCATTCTGCATTAGACAATTGATCCTTTTATAGTTTATCAGTTCCTAGGATCTTTTCTAAAAATTAATAAATTGACTTTCTCAATGATACATTATGCTTGAATATCCTGAGGGAAAAACTAACATTATTGACCATTTCCACATGGCAAGAATTTCCTCTGTGAGTTACAATTGACAAATTAGTTGTTTTCAGCTTTTCTTTACCTCCTATTATTTCTCTTTTTCAAATTTGAGGGACTTTTGTACATCTTTCTTGGCTCAAAAACTCACAGATGCACTGCCCAACGGTTTTTTACCCCTTTTTATTATGAAATTGTTGCTATTTAAAAGAAAGTTCATAAAAGCATGCAATTATCCCCAAATATATCATACCAATATCCCATGTTTTGCAAGATGAATAAAAATAGTATATCCCAAAACTTGTGAATAGTAAAGACTGTGAAGTCACATCTAAAAAACTTTAGTCAAGCTGATGTCATTGCCACCCATTGAAATTCCATTTGTGCTGTATTCTACCTCCTCAGTTTTAAAATTTGCAGTCGTTACCAATCTATGTAAAATTTCTATACTCTTAGAAAAGTTCACAAATTCATTCATATATTTTAGTAGATATTTAGCCAGGCATTAAAAGTGATATAAAACTAACACAAGATATAATCATTTACCACAGGAATTTGGATTTGTTGAGCAATGTATAAACATACCAGCTTAATTCCTGATGGTGCAAAGCAGCATATGAACCAATGTCTAATGGGGTCAAATGCTCGTGCATTACAAAAGAACAATTAATTTGAGCTGGAATGGTCAAAGATGGCTTTGTGAAATTTCTGGGAGAGTAGAACCCAAGTGGCTATCTAGTTTTTGGATGTATAGAGACCAAGGGGAGTTGATAATTACTTAGAAACATGAGTGTATCTTGTTCAGGAAACAGTGAAGTGTCTGACCTATCTAAAGAAAAGGATCTGCACTGGGAAGTAGTGAAGAGAAAACTGATTACTGGAGCAGGTTGCATTGTGGAGGATCTTCTATGACCTAAGAAGATAAATTTAGAGCAATGTTTATTAATATATGTTCCTAGGATCATTCATTAACAGGGTTCCTTCAAAAGGATCTCCCAGGTGAAATAAATGTGGAAAATACTGGGTTTCTTTACTGTGGGTCTTCTCTAAGACATTAACATGTTAATGGGCATTTTGATTTCCAAAATGAAAATACAGCATTTCCCAAACCTATTTGACCATGGAACCCTTTCTAGAAAAAAAATGCATGGGTCAAGTATTCTATATGTATTGGTACCAATTTCAGTCTACAAACGGATATATGTAAGATATGTACTGTTCTATATTTTTAAATAATTCATTTGGTTTCTAGTTTAATCCTTTGTTCCCAGATTGGCAGAAATTCAGGATCTCTCCATTTTCTCTATGAGTGTGGCCATGTTCTGGAGTCTTCTAGTGCCAAGGAGTTAGGTGGTTATGGAGTGGGGGGATGACACTTAACTGATTCTCTGTGTCATCTATGTATGCTGGGCATCTGCTGAGATGTCCTAATTGCTATCTGGTCCCAGGGAATTGGTCTGTACAACTGTTGCTGAGACATGTCATTCAAATCCAGTGGCTCTCTTTGTTCCTTCCATACCATTCGCAGATTGATGGGAATAACTTCACTGATCTGTTCTGTGTTGAGGTACTAGAAATTTCGTATGAATGTACAATGCCCCATCTTTCTTAGATATGTCATTTAGTTCTGTGAGGGCTTCCTGATTCCTCTTGGTTTCTACTCAGGAAACGTGGCACGTGTTCCATACCCCTAATGGTTTTGGGCTTTTCCCATGAGGTTTCCACCTAGATTTTTACTCTGTGCCATGAATTGTTTTTGTTTCCTAGGAAACTAAATTTTCAAAACTGATAAGCAACAAAGAGCTCTCTTTTCCTCAAATTCTTCTGTAACTTCTGTTCCCTGAGGAAATGATCTGTCTCCTGAGACAGCTTAAGACAGGGAGAAGGGTAAAGGCAAGAAATATCTGAGGAAAAAATCAATTATTATTTCAAAGATATTTTCTACCACACTTCCTGATACCCCTTGGGAAGTGCTGGTCTAAAGAATGGACGGTTAAAAGCTGATGAATAAAATGATGTGTGTGGTAGTAATGCTGTCCTGAGTCATGATTTTCATGTGCGGTAGATTACAGTAATAGCCCTCAGTAAATAATGAATAACTCATTGTCTTTGTAGTCTTTTGTGGAGTACTCTCCTACATTGCCTCTTGAAAATCCTCTCGTGCTATTGGGAGCCCTTCTTCCACCATATGAAGAAGACTGGCCAGCTTGTTGAAGACATGGGGATCAACCCAGAGCCAACAGCAACCAGCAGACACGTAAGTTAGCTCCAGGTGAGCTGCCAGCTGACTGCCGGTGCATAAGTGATCTTAGTGGACACCCAGACTGCCAGATGAGCCTCCACCACAGTGTTAATATGGATCATAAGCAAATAAAATGGTTGTCGAACCCATTTTTATTGTATCTATATAAAAATGTACAATACAATACAAAAAATATAGTATAATATGGTAGAAATAGAAGATAGAAGAGATACACTGTGGGTAGATTTTCTCAAACAGGCATATATGGAATCAAGAAAAAGAAAAAGTCAAATGGGATGAGCTGGGACCTTGGAAGGTCTTATTTTTCATTCAGTGATCTAAAGTGGTTTTCTTGGTTTAAGGTGCCTCATGTTCATTCTTCTGCCAGGAAATTAATTTATTTCTCGATAAGATCTGAGGATTTAATCCAGACTCAACAAAATCACGCAAATGTTGGGTAAAAAGAGTTCTCAAGTGAGATATTATAGGAAATAAAGAAAAAGGAAGGGTCAGGTGTGACTATGGAGATTCTAATCTTCAGTGACTTAGAAAATTGTAGACAGGTAGCTGGGTGGACCCGTGCTAGGTGGGGCCTTGGCATCATCCTGCAGTTGTGCCTTTTTGTAAATCACTATCACTCTCACTGGCTTGGATTCAAGAGGTTGTTTTGTTGTCACCGATGAAATAAAAAACAAAGTTGTCTTAGTATAAGCATATTCTCAGATATTAGGCTCATCTAAATTCCTGATTAAATGGATTTTCCTAAAGATTTCCTCAGAGCAATGAGGTAAATGTCATAAAACCAAGAAATGTTAAAAATATGAAGGGACTCATGATACATGTCCTCAGGTTCTGAATCTAAATGCTGCCTTATAAAATGGACTGCTACCAGTTAGCTTGATTAGATAGGCTCAAACAGTACTCGCTCTAATCTCTTGGGAACTTCTACTAGCCCTATTAATTGCTTTTTTACAAATTTATTTTACATCCATTATCTTATTTAATCTTTACAACAATCCTTAGATTTAGACATTATTTTTATTCACATTTTAGAGATGAAGAAACTGAAACTCAGCTAGAATAACTGGCCGAACTTAATGCAGTTGGTAAATAGAGGCACATGAGGTTATAGTCTGGAAAGGCTGTTTGACATTAAGTCCTTGTTTTCTCAATGATGCTGGTTCTTTTCAACCTATTTCAAAGGCACTGGGAACCTGTGGTGCCTCAGGGACCACTGACCAGAAAAAGGAGAGAGAGGGGAATAAACCAGGCAGTGCTCTGGGCCCCTCACTCTAGTTTCAGCCAGAGCACATGTGATATATATGAATCCCATTTAAAGTTTTGTTTGAAAAAATTCTCAAATGCTGTAATATACCGTGATGTCTTCTAATGCTGTACTAGCAACTTCTTGAAGTCAGACCTGTCTTATCCTTTCCTTGGTTTCACAACAGTGTGAAACCTCCCCTGACCTGGAGCAGATGGAAATCATTGCCCTTGGGATGTGCTTTGGGCTCCAGGACAGCACAGTCTAAGGACCTCCCATGACCCCCTGGTAGCCTTGCTGTCTTTGTCATCAAAGCCAATTAAGTATTCACAGTACCTGCAGCTTCTCACTGTTATCAGTGATATCACTGTTATTACAAATCATTGAGCTATCTTCAAAGAGGGAAGTGATATCTTCTCCAAATATCTTGAGGCAGTTTTCAGTGAGAAACTGTACAAAAGAAATCTGTAACACAAAAGGGCAAAAAACAGGGTGTTATTTTATGGCATAGTTATAAATCACATTTCATATGTGAATCTTGGCTCTAACAAAAATGCAGAATAATTCTGAGAAAAATTCAGACTTGATTAAAATAAATAAATAATACACACACACACACACACACACACACACACACACACACACACTAGTTTTCTCTACGAAATAACTGATACTTTCAAGAGTACTTTGGGCACAGATTTTAAAATTCTTTTAATCAGTGGGCTAAAATTATAATTTGTGGCCTAATTTAAGTAGCTAACATTTTTGTAATGATGGTTACATCTTTAAAACTAGGATAATTTTCAAGTAACCCACATAGGATATTTGGGGCAAAGATGTATATTCTCTTATTAAATTTTATTTATTTTTATTTAAGAACTTTTCCAGTTTTATTGAGATATAATTTATTATAACATCTTATTAAAATTTATAAAGTATCCAATACACAAAAACTTGTGAAATTCACTTAACAAATATCTGAAATGTGGGAAGCAGAGATTTCTGTGGAAGGAAGCAGCTGGAGAGAAAACATGTGATGTGTTTTTCTGACTGCGTCGCCTTGCCTCATGCTTGCTCTGGGTAAGCTTGGGGAAGAGCTGTGTTCTTATTAGGCATGTTGTGGCTCTATTAGGATGTTCTGAAATCTTTTACTAGTTTCTTCATCCTGCAGTGGAGGCAAAATAGTAGCCAAGTAATTTTCTGAATGAGCCACAACTGGCAGAGCGAGGCCAGTATGTGTGGAGCCATGGGTGCTCATATTGCCCAAGCCACCTAGGATGTGCCAGCAGTGACCAGAGCAGCTAGGTGTTGTCATCACTGTGCAGTGATGAAACCGTGGCTTGGAAACCTTGCCCAAGTTTACACATCCCTTAGTGATTAGGCTGAGAGTTGAACCTTGGCTCTCAGACTCCAAAGCCCCAGGTTCTTTTCTATCATATCATCCTACTCTCATCTCTCTATTCTTTAGTCTCCTGGATGAGAAAGGAGAAGTGACTCAGCTGCTCTTAATTTCCAGCTTAACAACCCACCTTCCCATACCCCACCAGAGTAGGACTCTGCCACTCCAGGGGAATGCAATTAAAACGCGCACTTTAAAAAACTGGTCCATCAGAGTTAATACCGCAAACTTCAGGTTCAATGTGGGGACTCTGCCCCACAAGGCATAAAAATGAGAGATCTCATTACCTTTTTTGTGAAGTTGTTTTCTAATTCTGAGCTGCCAGAATTAGATGGGCAAAGATTGCTTGGGGCTGTACACACTGATAAAGTGTAAACTGTCATCTGATTGGATGAGGAATGTTGTGTAACACTCCAAAAAGGTATCACAAGAGAACTACATTGCTTTTAGCAGCTGGTCTAAAAGACTAAAGACAGAAAAATGTACTTCTAAACCAAGCAAGTCATTTTGCTTAGGAAGTGGAAAGACAAAGAGAACGGAGTACTTCTTTGTATACCATGTACACAGTCCACTCTCAGAGTTCCAGGAATGAATGCATACAAAAATGTTTCATTGAACTTAATTCCTGAACCAGGTAAGAACTTCTCTGGTTAGTTATGTGTTTGACAAAGTTAAGATCATACCACTGGCAGAGTGATCCTTTAGCATCTCTTTTTAGACCAATGGATTTCATCTCCAGCAGTTTCATGTATTTAGAAGGTGTAAAATGGTCAAGGATTCCATATTAATAAGATGAGGAGAAAAACACGAATTCAATATCAGCAGTAAGGCATGCATCTATTTTTAAACTGGCTTCCTGGGTATGATCAAGTGAAACCCTCTGACATTGGTCATTATTTTAGTGGACAAAGCTGTAAATTATAAGCTAATATTTTCCTAAGAGTATTGCATCATTACCTCTGGGTTGCAGTTATTTTCTCCTCCTCATTCCCTTGATCAATAACACCAAGCCATTATCATAGAGACTGGCTGAAAATACACTCCTGTGGATATTTCGAAGAAAATCCTTACACAGATAAAAAATATATATTATTTTTATGATAAATATGTTGGAGAAATTACAGAGAAAACATTTAGTTGGAAAATTCAGTTCAGTCCCCACTTCCTTCTCAACTACACAAACTGTGATCCACACAGAGCTTGGCTCTGGTTATCCACTGACTTGCACATCCAGAAGCATTGCTTGGATTTTCTCTAACTAAAATTAGAAGCGTAAAATTAGAAGCATAAAAGTAGACTCTGGGCTGTAGTGAGAATGACGCTAAAGCCCCTTCTGTCACCTGGAACCTACTCATGTTAGCACACTAGTACAAACTGACAAGGTCTGGTGACTCATCCTAAATCCTAAATCCTATTAGTTTCTTGAAAAGAAATGGACATACCCATTTTGCTTGTACTTTAGACACAATGTTTGCTCTTAATTCAAGCAAAAAAAGTTCTGAAACAAAAAAATAACCAAAAAACACACCTCCAACATGCTCTTGCACACATATTAAGAGAGAACTGGGCTTTCTGACTTGAGGTATGTATGTATGCTCCTTGGGAAAAAAACTACTCTAATGATAGCTTCAGTCTTCCTTTTTTTAACTATATAAAAGTTCAGTTCTGCAGACTTTTAAGCAGTAGGTGTTAGAAATATATCAAAATCCCCAGTGGGTAACTACATGTTACCCCTTACAACTCCTTGAATGGAACACATCCTCCCAAAAAAGGAAATTGAAAATTTGGATATATTGCAACTTCTGAGTATCAGGGCTAGAGATATGCAAATGCAAGCTTCCTAAGTGGAGGCCTGGAAAATTCATAACTTTAGAGGGCTGATGAACAAGTCTTAATATCATAGAATTGGGCCTATTAAAATTTATGAAGTCATAATCTTCTGTGTAAGACTGAGGGGAAATTAGTGCATTGCCTTGCTAGTTTCAAAAGCACACCTTGCTTCCACTGGTCTTAATATGTAGCCTGACTTCTCTTAATAGTAGCTTGCTCAGGAGATGCTTCTAGGCAACTGTCATGATTATAATCCAGTAAGTGTTACTTTTATTGAGCTGCTGTTTGTGCCAGGCACTCTTTTGAGTCCTGGGAACAGAGCAGTGGAGACAATGGACAAAGTCTCTGTCCTCTCGTACCTTTACTGTGTTATTGGTATACAATACCCACTCACGATCATTAGGTTTTTCACTGTTCCCTAAGGAGTGGCCCCAATATACGTGGAGAGAGGAAGCACTCCAGCTTTGGCTGGTTCTGGGAGTCTGGGAGGGTGCAGCAGGGCCTTTGCCTCATGTGTACCAAACTACCTGCATTTGGAGTGTGTGTCTCCTCTCTTTCCTGGACCCTGTTCTGTAGAGTCCATTGGTGAGGCTGAGTGTGGTTAAGCCAGAACATGACATGTGCAGAATATGCCAGGGGTATCTGCTGTTGGACCTCTGTTTATAGATAGTTTAATGGCAAACTCAATGTGGTACTGATGATGTATTCATTTCTGATTTAGACCAACTCTCTGGTTAGTTTGACACATGGTATTGTCAAAGCCAAGGTTGCAAAGTTTGATTCCCCACCAACATCAGTCAACTTTAGGAAGAGAAAACGTTGTGAATGTCTAAGAACTGTAGCCGTGAGTAGCTACCCTCTTGCTAGTCTGTGCTTATAACATGGAAATAGGCAAGAGCCTACTAACTTTTGCTAGAAAATCACGTCAGTTCCATGTGTGCACCCTACGGAGGGCAATACTCATCTTGCTATTTGCATACCTAGTGTGCGTTATTATGGTGCTAGTGTAGTAGGGGTCAACTCTAAGTCATTTCTGAACTGTTGCTATTTATCATATAGTCGAATTACAATCAAACATTAATAGGGGACAAGGAAAGACCAGATGTTACTGAGTTTCTAAGATAATTTTAATAACCTGTTTACAGTCATTACTACATTAACATATTTTTGTTCAGAGCTGCTAACAAGTACTAACATGGATTGATTAAATTTTTCTGTTCTGTTATTCCCCTGGTAGAAATGTAACTAGACACTTGTGATTTAGCTGTATCATTTCAGACTCAATCTATTTTTGTATAAATCTATTGAATTTTCAGAATTCCAAACTGATTTTGACTGCTGCACCCACTTTAGAAGTCAGATTTATAAGAAGAGGCATGTGGTAGGAGCTGGTTACCATGTAACTATAACCACGGGTGGTGGGTTAAACTACAAATATCAACAAAGGATGCCAAAGGTGGTAAAAGGAGGAAAAAGGAGGAACAAAGGGTGGAGTCATCCCTACACTAATTTTAAAGTAAAAGGCATTAAGAGACAGGGGAAGGAAGGATGATGAAGGGATCAGGTGTCCTCACTGAGCATTTTTTGATTCATTGTAAGGCAGATGTTTACTTACTGTGGTAAACTTGTGTCACTATTTCCAAAAGCTTAATATGAATTTTTTTAATATGAACTTTGCCTTCATTAGGAAGGTGGCGAGGAAGTCATCAAAAGCAGGAAGCTTGTTTTGGTAAACACTCTGTATGTGTGTGTGTTTTGAAATTTATTATTTTTATTCTTTTGCATGGAGTGTTCAGGAATGAAGATGGGGAGGGTGTTGTGTGATGAAAAAGGAAAGTATATCTAACATTGTGGGGCTTTTAACACCCAAAGTAGCTTCCTTCAATTTTGACTTTGTCAAGTGTTTTTATATTATGCCTATTACGGTTCTTGGGCAGTCATGATGAAGGACCAGTCATATAGCTTCAGAGTTACTCTGTGTGTGGATAATGCTAGAACGTTCCCTACCTTTAAGATGGATGCTACCATAAGAACGGATTCATCATCCAAGTTCACTTTGTCCCCAGAGTTTAGTTTCTCCTTTAGGGCTCTGCATGATTTTATACTGGCTGATTTTCTGAAGATGCCTTCTGTGAGAGGCCCTTTTTGATTGATAAAGGAAAGCATATGCTATAGGGAAGAAAACTATGTGGCATTTCCTATCTGCAAGCCCGGAGCACAAGCTTGCCCCCTTTTTGACAGAGCTGGGGTGTATGAGGGTACAGTGCTAGAGCTGGAAGGACTGAAGTCCATTTGAAATTTTTTTTCAGTGTTTCCAAATATATTTTCTACCCAACAATCCATTTTACATTCATACACTGAAACATTTTAAACACTTGTTTAATCAGATTTTCCTTTTTAGTAAATTTACACTGTTAAATCAAACTTCTCTGCTTTGAGGCCTTTGTAGAATCACCCTCTCCTCCTTCACTGTTCCTTTCTCATTATTCCCTATTATAGATGCTCTTTACTAAGTGTAGAAATCTTTTTGCCATACTAAGTTCCCATTTGTTTATTCTCCTTTCAGTGACTGTATACCCCATTTCTACTTCCTGTATTTCCTCCCCTCTTTTAAGACAGGCTCAAAACCCCTCTCCTCCTTCTCTGATCATATTCCCTTCTCATCTGTCTTTCATTTCCTTTTGTTTTGTCTTCATGCCCTCTGCTTACAGAGTAGAGAGGTAACAGATATTGGAGTCAGGTAATCCAAGGAATCTGGAATCTGTTACGCCGCTCATCTGCTGTATGACATCGGGCACAGCACATACTTTACTGAGGCTTTTTTGTTTTTCATTTATGAAGTGGGGAAGATGATAATCATAGTTACCCCCTAAATTTGCTCTGAAAAGTGCAAGGACTGGGGTAGTAGCTAGCATGTAACTATCAAAAGTGTGATAAATTTCTTCACATATAGCATAAGATTCCCTGCATGTGGTATAGTGCTTGGAGAGCGCTGACAATTCAGTATGCTAATTTGATATAACACAGGTCAAACTCTGACTTTCTTCTGATGCAGTCTGTCAGGATTAAATGACTCATACTTGCCAGGGGATGAGTCTTTATGCTTAAGCACTGAATTACAAATGAAATCTATGTGAGATATTTTGAGTCATAAGATTGAGTAAACTCAGCTGAAGGAGACTTGAGACTGAGTGTGGAGTTCAAGAAAGGAGATGAGAGAATATGAGGATGAGGTGGACTCTCAGATTCATACCCACAGAGCCCATTTTCACTGATCTGAGCAGGTGCAGGTGGGTCTTTGCTGAAACCAGTGGAATGGACAAGAGTATCTTTTCCTGTTGTATTTGCCTCATGACTCTGCAGTACCTAAATCAGATCTTATTCTTCGAAGTAATACTAACAAAACTCAGTCAAAGCCAGGGGCTGTCTAATGACTTCTCCGCTTGAGGATAGAGTTGGATGAGAGCACTTGCGCTCTCAGAGCTCCCCTCCTCAGGAGGGCTACAGAAGACCCAGATGAGACCTAGCAGAACTGGGGCGGGCGGGTGGTCATTATCTCACACGTCCTCGAGAGAAGCTCCGAAGAGATGATTTGGCTTTGTGGGTGGTGGAGCTGGGCACTGGTTGTCCTCACGAGTGCTGGAGCTCCGCCAAAAGGCCCAGTTGTTTTTGTTTTTTTTTTTTCCCGGTACGCGGGCCTCTCACTGTCGTGGCCTCTCCTGTTGCGGAGCAACAGGCTCTGGACGCGCAGGCTCAGCGGCCATGGCTCACGGGCCCAGCCGCTCCGTGCATGTGGGATCTTCCCGGACCGGGGCACGAACCTGCGTCCCCTGCATCGGCAGGTGGACTCTCAACCACTGCGCCACCAGGGAAGCCCAAGGCCCAGTTTTTGACTGAACTCCTCTTAACTGTCTTCTGGCCTGAATCTAAGGAAGAAGAAAGATTATTACTAATAGTAGTTTAGTTCATTTAACCTGACTTCCACCACTTAATTTTTACAGCATGTTCATTGCAGTGGCTGGAAGAGAGAGAAACTGAGTCATTTCTTGTATAATTTCCCACATTCTGAAATTGGCTAATTGCATCCTGTGGTGTTAATGTATTCTTCTTCACCATATCCTGCAAACCAGTAGTTAAACCTAGAGGCTTGATTAGACTCAGGGCTGATTCTCCAAGGGACAGTATTCCCCAGACAGTGCTATCTACTGCCTCTGCACTGTGTCATGAGTCACTTAACCTGTATTATACAAGTTTCCTGATGTTAAGTATTATCAGTGGATTCAGGTGTCAAATCTCATTTTAAAAGCCAAAAAGGGGCTTCCCTGGTGGCGCAGTGGTTGAGAGTCCGCCTACCGATGCAGGGGACACGGGTTCGTGCCCCGGTCCGGGAGGATCCCACATGCCGCGGAGCGGCTGGGCCCGTGAGCCATGGCCGCTGAGCCTGCGCGTCCGGAGCCTGTGCTCCACAGCAGGAGAGGCCACAGCAGTGAGAGGCCCGCGTACAGAAGAAAAAAAAAAAAAAAAAAGTTAAAAAGCCAAAAAGATTTGGTATTCAAATCAAGCAGAGTTTGGTAATCATTTACTTTTGTAGTAGGCTTCTTCCCACTCTTAGATTTCCTGTTTGGCTTTCTGAGTACCCGACCGTGGTCAACTTTTCTCCCATCAAAAGGATCTGCCCTTCATGACACATCCTGCCTGACCCCACTTTTCAGCCATCCTCTGGACCTCTCCTCTGGTAGGCCACAACCCTCAGGCAGCTCCATAGATGACTTTCTGCAGTCAGGGTCCTTGGGAAGTAGTCATTAAATGCTGGCTATATGGTAAGATGCCACGTGGCCATCTTCCTGTAACACCCTACCCAGCTACCCAGAGATGATTTTTAACTACCCAACAGCCCCTGTCAAAGGATTGCTGACAAACGGCTTTTCAGAAAAAAGTGATCAGCAATGAAAAGCTAAGTTCAAGGTTTCTACTGCCTAGCTATGAATCTTTTCCTGATATTTGCTTAAGTAACCTGTTTAACATTTGCTTAAAAAACCTACTTAAATAACCAACTAAAAAAAGTCAACAGAGGAGCCAAGTTGTAGAAAAATAAACAGATGAGCAACATTTTACCAAATACCCTTAAACGCCCATCCACTTGTCTTTTCTGAGACATAGTGAGTGCGTCACCGTGTCCACTCATGTGGGCGAAACACTTGTGCTGGATGAGAGAACCAGCAGGCTCCTGTTCTGCCACTTAGTTGGCTAGGTTACTTAAAACTCTTTGAGCTTTGATTTCTCAAATTTAACAAAAATGATGCTACCTACACCTCATTGGACTACATAGTGTAATGTACTATTCAACACAGACATGGCCCATAGCAGCCTTGATGAAGGTAATTTCCCCCCTCAGAGGGCCTACGGCAGCCTAGACATCGGTCTCCTCCCCCCAAAGCAGACCCCACTCCCATTCTCCGTTTGATTTTGCAGCCTCCAGAAGATATGCAGTCATGAAGGAATGCCACCACTCTACCTTAGGCTCTTCCTGCCCTGACATGCATACCTCCATCATTTTAAAAGGAGAGAATGAGGAAAGCAAATACATTCTTAAATCCAGGAGGAGATTCTTCTACATTAACATGTACAAATGTTTAAGATACATGTTTATATAGGTTGAGTTGTTTTGTGCAACCTGGTTTCCCTACTCTTAAGCTGATTGTATTATTTCTAAAACGATATTCCAAATGTATTCATTCATTGTTCAGCTTTAATAAGAATGCTCTTAAAAAGAGTGCTTTTTCCCTTGCTACAAAGCTATATATCCATCTACTCCATGAGCATAGACAGAAAGCAAAATAGACATTGAGTCCTGTACTTTCTCAAAGATAGTTTCAGGCTTAGTTGGACCTTTCATAACGTACATTGTTTGATATTAGAGTTCATGTTGCCTCTTTGACCATTAAAAGTATATGCTATAGCCATGAAAAAATATGGGGACTATTAAACAAGCTAACGTTGTAACCTCATCTTTCTTAAACAGTCCTGATAAGATTTAGGTTAGTGTTTCCTCATGCTCAAATTAGGGTTTGAATATGAAAAAATAAAATTTTTGAAACTTTGTGCTTATAGAATAATAATCATAACAATAAAAATACTTTAAGTAGAAATTCTATGCTGGCCCCAATACTTCCCAAATGAATAACACATTTTATTCAGAGAAAGAAATAGTGATGGGACAATATTGGAATGGTAGGGGAAAAAAAATTGCAAGAGGGAAGATTTTAAAAAACCCCAGCCGAAAATACTCAGTCCAGTTCCAGTCGCCACCTGGGTCTGAAGCATACGTGGAAAGTGAGGTTGCTCTGGGGGTAGAACTGAGAGTTCAGTTCTAACCAGAACCCCCAAGGCCATTTCAGCCTAAGCCCAGAACAGATTCCAGGTCTTATCTAAGCCATACAGTCATCTAACCACCTCCTGTGAGGGCATGAGGTGCTAGGCAAAACCCTAGGATGGGGAAGATGTGTTCCGAGGCCATAAGAAGCTCATGTTCTAATAAGACACACAGATGTGTACAGACATAGTTATATGTGGGGAGTGCTCTGGGGATACAGAGAAGGGAGATGTCTACCTAGAGAAATTAAAAAAAAAAACAAAAAACAACTTTCCTAGAAGTGAGTTGGGTCTTGATTTCAGACCTTTGGGGTTTCTCTGAGCTTGATTCTGGGTGGGTGTTGGTGCCTGCCTATACCGCCCCCCCGCACCCCTACATGGAGAATAGGCTGTATGTCATGAGTTTGCTTTCAGCAGTAGAGACAAAAGCCAAGAGAAGACACTTGCAGGAAGGGAAGGGGCTTACCTTTCCCCACTGATTCCTGGCTTGGATCCTGGCTGAGTGCTTGGGTTTCACCGGGCTTGAATCTCTTGGGACTCCTGCTTCAGGAGGCAGGCCTCCTGAAGGGCGGAAGGAGAGGTGGAGTCGTCCAGTCCGCGCTGCAGGAGCACAGTAGCTGGAAGTGGCTCATCTTAATTCCATAGGGATGTTCATGCCCTGTGTGGAGAAAAATCTAAATGTAGATTCTGCGGATGGTGATGGGCGCGATCAAACCTACCTTACCGTGAGTAAGTGCACCACACTGGTGTGGCTGCCGTTCTTCTGGGCCTTCTGGGTAGAGAAGGCTGTGCCTCCTGAGTGAGCATGATGTGCACTGTCATGGGGGACACCCTACAGAAAGCAGGTGCCCAAGCAAAAGAGTAGAGAAAAATGTTTTTAGACACATTGCTTGGCTTGGATTGTATATATCCATCAGTGCATTGCACAATGTTGACTTTCATTATGTTTCCATCTGAGAATATTGAAGGCCTTCTAGTTTCTGCCTTGACACTCACTAGGTTGTACATCTTAGGCAAAGTACTTGCCTTACAGTCCTCCTTTGAAATGCTTACCCTCACATAGACTCATAAGGATAAAAGTAAGTATATTAATAAACGCTGGTGCTTAATATTTTAAAAATAATTGGACTATATATGTTAAAAATTGCTATGATCACTGTTCTCTCACACGTCAGTTTAACCAACAGATTTTTCATCTCCTTTTGTCAGTTCAATAGCCATAGCTATTCCAGAGCAGTGGGGTTGTTTGCCTTTATGTTTGCCTCCCACTGCTGCCTTCCCTCTGAGGGGGGTCCTGCGAGGCAGTGATCAGAGGCAAGGCTGCATGGTGGTGGAAACCCAGAAGCGAAGCGCAAAACAGTGTTTACGGAGTGGAAAACCACACTAGAAATCATGGGGAGTTAGCTGCCAAGTGATTTGTTTTACTCTTTCAGGCTTTAAATTGCTTCCTCACCATAGAACTCTCAAAGACCCTGTGCTGTGACATGGATTTCATTTTTTAAGAATAAAATGAAAGTTCCTTTTCTTTCATTTCTGATTTATTATTATTATTATTTATTTATTTTTGGCTGCGTTGTGTCTTCATTGCTGTGGCGAGCAGGGGCTACTCTTCGTTGCGGTGCGTGGGCTTCTCATTGTGGTGGCTTCTCTTGTTGCAGACCACTGGCTCTAGGCACATGGTCTTCAGTAGTTGTGGCTCGTAGGCTCTAGAGCGCAAGCTCAGTAGTTGTGGCGCACGGGCTTAGTTGCTCCGTGGCATGTGGGATCTTCCCAGACCAGGGCTCGAACTCATGTCCCCTGCATTAGCAGGCAGATTCTTAACCACTGTACCACCAGGGAAGTCCCCTGATTTATTATTGAATGTAACTTGGGGAGCTCTTGCTTTTGCTTTTCATCTGGCATAAATGCAATGTCAGTGCTTTGTTCAGAACAAGAATCACAGCGACTTACATCCTTTAAAGCAAAAGAAACTTCCATGACAGCAATAAAATACAACTAAATCACCAGGATAACCAGGAGCTAATCCATAATTGTGAATTGAGAGCATGTTAAATGCATTCAGAATGACTGCTAAGGTATCATCATGAATGACAGCCTCTTAGAAGTCCTTAGAGCCAGCCATGGTGAGTGAAGCTGTTTGAAGCCTAAAAGTTGTCATCTATGTGGTTTTGTTTAAACTAATGCATTTTATTAAAATAAATATATTTATTCAATTTTTTTCACTTTATTGCTGACTGACTCTTACAAAGATGTCAACATTAAAAAAGAAAAACACATGAAATGGGTGAGGGGATTTTGTCCTCAGCTATGTACTTGGTGACTCAGTGTATTCTAAGACTGGGACTATACATATCGTAGAAAAAACTCAGTTGATTGGATTTTCCAGATCACTTGAAAATGTTCTTCAGATCACTTGAAAGAGTAATAGCCTCACAGGATTATTGCACGATTAAAAAAGAAAAAAAGATATTGCATGTAAGAGGGAATGCTCTAAGATTTCTAGCAGAAATCATTGTCACCTTTACTATATTGCAAGTTCTGCTACAGATTTTGTCCTTTCTCTTGTGTTTTTTTTTTTTTTGCGGTACGCGGGCCTCTCACTATTGTGGCCTCTCCTGTTGCGGAGCACAGGCTCCAGACGCGCAGGCTCAGTGGCCATGGCTCACGGGCCCAGCCGCTCCACGGCATGTGGGATCTTCCCGGACCGGGGCACGAACCCGTGTCCCCTGCATTGGCAGGCGGACTCTCAACTACTGCACCACCAGGGAAGCCCCTTTCCCTTGTTTTAATCCCTCTTTTTTCACTGACTACACTGAACAGATTTGCTAATCCAAGAGTATGTATTATTATTTCTAGCTAACTTGCTACAGTAACTATTTTAGGAAAGGTGTAATCTGTTTATCAAAAACCTCAAGAGCAATGCTGGTAAACTCAGCTTGAGAAACAGCAAAGTACAGGTGGTTTAGTCAGTGAAGACTTGAAGAGTCTGAGTGTGATTATCTCATTTTCTTTATGATGCTGAGAAAAGTTGTGGGCACAGAGCAGGTATTAAATAAATGTACTCGGGTTCAGAGGCATGGCTGGATTTTAGAAGATTCTCACAAAATGGAGACTATTTAGTAGTTAGGAAATGGAACAGAGGACTTCAAGACTGGAATATGAAAAATAATGTATGAGAAAAAGAAATTCCAGTTTTGTGTTGCTTTCATACCTAAGTAAGTAAGTAAAGAGTAAGTAAATAAATGTCTTCAAGATAACTCTGTTTGTCAAGTGAAGAAAAGCAAAGAAGAAAAATTCACATTTCTCTCCCCAACTAGACCAATTGCTGAATGAAAAGATGTTATCAGTGCTTGGGATAGAGTAAGTGCTTGGAATTATTTAATAAATCCATGAATAAATATTGCATGGTATTTTCACTTTTAAGGGTATTTAAGCTTAAGACTGATCAACCATTACTTTGAGACTTTAGGGTCACAATTTTGAACCCAATCACCCCCATCTTAGGTTTTCCCTGACACTTAACCAGTGAGTAGGTATGAGGCCTCTTTCTTGCCAGAACTGACCCACAGCTGGTAATCTTTCTCAGAGCCCTTGGAGACAAAAAGAACTATGTGTCACAGCAAATCTTCCCAGTAGGTACTTGAAGAACACATTTCCTTAGCATTTCTGTACTTCCAAAAAAAAGAATTTGGGCTGGTATAAATGCTATTTGGTCCATAGGGGTGGCTACAATTTTTTGAGTTAATAGTGCTGATTTCAGTAACCCCTGTACCTCTCACAGCCTCCAATGGACCGTCTGAGATTCTTGTCCTTTTTGATAAAGGGTGGGGATCTATGGAACCACATGCAATCAGCCCCTCACTTTGTGGGCGGCCCATGGCATAAAAAAATCATGGTAATGCTTCTTCACGCTGGAGGAGTCCTGCTTTCTGCTGTCTCTGCTGTCTCTGCTGCTAAAATTCTTCAACAGACTCCTTGGAGACTGTTGGCTTTTGCCTTCAAATGTCCCTGCCCAGGCAAGCATGTTGTCCAGAGAGTCACATACTCTGCCATGACTATTTCTGAGCAAATTAAAACTTGAAAGGCATCATTAGGGACTTCCCTGGTGGTCCAGTGGTTAGCACTCTGTGCTTCTAATGCAGGGGGCCCAGGTTCGATCCCTAGACAGGGAACTGGATCCCACATGCTGCAACTAAGAGCCTGCATGCTGCAAGTAAGATTCCCACATGCCGCAACTGAAAAGATCCCGCGTGCTGCAACTAAAGATCCCTCATGCTGCACCAAAGATCCCACGTGCCGTAACTAAGACCCAGTGCAGGCAAATCAATAAATAAATATTAAAAAAGAAAGGCATCATTAGCTCAGCAACCATGAGCAAAAGGAGACAAATGCCCAAGAGGCCTTGAGTAGATGGCAGAGTAAATTCAGCCCACTTGCTTTGATGTAGACAAGCGCCACTCAAGGGAAAGAAGGGACAAGGACTCTAACCTAGAGATTAAGTCAGATGCAGAAAACAATTAACTCCCAGCAGAATCACTGCCTAGGAATACTGGATATCCCATTTGAAACAAGTCTAAATTATAAAGACTGCTGAATTAAAGAGGAGAGGAAATGTTTGAAATAGAGTTGGTGATAGGTACTATGTATGCTTGCCCTTGACTCCTGATTAGAAATCATGGCCTTGCTGTGAAAGGAGGCAGGGTCCTGGTATGGAAGCAGTCTCACTCACAGACACACACACACACACACACACACACACACACACACACACGGCTAAATCTGCTCAAAATTGTATTGCAAATAAGAAGTGAGAGCTAATAAAAATCTTTTCTTTGTTTTTTTTTCTTGCGGTACGCGGGCCTCTCCCTGCTGTGGCCTCTCCCGTTGCGGAGCACAGGCTCCCGACGCGCAGGCTCAGCGGCCATGGCTCACGGGCCCAGCCGCTCTGCGGCATGTGGGATCTTCCTGGACCGGGGCACGAACCCGTGTCCCCTGCATCGGCAGGCGGACTCTCAACCACTGCGCCACCAGGGAAGCCCAAAATCTTTTCTTTTACGGTAAAGATTGGAAAAACTATGTTGGAATCCCTTAAATCAGGAATACGTGTATAGGCATATAACCCCAATTCTTCATTAAAATAGAAATTTTTTCTTGTCTGGTGAGATTGATCACTTTAAGCAAAGGAAAATTACAAAATGAAATAAAATGAGCTCTAACATTAATCTCACCAACCTTATCCCTAAAACCACTCTCTTCTAAGATTTAATTCTTATTCAGGACATATATATCAAATAGGTTAGAAGTCAATGCAGAGGGGTGCTTTACTCAGTGCATATAAATTCAATTTTATTTAAAATGTATTAGTAAATTCAATTTTTACAGAAATCATTGATTTCTTATACCAAATTCTGGCTGACCTGAGTTTTTAAGGGGCTTTATTATACCATTGAGTCAGACAAAACTTAAATACAAATATTGTCATTATGTCATATCACAATATCAAGACATTTTCATATTTATAAATATATATATTCACATATATATCTACTTATATATATACATTTTATATATTTATATATAATTTTATATAGGGAACCATGCTTTACAAGTGCTTTCTTCAGTTCTGTCCATCTGAATGCCCCTTGCCCTCTCTTTTCCCTTATGCACCCTCATCCCCAAACATAGCCATGTCTTTCACCAAAAAATTTTCAACAAGCCATAACAGTCCTATCAAAACATAAAGGAGAACAGACACTTGAAAGCAAAACAAGATGAAAGTGATGTGTACACAAATGCCCCACAGATCCATGGTTTTATTCAGAACTTGTCTTCTTTACCAGTTCACAAGAGGCATTAGCTATCTCATTCTCAGGACCTGCAACAAGGGGATGTAGCTTCTAGCCAGGTGGTCTTTATGTCAAATTTACAACAAAAGATACATTTAGGATTTCTCATGCTGAGATTGAGTCCTCAGATGGCAATCAGGGTAAATGGGGATGGGATGGGAGGAATCAGGAAAGAAGATACAGAAAGCAAGGTCCAATAGAGGAGGAAGTCTTTAGAATCTTATATTTTATTGTCTAGGTATATAATGTATACAGTAAAGTGCATGTTTTCATAGCACTCTAAAATTATAGCCCGATTTCATTACGCTATGACTTACAATTCACACAGAATTCAAAATGGAAATACAACACTCATGTATAGGCTAATAACATAGCTTTGCTGCCTTAAACTTCTGAACTTAGGGGCACCAAATATGACTTACATATCTGTAATAATTAGCTGTCTTATGATGGTAGGTACATCATACACACACGCACAAACACACGAATCTCAAAAATCAAAGCTGGTTTTTAACTAAAAATAACTTGCAGGTAACTTACAGTTATTCCTAGCTTTGAAAGTGACATGTTGATAACATCATTCACTGTGTCTGAATTTGTTACTGTTATAGTTACAGACTGCAAAAATGAAGCAAGAAAAATTGCTATAAATTAAAAAAATTTAAACAGGTAAGTAATTATTGTTAAATTATTATCCATATTCTAAAGGCAAAGCTTGTATTCAGGTAATGACAAAGTAAAGCACATGTAGAACACAAACCCCTAATTATAGTTTTCCATTCCTTTATATAACATGAAATTAGTAGAAAGCATTTCAGTAAAACAGAAAGGACTTGTTGGCACACAAAATATAACAGCTTGGGACTTCCCTGGTGGTGCAGGGGTTAAAACTCTGCCTGCCAATGCAGGGGACACAGGTTCGAGCCCTGGTCTGGGAAGATCCCACATGCCACGTAGCAACTAAGCCCGTGCACCACAACTACTGAGCCTGCGTGCCACAACTACTGAGCTGCGTGCCACAACTACTGAAGCCCGTGCGCCTAGACCCCGTGCTCCGCAACAAGAGAAGCCACCACAATGATAAGCCCACACACTGCAGCAAAGAGTAGCGCTGCAACTAGAGAAAGCCCGGGCGCAGCAATGAAGACCCAACGCAGCCAAAAAAAAAAAATAATAATTTATTTATATATATATATAAAACAGCTCAAGCAAGAAAGAGATAGACTGAGAATTCTGAGAGGGCAAATGGGCTGGTCATCAGCACCTTAGCACTTTTTCCATAATGGAGGAGGGATAGTTTAAAAAGAAGGAACTGGACTCTCTTCTCTCTTCCTGAGTTGTGTTTTTATAGTATGGCTTTATTTCTTTGCAATTATGTAGTCAGTTAATTTCAACATTTTCCCCTATGTCTGTGTATTTGAAACACAATTATCAGATAAAATTATTTTTCTACATAGTAATTCTAAAGGCATTATCAAGCTAAAACTATATGGCCAATGGGAAAGATAGACACATATCTGCTGGATTTTATAGATTTTTTTTTCTGATATAGATATCTATGTGTATTGACACCCAAAGTACTGTGCAGAAACTTCCAAATACACTGACCTGGAAAAAGTCATTTGAATAATTCTCTTCTTAGTGAAATACAGTGCCAAGATTATCCACTCCCTTGAAACCAAACCAAGGAGTTATCCAAAAGTCCAGAGCATAGTTTTGACTCTCCTGTAACACTGAGCACTTACCATATGCCAAGCACTGTTCTAAATATTTTATAAACATTATTTCATTTAATTGTAAACTACATCAGGTAGTCTTTATTAGCCCCATTTTACAGATGAGGAAACTCACAGTTTTCTGTTGCCAAAAGCAACAGAAACAGGGTTTGAACTCAGACAACCTAACTCATGAGCCTGTGCTCGTAACCACTTGGCCTCCATGGGTGTTGACCTGTAGCTCCCTGAACCCTCCTCCTCTTTCCTATCCTGAGCTTCATCTCTTCCCCCAGAGCCACCAGGCTTTCTGATGGGATTATTCTTTTATTTGTGGAGTGAGATGATAAATCTCATGATATTACACCAACAAAGCTAGATGCTAGCTTGGAAATGTTCAAACTGTATCACAGCAAATCTTTATACTACAGTGGATTCTCCTAGGGTCTCACTGTGTTTCTTCACACTCAGTCACAACTCAGTGAGATTTTCTCAGTGGAAGTTAGAAAGAACGAACCTAATGTAAACTGACTTGAGGAGAAGGGAGAGGAGGGCTGCAGTTTTCATTTCTATTGTGTATCCCTTACTATGGATCCCCCTCTCCTTTCCTTTACCTCAGCCTTATACTAGGGGGTAAGCCCCAATGGTTTGTGAAATTTATAGGATTCTAGGGAGATTTCTCCTATTCTAACACTGGGGTGTTGCCTTAGATGCTTAGGAGGAGGGGTTGTGGTATATTCTATAAGTGTCATCTCACTGATAAGTTAATAGTAATCGTCATCTTTTATCTAAATAAAATTCGTTTTTCACTGTTTCTGTATTCTTCAATAACTAAATATGAGCATAGTGATGTCTAAAGACAGTGGACGAGGTACAGTCCCTTCCCATTTGTAAATTCTTCAGGGGCCTCTACTAGTATTAATATCTTAATATTTATAAAGCAGATCCTGTTCTAAAAACAAAAGTAATAATTTTACTTGAAAAATAACTTACTAATAAGCATTCTAATGAATATCAAGTGATAGTGAAGGTTTCATCTGAGTTTAATTCTTGAGAACAGAAGTTTCTAATGTATGTAGTACAAAAGAAAATGACAAAAATCTCAATAATTTTCACTGAATATTAACATCCCACACAACTGGAGGAATATAATTTCTTTGGCAAGAAATAAACATTTACGCTTATTATTACATACAAGCTAAAATTTACTTATTCTGACCAAATACATAGGTAGCAGTTAGTCAACTATTTATTCCATTTGTGTTGATTTCTATAGCATCAACCTAAAGATGAGTTTTCAACTGAAGTCTGAAGATGAACTGAGGTAACAGGGAACTTCAGTCCCCCCGCCCCTTTTTATGGCTAAGTGGAAAAACTAGGTGCTAAACTCAGCTTATTAATTTGCACAGACTGATTTAGGGCATAACACAATCCTCCATCAAGGATGAGGCATGACAGAGAAGAGATATCACAGGAGGCTATTTCTTTTCAATTGTTGTCTCTTTCTGGAAAAAGAAAAAACAAATTTTTCATATTAATAATGATCTTGAATATACCTAAATGTTATTATGGGAATGATCTTGTAGGTGGTTTTCTAAAAATTGTGGTGAAAACTCATACAAGGTGGCAGCACTCAGTACTGCTAGTCATTGCAGTGGAAGAACTGTGTCTCCCCCTCTCCCTGCTGACACCTTCGTACATGGAAGCCCTCACTGCCAATACGACTGTATTTGGAGATAGAGCTTTTAGGATGTAATTAAGGCTTATGAGGTCATAAGGGTAAGATTCTAATCCAGTAGGTTTGGTGGGCTTGTTTGAGGAGGGAGAGAGATTTCTTTCTCTCTCCCCACATTCACGCAGTTAGGAAATGCCACGTGAACATACAGTGAGAAGACAGCCATCTGCAAGCCAGGAAGAGAGCTCTCACTAGAACCTCACCATACTGGTACCTGATCTCGGATTTCCAGCCTCCAGAACTATAAGGAAATACATTTCTGTTGTTTAAGCCACCAAGTCTATGGTATTGGTTGCATTTGTATTCAGGGTTGAGAAAAAAGTGCACCCAGTTGATTCTGTCTCCAACATATATTCCAAATCTGTGTGGCTGAATCTTTCATTTTCACTGCCCACCCCCAAATGGAGCCCTTGTTACTATTCATCGGGACTGTTGCCTCCCCTAACTAGTCACCCTGCTTCCACTCTTGCTTACCCAAAAATCCATCATCTACCAATAGTCAGAAAATTTTGCTAAAAATATAAACCAGACATGGTTACTGTCCTAGTTAAACACCCTTCAGCATAGTATTTCAGCCCCTTACTAAGGCCTGTGGAGACCCTGTGTGGCTGGACCCCTGACTCCAGTATCATATCTAATATCGTGCCCCCCACTTTAGGCTCCAGTCACACTGGCTTTCCCTGAACTACTCCCTCCAGGGGGCTAAGCTGCACCCATTTACGCCTGCTGCTCCCTCAGCCTAGAAGGCCCAGCCACCTTGGCTAGAAATGGTGGCTGCTTCTCACCCCACAGGTCCAGCTTAGAGGCTGCCACCTTGAGACATCCTCCTGGACAACCCCTCTGTAATATGGTCCCGTCTTCTACATGGTACCCTAGCTACTTTGTATCAGAAGCACAATCTGTAATTTCCCCCTCTTATTTTTATCACCTGTCTTGTAAGCCCCAGGCAAGACAGACACTGCCTGTCATATTTTCTTACAGTAAGGGTTAGCAAACGTGGAACTGTATGATAAGCGGGAGAGCATGTAATGTATATGCACTTGGTATTAGACACAGGTATCAAATCACTGAATAAGAAGAGGTGCCGCTTCTGCCTTCTCCAGCCTCTTTTGAGTTCTACGGGGCTCTGGATCAGCAGGGTATGATTGCCTCCCTCAGTTGATGTAGTGTTTTCACTGTGGGTGGCCACCTCAACGGAAGGGCTTCTCCTGCAAAACATCAAACACCACACAACAGCTAGTCTCTGGTCAGATATATGATGGAGTTTATGTTAAATATCAAGGTTCATACAACTCTAAAAATTGGGCTCAATCTCCCAAATAGGGCTTCACAGCTCAAATTCAGGAGTCAGTAAGTTATTGAAAGTTATTGGAAGAAATTAGTTTACTTAGGGAGTTGGTATGGACAGAGAACAGTTTCAGGAACAAAGCCCTGGCGCATGTGGACCCTTAGAGGTGGGGAAAAGGGGAAAGCGGCAAAGCTGGTCACGAACCGTTAGGAAGAGGAGAACCAAGAGGCCAAAGGTAGAGAGCATTACAAGATGGTAAAAACCAACAACAGCAACAAAAAACCAACAACCACCCAAAATAGGACAATTTGTGGCCTAATATAGATAAAATACAATGATATGGAGATTCGCAAAGACGTAACTACAATTTGGTGTAATGTTAACATAAAAATTTAGATAATGGAGGATTCTGGAAAATTGACCCCAATCTTATCTAAATCCATATTCAGAGTTTGGGGAAAATTCTCAAAGATCGGCAAATAATACTGGAAACATCAAAAAGTTTCTAAATACAAAGCAGTGCTTAGCTATTATTTGGTTGAGCTGTGACTAAGCTCTAACAGAACTCTGGTCATAATAGGTAGAACAACTAAACTGAACAGAACGTAAAGACTCTGATAGATAGAGCAGAAGTTTTCATAGTTCTACAGAAAATTCTCCCCTGTGGAGCCAAAAAAGTGTTCCCCCCACACCCCCTCTGCCCCGAGAATGTAAAGCTGCTCACCTGTGTTCAGCAGCACTGAATCTTATGAACACCAGCAGCTCTTCAGGAAACCAGTGCTGAAGTTAAAAATTAGTTCACATGTCTCAGAGGAAATGAAACAAAACACCTCCTGTGACCACCAGTCTGTTTTGATGGTCAAAAATACTATATTAAAAGGCTACCTGATGCGGTGAAGCCTTGAATGACCACCAGAAAGCTCCAAGTGCTCTTTGATTGACATAAACATCCTTTTTTCTCCAGTTCTTGGCACTGAAACTTGAGGATGTCTGCAGCACTTGGCAGAGTACGGTGAACAAATCCATGAAGCTGAGGATTCTGTAGTAGTCAGATCACTGGCCATGATGATGTCAATTCTGAGGCCGTGCCGTAACTGACAAACGGCCATACTTGTTTCCCTGACCTTGCCTCCATCTTTTCTTTCTTTTAATTAATTTTTTTTATTTTGAAATAACTGTAGATTCCCATGTAGCTATAAGAAATAATACAGAGAGAGTCTATAACCTTTTACCGAGGTTCCCCCAATGGTAATATCTCTCTAAACTATAGTACAATACCATAACTAGTATATTAACATTGAAACAGTCAAGATACGGCACATTTCCATCACCTCAGGGAGCCTTTATATTACCAGTTTACAGCCACATAGACTTTCCTCCCGCTTCTACCACCTCTTTAATCCCTGGCAACCATTAATCTTTCTCCATTTCTTCAATTTTGCCATTTTCACGAATGTTATATCAACGGGATCATACAGTACGTAACACTTTGGGATTCGCTCTTTTCCACTCAGCATAATGGGAGATTCATCTGGATTGTTGCAGGTATTAATAGTTCATTTCTTTGTAACTCTTGGTAGTAGTCCATGATGTGTCACAGTTTGCTTAACCAACTGTTAAGGAAGGCCCAGGTTGTCTTCAGTGTTGGGCTGTTACAGATAAAGCTGCAACAAACATTTGTGTACACATTTTTGTGTCAACATAAGTATCCATTTCTCTAGGCTAAATGCCCAGGAGTGCAAACGTCTGGTTGTATGGTAGTTGTATCTTTTGTTTTTTAAGAAACTGTCAGATTGTTTTCTGGAGTGGCTGTACCATTTCACATTCTCACCAGCACTGTATGAATGATTGTTTCTCCAAGTCCACACAAGCATTTGGTGGTGTCATTTTTTTATCTTAGGCATTCTGGTAGCTGTGTAGTGCCATCTCACTGTGGATTTAATTTGCATTTCCCTAATAGTTAATGATGCTGAACATCTTTTCATGTGCTTATTTGCCATCTGTATATCTTCTTCAGTGTTAGGGAACCTACAGTAATCTGCCACAAACATTTTACGTAAAGACACCTTTCTCTTTCCACTTGAAAACTGACCACTGTACAGTTGAGGAGGCTGCTGCACAGATAGTTTAGGTACTGTGAAACCAAGCAGCCACAGTGCAACTGAAGGATTCGAATCCAGCTGACTCCCAGCCTCTGAGCAGTGAGGCCCCCTAACCTCTTCTCACAGGGACGGTCTCTTTCCTTTGACAACGGTGGAGGACTGAAATTTGATCATATAATGAAGTTTGTGGTTTCCCTTGTAAGGCTCCTGTAATAGGTATCTGAATACATATCTTTTATTCCCCACTAGACTCTAAGACTCTCAAGGAATGAGTCTATTTTTGATTTATCATTTAATTCTCACAGGCATTGGCACATTGGAGGAATTCAAAACATTTTATGAAATAATTTTCTGCTGTGGATGAAGGAAGAAAGGAATAATCTAAAAGAGTCTCTCTTTCTTTTACTTCATTCATTTAACAGAGTGTTTGAACCTGTACTGAAAGAAAGGCACTTGGTTAGGTCTGGGCAGCAGGGAGCAAAAGGGACTCTGGCCCAGCTCTCTCACAAATCCTAGATTTAAATTGGGGAGGCAGAAACTAAACAGAGTCTCACCAATAACTCTTAATGCCAGACTCTGGTAGGTACTACAAAGAAAAATTAGAGTGAGATGAGCAAACAAGAGAGACCGGACACCTGACTTGTGATTGTGGAGAGGGCAGGCAAGGAAGGCTTCTTTGAAAAGCTCCTTTGAAATGAGCTTTAAAAGATTATTTGGAATTAATTGGGGGGGGGGGGGGAGGGGGGGGGGGGGAGAGTGGGATGGGGGGGGGGGGGGAGGGGGGGGGAGAGAGAGGGGGAGAGAGAGAGAGAAAGGGAAAGAGAAGTAGAAGAGGAGAAGAGAAAAGAATATGTGTTGGGAGAGGATGTTTCTTTTTTTAAATAAATAAATTTATTTATTTATTTCTTGCTTGCTTGCTTGCTGCGTTGGGTCTTTGTTGCTGTGCGTGGGCTTTCTCCAGTTGCAGCAAGCAGGGGCTACTCTTCGTTGCGGTACGCGGGCTTCTCATTGTGATGGCTTCTCTTGTGAGCATGGGCTCTAGGCACGTGGGCTCAGTAGTTGTGGCTCGTGGGCTCTAGAGCACAGGCTCAGTAGTTGTGGCGCACGGGCTTAGTCAGTCCGCGGCATGTGGGAACTTCCTGGACCAGAGATCAAACCCATGTCCCCTAGCATTGGCATGTGGATTCTTAACCACTGCGCCACCAGGGAAGTCCGGGAGAGGATGTTTCATATTTCATGCTGAAGGGATAGAATTTGAGTATATGAAATTTCAGAGACATGAAAGAGTTTGATAAATTGGAGACACTAACAGAAGGTACAGGAAGGTGAAGTAAGTCTGAAAAGGTGGGTGGAAGCCAGAAGCACAGGTCTTTTTAGTCCTCTGTGACCTTGTTAAGGCCTCTCCTCTTAAAACCAAACTAGCACAGATGCAGCATATAGACAGTGGCCTCCAGAGACTGCTCACCACTTTTAAAGGGACAGTGCTAGTCTGGACATGCTTGACTGTATTTAGAACCATGGAGGCTCATTGGGTAACACTTTTTGGCCTCTTATCAAGCATTTGGCAGAATCTATGTAAGGCAAGAAATGTAGGCAGACGTATCTCTGCACCTTCCCCAATTCCCAAATTATCTCCATTCTCTGCCTCTCCCTTTTGGAGAGGTTAGAGGCCAGGAAGACTTCTCCCCTTCAAGAATCTAGTCACTGGTAATCAGTTCTGATATGCATCAGAATTGCTTTGAGGAGCTTTTCAGGCTGTACTCTCCCAGAGGTTTTGAGTCACCAGATCCAGAAAACCTGTATTTATAAAAAGCGTTTTGCATGATTCTTACATGTAACCAGGATTGTGATTGTTTTTTAGGCATCCATTGAGAAAGAAGTGTTTTTGTACCATCTTCCCCTTGTAGTGAAGCAAAAGAGAGAAAACCTTTCCTCAGAAAGATCAAGGAAGCTTTCCTTAGTCATGTAATAGTTATCTTTAAATGTAATAGCTAAAGCTGAATGTCTTCCAAATACCGTTGTTAGTTCTTTTAATTTTATGAAAGAACTCTAAATGGAATAACAGTGACAAGGTGTTTTCTTTTTTTGAAAAAAAAATTATTAATGTATTTTTTTATTGGAGTATAATTACTTTACAATGTTGTGTTAGTTTCTGCTATACAGTGAAGTGAATCAGCTATATGTATACACATATTCCCTCCCTCCCGGACCTCCCTCCCACCCCGCCCCATCCCACCCATCTAGGTCATCACAGAGCACCGAGCTGAGCTCCCTGTGCTTTACAGCGGGTTCCCACTAGCTCTCTGTTTTACACATGGTAGTGTATATGTCAATCCTAATCTCCCAATTCATCCCACCCTCCCCTTCCCCTGCTGTGTCCACATGTCTGTTCTCTAAGTCTGCAACAAAGTGTTTTCATTTATTTCATTGAACACTGAACTTTTGCCCTAAATATCAAATAAAAGAGGTGATCCTATGCCAATAGTACCAACATTTAAACACACTGCAAATACAGGTCCACATCTCTGTGACAGATACCAGGCTGTGAATTGTGGCTAAACCTTTCCACTGCCTCCTCAGCCTAATCCCCATTCTAGGTCACTGTCCCTGTGAGTAATTTCTCTCCTGATTCTGGCACTCTGGACCTTCTACTACCTGCTAATTGATTTTTACCTCCACAAAAATGTAAAAGAGAGGGATGCCCAGGCCTGGGCAGTGAGCACTTGTTCCACTACCCTCTGCTGACCATACCTGGAAATTATGTTTAACCTTCAGGCCCTCGGTCCAAGGCGTATTCGTAATAGAGAGTGAGTGAGTGAATTCTGGCACACAAAAAACTAAGTAAATAAAATAAATGATACTTTCATTTATTTTTTTAAAAGTCAAATTTCAAAAAAATACATTAAAAATGTATTTCAAATTTCAAAAAAAAATACATGGTTAACAAAATATCTAAACGTACCCTTAAAGAATACAGTCATCCCTCAGTATCTGTGGGCAATCAGTTCCAGGATGCCCTGTGGATACCACAATCCACAGATGTTCGAGTCTGTTATATAAAATGGCACAGTATTTGCATGTAACCTATGCACATCCTTTTGTATGCTTTACATCATCTATATTACTTATAATACCTAATACAATGTAAATGCTAGGTACATAGTTGGCAGCGCACAGCCAATTTAAGTATTGCATTTTGGAACTTTCTGGAATATTTTTGGAATATTTTGGATCTTAAGTTGGTTGAATCTGTGGATGTGGAACTTATGGATGCATAGGGCTGACTGTACTAGCTTATATGTACATAGACTCTACCATTCATCTTTTCATTCAAGGGACAGGTCTATAATAGCACAGTTGAAAATCATGCTACCAGTATTGATCAATCTTTTTAATCATGCATGTGTATGGAAAAAAACAAAACAAAACAAAACCAGAAAATTTAGAAGAAACCAACAGCAAAAACGAGAAGGTGCAAGTGGAACAGATGTAACAGTTGACTCCTGAAGAAAACAGTTAATTAAGAGAACTGAAAAAGAAATGATTAAAAAAAAAACCCAAACCCTAACATCTTCAGAGTCAAGAAGCCAAAGAATAGGTGGCTGGGTAACAAGAATAATCAAAGAAAAAAGATTTCTTGGAAATTAAAGGTATCATTGGCTAAATGAATAATTTAATAGAAATTCTTGAAGATTGGGTTTCAGGAATCCCATTTGAGCCTGACACTTGGAACATTCATCTTTCCATTTTGATGATATAGATTACCTTTTTTTCCTCAATAGGTAGAGCTATTCAGTCTTTCAGTAAGGAGTAATTTAATAATTGGAATAATGTAAATGCTATTTCAGTTTGTAGAATCAACATATAAACAAAACTTGGAAGACAATAGTAGCTATAAAAGAGAATCTAATATTAACATTGATAATGTAAAAAAAAACGGAAGTCTGTTAAGGCAGCAGAGAGATGTGGAAAGTAATGTCAGACAGACTTTTCTCACCTTATCTAGTAAGGAATCAAGATATACTATCTAAAATTTATGTAACAAAATATGGGGTTTAAGCATATTCTTTAAAATTATGGATAAACATCAGAAGAACCAAAATACTTTAACTGGAAAAACTTAGTAGTGGATAAAGAAATATGAACTAAATTTATCATCTTTTAATAGATACTATCTAAAGTTGATGAACGAGAAATGGAGGAATTAACATAAGTTTCAGAGGTATGGTAATAACCAGCAGCAGAATAAAAAATGTTTAAAAATAGGGAGGTGGGGGGCTTCCCTGGTGGCGCCGTGGTTGAGAGTCTGCCTGCCGATGCAGGGGAAACGGGTTCGTGCCCCGGTCCGGGAAGATCCCGCATGCCACGGAGCGGCTGGGCCTGTGAGCCATGGCCGCTGAGCCTGCGCGTCCGGAGCCTGTGCTCTGAAACAGGAGAGGCCACAACATTGAGAGGCCCACGTACCAAAAAAAAAAAAAAAAAAAATAGGGAGCTGGTGGGGGGGTGGGATGAATTGGGAGATTGGGATAGACACATATACACTATTGATACTATGTATAAAATAGATAACTAATGAGAACCTACTGTATAGCACAGGGAGCTCTACTCAATGCTCTGTGGTGACCTAAATGGGAAGGAAATCCAAAAAAGAGGGGATATATGTATACATATAGCTGATTCACTTTGCTGTACAGCAGAAACTAACACAACATTGTAAAGCAACTATACTCCAAGGGAGCTGGATTAGAAATGGGGAGTGCGGAGAATGAGGTAAACTTACTTTTCATTTAGTACCACTCTGTACTGTTTGATGTTTTTTAACTTGTGTATGTATTAACTTTACATGTCAAAAGTAAAAAGTGAAAAAAAAAACAAAAAAATTCCTGCAGCTGCAGTTCTTGGCACCATTTTCCTCCACAGCTGCAGTCTCTCTCCTTACACTAATGGTCAGATCCTACTGAGACAGGAAGGCGTAAGAACAGAAAAGTTTCTGCCCTGAAGTTTAGGTTTAGGTTATTTTTTGTTTGTGCTTGTGTTCTATGTTTTCAATGGCCCCACCTTTTGGAATACTAACTTTTGAGTACTTTAATCTGTGACATTTGGAATCTCCTTAAAATTTTGCTAAACTTCGGTATCCTTCTGTTACTTTTTTTTCTTTTTTTTTTTTTTGGCGGTACACGGGCCTCTCACTGCTGTGGCCTCTCCCGTTGCGGAGCACAGGCTCCGGACGCGCAGGCTCAGCGGCCATGGCTCACAGGCCCAGCTGCTCCGCAGCATGTGGGATCTTCCCAGACCGGGGCATGAAGCCGTGTCCCCTGCATCAGCAGGCGGACTCTCAACCACTGCGCCACCAGGGAAGCCCTCTTTTTTTTTTAATTGAGGTAAAATTGGTGTATAACATTTATACACATTTCAGGTATACAGCATTATAAATTGCTATTTGTATACACTACAAAGTAACCAGCCCTGTAAGTCTAGTTACCATCCATCACCATACAGCTGATCCCCTTCACTCACTTCACCCTTCTTCCAATCCCTTCCCTTCTGGCAACCTACCAATCTGTTCTCTTAATCTGTGAGTTTGTTTTTCTTTTGTTTGTTTGCTTTGTTTTTTATATTCAACATAAAAGGGAAATTATATGGTATTTGTCTTTCTTCATCTGACTTATTTCACTTAGCATAATACCCTCAAGGTCCATCCATGTTGTAGCAAATGGCAAGATTTCCTTCTCTTATGGCTACATAGTATTCTGTTGTGTGTATATATATATATACACATTAAATCTTCTTTATCCATTCATCCATCCTTGTACATTTAGGTTGTTTCCATATCTTGGCTGTTGTAATAATCCTGCAGTGAACATAGGGGTGAATATATCTTTTCGAACTAGTGTTTTTGTTTTCTTCAGATAAATACCCACAAGTAGAATTGCTGAATCATTTAGAAGTTCTATTCTTAATTTTTTGAGGAATTTCCATACTGTTTTCCACAGTGGCTGAACCAGTTTACATTCCACTGACCATGTACAAGAGTAATCCTGACTCACTGGCCTTTACTGTGATCCTGGTGTTTTAATTGTTTTTTTTTTAATTTAATTTTGACTCTAGTCACCTTCTGCCTAGCTGGGTCCAACTCAACCTGCCTAGGTAGGAAGGAAAAAATTTATGGAAGAGTGATGACAATCACTATTATCATAATAAATAAAACAGTGTATATTATTTAAACATAGTGCTAAGAAGTAGGGTGATGGTCTCTACCCCATCCCTCATGTTTTCACAGAGAAGAGTATACTTCTCCCCTACAGAGAACACACTTGGAAGAATTTGGGAGTAGAGGTTTTCTCTAGACCACAATCTTGCATGAGACAATTGACAGGAGGAAATGAAGAAACCAGAATATCTAAATTTTCTAAGAAGGCAATAATGTCTCAAATGTCACTCTCTGAGAGAAAGTAGGCAATATATATGGGGAGATCCCCACAGGCATCACCCAAACAAAACAAAACAAGAAAAAACACGAAGAAATACACAAATATATTATACACATAGAAGCACAACTGTTGGGCAGTTACTGGTCAGTAAACACAGGTTCCCAGGCTGTGGACTCGATCGACACTGGTGCAGCTGGCTGACCTGCCATGGGACTGAAACCAGGTGTTCTCAGGTCCTCACTGTCTCCAGTGCAGGCACCACTAAGTTATCTGCCATGCTCTTTGGCCGAGAATAGCAATGTCAAGCCACATGATACCATTCACTTAATTTGGGGATCATAATTTTGTTTGTGATAACTTCTGTAGCGGAGCTGCAGTTTCCTTTGTGGCTACCCTCCCCTTGGAGAGTAGAGCTAACTAGAGATTTGAATTTAAAGAGGCTGAAGAAGCTATATTCCTATGAAAGACAGCCTAGGACACAGCTGCAGATATAGGAATCCAGGCAACTAAGACCCTCCGGCTGAGACTGAGCCAATTGTATAAAATAGGGAATGAAGGCATTTGGACTTTAATTTCCATGGGCTTTTATTTACAAGGGGATTTCGTTTTGAGGAAGCTGAAAAATAAGAGTTTCCTGTTGTTCAAATTTGGGACATTTTTATGTTGTTGATCCAGTCTTTGTATTCGTTTCATAAAGTCTGATGATCTATTTTGGACAATGTGACAGGACATAATTAGTGATAAGAATAGAATAGGGAGTGAATTTTGAGCTTAGGGTGCTGCATGGAATCCTGTCTGACTCATGTTGTTAGAGTCTTTTGTGGGCAAAAAGTGAAATGCCCATCAGCAGTTCCAGAGGGGAAGGTTGTGTAGAAAGAAGTGGAGTGTAGGATGGTAAGAGCACAGCAGCACTCTGAGCATGCAGCCCGCCCTGGCTTACTTCTGACTTAAGTACAGTGTCTTATGACATCATTTCCCAGCCTTCCTTCATATATGTGCTGCCTTCGTGATTTTTATTTGCATATCACCCATCCCAATACTGATACATTAAAAAAAAATAAGGTGTGTACTTTAAAAATCTTTAGCTCATGATATGTTAAAATGTTACATATTTTTCTGAATACAGATTAAAATACGTAATTACTAACATTTTTTTAAAATTCCTATTACCATCACCCTGCTACCTAAAATCAACTGGCATCGTAATATGCTAAAAGATTAAAAACCTGGCAAATGGGCTTCCCTGGTGGCGCAGTGGTTAAGAATCCGCCTGCCAATGCAGGGGACATGGGTTCGAGCCCTGGTCCGGGAAGATCCCACATGCCGTGGAGCAACTAAGCCCATGCACCACAACTACTGAGCCTGCGCTCTAGAGCCTGTGAGCCACAAATACTGAGCCTGCGTGCCACAACTACTGAAGCCCGTGCGCCTAGAGCCTGTGCTTCACAACAAGAGAAGCCACTGCAATGAGAAGCCCATGCACCACAATGAAGAGTAGCCTCTGCTCGCCACAACTAGAGAAAGCCCGTGCACAGCAACGAAGACCCAACGCAGCCAAAAATAAATAAATAAAATAAATAAATTTATATTAAAAAAAAACCTGGCAAATACTGGGAGGGATGCATGTTACTCCACTCTTCAGGTTTCTGCTCTGATCCTGATGATGGAAAGTGGTACTGGAGAAATATTGGGGGCCCCTCTCTCCACCTTCTCTCTCACACCATCCCAAGCAACAAAGAACTCTTTCCAAGGCTTGCTGGAGCTCAGGTACAGTGCTTTCTAACTCTGGCTTTGGCGTTCAGGGAGTGGCACTTCTTACTCCCATGCTGGAGTTGGGCTTGAGTGAGGAAGACCGAAGTTGTCTGACTGTTCCACATTTCATTTATGGGGGAGTAGTAGCAAACCTATTTCTGCTTTAGGTGCAAGCCTCTTGCTCCTACGCAGCTTTACTAGGAAACCCCGTAATATAGATGATAATACATACATTTCAATCTGTTTTCTGTGTCTATTTCTCAAACTGGTTAAAGCCCATAAAGCAGAAGCCCAAATTCCAACACAGCATTTAGTTACAAAAACAAGTGAAAGGAATGAGAGAAGAAAATGTTGATGCAAGAAAATGAATGCTCCTGTTACACAGCAGAAAGGCTCTGTGTTAATAAACATTTAGTGACAGCTTATTATGAAAAAGAGTTTTTTAAAAAGTTAATGTACCTTGACGCTCAAACATTGTGGCCGTGAGTTTTCACTTCTCCAGCTGGAGTTAGATGCAGGTGGTATAGTAGTCTCCTTGGCTGAGTCTGCATCCTGGAACAGGGGGACCCTTCCTTGTTCCCTAGTCTCTGAGAGGCAATGAGATACAGTAAGAATACAGGCTTTGGAGTCAGGCCTGGGAATGTATTCTGGATGTTTGAAGCTGGGCAAATTACTTAACCTTCCCGAATCTCACTTTTTACGGGCGTAAAATGGGGATAGTAACTCTCATTGGGTTGTGAGGATTGAGATAATGCATGTAGTGTACTAATTTGTTGACGAATCCCCTCCCTGCCCACAAGTTGAGCCTAAGGTACTCTATGAAGGATTCTTTCTCCCTACGCAGTGCTCCTTCACGGTTATCCTCTGGGACTCACTGGGCGTCAGCAGTTATAAAACGTTCATTTTGGATCCAGTCCTTCTCTTTCCACACTGTTCTTCCCTCACAGCCTGAATTGAGGTTTTGGAGCTATTCCTTACTCCAGAGGACTTGTCATTTGGGACTCAGACTTCATCATTTTCTTTGCTTCATGGCTCTCCCCATGTCCCATCACCAGTTTCCAAGACCACAGGCTGTAGCCCAAGTCTCCCACTTCTCCACCAGCCCCAGCCTCTATGCACCTAGAAGGAACGAGGCTCAACAGGTGTAAAGCACCTAACTGGTACTTGGCACATGGTAGATGATCATTGCCTATAAATTTCCTTTCTTAGATCTGGAACCTTTGAACTGGTTTCTAAAGAGCTGTATTGACTATTATGATTGAGTACAGTGATACAAGAACTGTATTTTAGACATGAAATATTTTGGGTATCACTGACTCAATCTTTAAAACCACTAACTTTTGCACTTAGACAGTGAGACTGCCATTTAGATAGAAATCATATCCATGTCTAGGCCTCCACTCAATATGTCCGTATCTATATAGTTTTTAAAGACGTTTGAGAGCTTTCCCTTGCATGGAAATGGAGTATGGTTGGCCTGCTTATACTCGGAAGCCTTTTCCACACATAAAATTCCAAGACAATGAAGCTTTTAATCTGATGTAAGTTCCTTTGTGCAAACAAGCTTACATAGCAAAATGATGCAGATAAATGTTGATGAAAATGGACTTTACACAAATAAATGAAACTATATTATGTTTCTCTAGTGTAAAAATAGATCAAATGGTAGGAAGACAAAAATAGGTGAAATGGTAACATAAACTGACTTGTGAAATCAGAGGGTCAACTCTGACATTTTTCTCTCTAGGCCTTTTCTAATAGTTTTGTTGCTAGGGCTACAATGTTTTTGCCAGATTGGAACAGCATTGTCAACTCTAATGGAGATTAAGTAGCTTTCCCAGCTAGATTTTTTTTTTTTTAAATAAGCATAGGTTAATACTGCTGACTTTCAAAGCCATATTCAAGAATGGAAAGATTGCTAAAGATCTGTTTTTAGAAAATATAACTAGTAAAATGTGAAGTTTAGCAGACAGGTTCTATTCCATAGTCGTTCCAACACAAACCTTTATCATGGTCACACTGAACAAAATAACTTGAAATATAATTTCATACACTGAGTAAAAACTGAATGAGAAAATGTTATTTACAAGTTAAGCCAAAAATTAATTCCCCAAGGAGTAACCGAGGTAGTTAAATGAACAATTCTTCTGATTAGTTGGAAAACTGTTTCACAGATGCTTGAAAATTCACACTTGATTTAGTCTATAAACAATATAGGTAAGGCATAGGATAAAGTCCTCTCTGTTTTGGTTCCTTCCATTCATTGGTCAAAGTCATCTGAGGAAAGTGTAAATACAAACTCACCAATGAAACTCAAAGCCCAGTAAAGGAAAAGTAATTTGGTCTAGACACTCAATTGCTAAAAGGATGTAGAAGGGAAGAACCATTAAGAAGAGGGTGAAGAATTGCTTTTGATGTGCTTGTTGTGGAGTCAAATGAGCTTCCTTGGCTGAGGTCAAAAGAGGCCATCTAAACTTTAAAAACATAGTGCCATCTGCATGCCCATTGACCCCACGATTCCGCTTGTGCACTAAAGCCTGAGAATTAAATGAAATAGTTCAAGTGCCTAGCAAAAGACAGATGCTGTGTTTTTCCCTCTGATTCCTTCATATTTTTGTAGACAGAAATCCCAATGTTAACTTCCAATAAGAAAAGCAGAATATTAGTCTAATTTAGTCAGAAGAAATTCACTTTAAGTATTACAACATTAGTGACACCTGGTGGAAAATACAGGCATTACAATGTAACATCATAGCTATTCTGATCTTTCACAGAAAATAAAATTAAGATAAATTTTACAGACTAAGCAATTAAATGGAAACAGAAGGTAAAGAAAAATTAAATGTCTATGTGGATACCTACTTTATTATGCTTATGATTTTGGAGTTCATATGCTAAAATATATAGGAGGTTAATGAACCTAAGAAACTTGAATGCATTCTAATAGTAACATTTATTCAGCATGCATGTTTATATAGTGATTAAAAATGGAGGCGTGTAGCCTTTATGCTATTTTGAATCTCTTCGTACATATCATGCGCCAAAGAACCTCCCTTCCCAGTTTTCAGATCAAAATTCACTGTGGGGTGTCCTGAGGAGTACCTTAAATAGCGAGTTGTGTTTTGCAGAATATGGGATAAAGAGCCATCCCATTTGAGATACCATGGATGGAGAAAACAAATGATGTTGCTTTAAATGTGAGCCCTGAATATCACAAAATCAATTGCTCTGAGCCAGGGAGGGGTTTGAATATTTGTGAACAAAACAGCAAACAGATCTATTACAGGGTCAGCAAACTACAACCTGTGTGCCAAATATAGCCCACCGTCTGTTTTTTGTAATTGGAACACAGCCATGCTCATTCGTTTACTTGCTGTCTAAGGCTGCTTTCAAGTTATGATGGAATCACTTGAGTAGGTGCAAGAGACCATATGGCTGCAAAGCCTAAACTAGTATCTGACCCTTTACAGAAAACGTTTGCCAACCCCTGGTCTGTTAGATCCTTTCACCGTATTTTCACACCTCTCCCCCATCTCCTTGGGAGGAGTATATACTTCCCTTCCCCACTGAAGTTTGGCTTAGCCATAAGACTTGCCTTGGCCAGTGGAATATGGAAAAGTGTCAGTGTGCAAGTTCTTGGCCAGTGGAATGTGGAAGAGTGTCAGTGTGCAAGTTCTGAAACTAAGCTTCAAGAATTCTGGCTAGTCACTGCCCTTTCAGTGGTAGAATAACACATGACCTGTAGACTTAGGTGAGAATGAAGACAACACCCCAGCTGACCTGCAGACTTGAAGGAGGAAAAAATGCTTATTGTTGCTATGTTATGGTTGTTTGCTCTACAACAAAAGCCAATGGAGACATGAGATTGTTATACCTCTGTGTAAAAATTCCCATGGAGGCTTGATTTGTCTGACTGATGGTACTGAGAGAAGGATCCTGAAGACCAGGTGTGGTTCAGTCCCTTCTGGAGCTCTATTTCAAACCTTGATGGGCTCAACTGGAACATGGTTTCATTCCTCTACCTATGGTGAGCAAAACGGAGTCAGAGCCCAGGCAGGTCTAGAAGCCCACCAGATTCTCTTGGAATCTTAGCTTCTCTCTGTTTAACATGGTATGAAGTCAGTCACAGTTCTTTCATCTATTGGTTTAAATATCTTCCTCCCAGGGTGAGTCTGAAGGTGTAGAAGGAGGGTGGGACAAGTCCAGCTGGAACCTTAGGCCAAAGCTTTTCCAATCTAGCTTTATCAGTAAAGCTCATAGCCTGGCTCCCATTCAACTCCAATATGTGTATTTCTGAATTGATACATAATCTGTAAGAGGTGAGAAAGATCAAGACTGGCTCCTCAGAATCCTCACAAGAGTAAACAGTTAACATGCAAAATGGTGTAAGAAGTCTAATTTAACCATGTTAACGATGTTGGCTGAGATGAAATGATCAAAGTATTTAAAAATGCAGTTTCCCCTAATTCTTAGTCTTACATCGCAGCTTGTTAAAATGCAAACAAAGCTTTTCATTGTCACTTTTTTTAAACCAGCAATCTGAGTCATTTGGATAGATCACTGGGTAACACCAGTGGTCCATATATTACATAAAGACATGCAGAGTTCACAAATTTGTCACTGAAAATCCCTGGGGCTACCCTAGTTCTCTGGTTTTCAGCCTTTCCTTTGATTCTTTACATAGCTAATATTCTTCCATTAAATTTTTTCAAAGCCAATTTTTTTCTGTTTTCAAAAAAAGAAGAGCCTAGTTGATGCAGAACTGATACTATAGAGTAACTTGCAGGCAATAGATTGTATGGCAGAAGCTCCTGTTATTGAAGGTAACATTCAAATCCAGAGCATTAATTTCTGGACATAACTCTTAAAGGAGAGAGAAGTAAGTACCACAATAAATCACAAAAGTAGTAATATTAGGATCACTTAATTTGTCAGAAACATAAATGACAGAAATGTATTTTCAGCAATATATAATGTTGCTGCTGGTGAGCTTTTTTGGAGCAAGAACCACATTTTATTATTCCCATTGTTTAACAAAGGGGCATTCAGTGTTTCCTGAAGCAGTCATTGCTTTCTATAAAAACTTTCAAACATATTTCCTAAAAATAGGACCATAATTTTCAACTCTCTCCATATTTTTACTCAAGCTCTATTTCTGCTTTCCTTCTCAATGCATATTTCAAATGTTAAACAGATTATGAACAGCTCAAGAATTCAAATGTTGACTCTTGACCATCCCTAAATAAACATTATTTCCATTTCTGAGTACCTACTTTCTTATTCAGGAAGACTTGTGGGTGAACCTCAGTTAGACAGCTTCAACAACCCTTTAGAGATTGGCCTTTGCAACAGCATTCACAATACCCATCATCAAAAATTGGCACCTATTTGTCCAGCAGCTCTAAGAGATGAAAGGATGTAAGACATTTTCCTTTATTCTTAACAAGCACACAATTGGATCAGAGAGATTATCCAGGTGAAATAATAAAGACAAATACATAATGAAGTAAACCTGTTTGGTTACTTCATGGTCCTTTGCCATATATTTTCCTCTCCTTCATAAGATCTCAAGCTTCAGTACTGTAATGAATACTACAGTACTACACGATCCGGAGCTGGTTGAATCCAGGGGTATGGAGTAACCACAGATATGGAGGGCTGGCTGTAAGTTATACTGGGATTTTCAACTGCCTGGAGGGTCAGTGATCCAGTCCCTGCACTGTTCAAAGGTCAACTGTATATGGAAAATTAGACAAACAATAGGCTAAGAGTATAGAAAGGTTCTACAATCCAAAATTTGCTAAACTGAATTAATTACAAAGGACATTTATCATTTTACAAAAAGAATGTTTATTTTAAATCTACTGTTATGAGATGAAGGGGGTACAATAAAAGCTTGTCCATTAAATTGAAAGTACCTCAAGACTTACTCAACTTTGAATTCTTAGGCCCTACAACCATAGTAGGCATAAGAAATAATACGCTGTACTTAATGCACCATAACTATTTAGCTGTATTAACACCACACCAATATAAAAATATTGTAAGACAAATTTAAAACATACACATTTAACTTTATTTCATCATTGTCATTTAAAGCTTGATTTTATAAAACATAAAAGGACATTCTTAAAAGTTTGGTATCATAGCAATCTGAACAGTAGGAATATCCATAGCTTCATGGGTTCAAGTTATATAAATTAAAATCAAGTAATTGGAAAATTTTTCAATATGGAAACTATACAAATGAAATGGCAAAAGGACCTAATAAGAACAATATTTTATTACTTATGGACTATCATTAGTTACTTTCAGGATCTAAACAAATATTCTGAATATTCATATTTCTTTTGCTCTATTTTATATTTAAATATTTCTGTATATTCTGAGTCAAGCTGCTTGACCAAAAGGTCTGATTTAGAAAAACATTTAGCTTTATGGCAAAAGTTTTTCCATCTACGGTACTACCTTCAAAGGAATTGACATTACAATGCTAATGAAATCTGCTAGTTCCCTTTGCAACAGTGTGCAATAACTTACATCAGCCCTATGGAAAGTGAAACAGGTACCAAGGAATGGAACAATTATGCACAGATTCAGTAAAGTATAATGTTAAGTTTTCCCCATCTAAAAATTAACCAATGAAATATATCAACTAAAGTTGATTTGGTTTCAGGAAAACCACATTTGAGGATACAAGTACATTACTGTCTTTAGCTCATCCTCAGTCATTGACAGGAATTTTGTAGGCTACCATGCTATTTACTTTGTGAATTGTAGTAGTAAATGAACGAAGACGAACTTCTTCAGAATTGGTAATGAACTGTGGTCCTGACTCTTCCCACTTTTCAGGTACAACCAAATCTTTGTCTGTATAAATCAGGAGATCAAATGAACCTAAATTGGGGATAAAATAATTAAGGTACATTATTTTTTCAAAAGTAAAACTACCTGCCCTGTCTCCCTCACATTTTGAACCACACAGTGTTAGAAATGTAGTTTAGCCTGGTCTGTAAAACTAGTTCACTGCTTTTCTTCAATGGAAATTTACTGTAGTACAGAAAATATCACACTCCTTTCACTTTATCTTATGAAAAATTCAAGTTTTTTTTTTCTTTAAAGAAAAAACCGTTAAAAATATTTGTAGAAAGTGTATAATCAATCACATGGGATAGCATGAATGTAACCTACAGTAAAGCTAACTTCTTGGTTCTGTGACTGATGTATCCTAGTGCCTGGAACAGAGTGTGACATATAGTAGGTTTTCAGGACATATCTGATGTTTGAAGGAATAAGGAAGATAGAAAAGCAAGACACAATTATAGCTATAGTCTTAAATATATATCAATACATAAAAGTGTGTAAGAAATGAAGATAATGAAAGAAATTACATCAAAACATTCAAGAGTGAGTGTTGTGGAATACTTTCATTCCTTTCCTTTTCAGCATTTCCAAATTTTCCAGAATGCATATAACATTACTTTTCCTTTATAATGCTTTCTCATTTTTATTACATGATGTTGATAATTAAGAAAAAATTTAATAAAGGGGTAATTCTTAAAATAGTAGCTTAGTCTTTTCCCCAACAAATTTAAGGCAATGTGACGTTGTATAATACTTACAGGAAACTTCCAACAGTGGCAGAAATGTCACTGTAGCTGTGATCTGTCTGATCACTGAGCGGATTTCATCTTGGATAGCTTTCTGAGACTTTTCTCTGGGTGCACTACCAAAGAAACCAAATCAATTAATTTAAGTTTTAACGAGTTATTTAAAGCATTTGTAAGATTATTTATCTAATTAAATGATTCCAAAATCAAATAAGTAATACATTAAAAAGGAGTTTTTTAGAAAATGAGTACATCATTAGGACCCATAATACCACAGTAGGCATAGTATGTATTTTTATTATTTCATTTATCCTTCCAATCATTTTTTATGGTTGGTCTTAGGATCAGGTCATTTTGTATCAGATGACCAGAAAATATGCCAAGTGCTTCAAGTTAGGAAAACTTCAGTACCTCTTAAAAAAAAAAATAACAGTGGTATCTAAAATATTTAATTGGTATAATCATTTTGGCATTTTTAGTAATGCCTAAATGTCTAATTCCCTATTGTCTCAAATAAGATATTAAATTGTATATCAAATTATTTTTATAAGCTAAACATTTCCTAAAAGAGACCAAAGGCTTCAGAAGCAAACTACATTTCATTATGAGAAATGGTTCTGAATTTACAGGTAAGTATGCCTAGGACAATGCTAGTCATTAGCATATAATGATGGGTATTTTCCATTCAGGTAGTCTGGAAACTTCAGAGTTTATGAAGTGTCTTAGGAAATTTGTGGCGTTAAGTGAAATACAGTAGAGCTGCATCTTAAGCTGGGAGAGTCTAGGATAATCCCTTAAGCTTAAAAGTACCTTTAAACAATTTATAAAATGGGCCACCTAGTATACTGTATGGAGTTTTGCATATACCACCATAAATACTACAATTTGAAATTCACCAATTTAGACTAAAGGCAATACTATACAAGTCAGTGACATGCCAAAGTAAGCACAGTTCTTTTCCACAGAAGACTGAAGATCAAATTAAACATCCTAGAAAAAACTATACCTTCTATGAAACTTGTTCAATATAATTAGAACTCATTTTGTAAAGAAAACAAGTTTTAGAACAAGCATATGAAAGTGGAAATAATTTAAATTCCTACTTACCTGTCATCTTTTGCAGTCTTGTCACACTCAATATCAAACTGCCATCTTTCAAGGACCTCACCACTTTCAATATTTGAGATGACTACCACCAATTTCTGCACTGAACACTTGCATAACCATTCTGTAACACATAACAAGGCATCTTTTTTGGTTCACTGCATTACAAAGCAACTCTTTTCTCGTGTCCCACTTTCTATCCTCAGCAACTATCTACCACTGCTATTTTGGATCTCCTCTAAATTATACAGAAAACTTGCCCCATCAATAACCTAGCTCCTGTTTTCAAATTCTCAGTATTTATACCAGGTATAGCAGTGGGTGCTGAGGATAGGATTGTAAACATTCGGTACTTCCATCCTAATCCAAGGCAAGAGTGTAGGAGATAACATTAACCTAATCACTGCACCAATTAACGTGAAATTAAAATTGTAACTGCTATGCAGGTGCAAAATATGGTACAATGAAAGCATAAAATAGGAAAATTTGACTCAGTCAGGGAGGGTTTGAGTTTAGTTCTAAGAAGTTCCACACCAAATAATCCAAGTGCAGCCCTATGAATGACTATGGGTGATTTAGCCCTGAAGTTTATGAAAATACAATGATGTAATTTAAAAAATGAAGTTACTTAAAACAACAACAAAAATGATTCGTGAATTTTAAAATTAAAAAGGAAAAAAAAAGATGAGAGCTGTAGCATTTTTTAGAACTAGTAATTTGGAAGGTCAAATGGGTAGATAGGGCAAAATATCCCACAACACAGAAAAATTAGCAATGGGATTCCTAAGTGGAGAGAAACATGAAAGAGAAACTAATAGGAATTCTAGAAAATGAAAGAAAAGCAATAGATGGAGAACAAATATTGATCCAACAATACTGCAACTTCTTGAGCAAAAAGGAAAAGATGAGTGTTCAGATAGAAAAGGCTACTGACTCGGGCAGGATTTAAAAAAAAAATGACTAATGGAAATAGGTGAAAATAAGAAAATTCTAATGAGCGCTCTGTTATTTAGTAGTTCTTCTTTTTTAAGTTTAGTCCCACAGGTTGAATTCAGTTTTACAATTAATTACCTTTCAGTTGTTCCACCACATTATTTAGGTATTTTATGAGTTCAGGATCAGTAGTTACAAGCAAGGTGAGTCCATATTTCTGCACTCGAGTAAAGGTTTCGGATGGATATATGCCACGCTGATATAAAATGCTGTTGATGCCAAATGCTGAAAACAAGAAATATTAAAGTCATTGTCACTTTGTAACTTCGGGAAATAAAGCATATTTAGATGTGGCTATGGTTTCATTAATGGTGTAAAGCTGTAAATGTCTAAACACACGTGTTTCTGTGTTTTGCTGAAAGCAGAATAGGTACAAAGTGGCATTAAAAATCCTTAAAATCTTGCTTCTAAGTAAGAGAGAAAGTGATACCTGCATTTATGTGGCAATAAAAGAAAAATGCCAAACTGCATTAATCTCCCAGTGGCAAATTTCATTTCATTGTAAAACAAGTCCAAATTCAGACTGTGTGGTTAGAGGATGTCAAAATAGGCAACCGACTGACTAGTTCAAAGCCCAGGCAAGCCTCTCCCCCTCTCTCTTTCCTCCTTTTATCCTCACAAGTTCTGCCAGGTTCTATCAGAAGGTACAACTGGCCTGGTCCAGGACGGCGCTTCCATCACCGTCGACCAGTTTCACCTCGCGGGGGTGATGGTGAGGGGTGAGCTCTGCACTTTAAAGAAACTCCCGGCGAAGGGGCTGTACCGCGAAGCAGGCCTCAGCAGCACCTAGGCGTCCTCCGCCATCATTAGCAACGCGTCGGGAAGAGGCGCCTGCATCCGCCTCTTCCCAGATTCCTCCTGCCGGGCAGGAGGCCGGGGCTGAGAGGGCTTGGATTCGGGGCCACTCCGGCCCACCCGGCTTCCCCCCGCCTCGGAAGCCGAACCGCGGGCCTGCCGGGCGGCCTGGGCTCCGTTCTCCCCGCCCTACGGCCTGCGCGAGGACTTACAGAAGAACTCGGCCACGATTTCGGCGCTCCCGCGCAGGGTGATGCCTTGCTCCCGGGAGAGCTGCAGCGCCATGGCCAGGCCCACGGAAGAAGGCACGCGCTTCCACCCGGCAGACAGCAACACCAGGGGTTTCCAGAGCAGTTCCCCGCCACTCGTTTCAAAAGTAACGACGCAGGACGCCGTCGGCCCCTCGCGCAGGCGCGACAAGCTTTTAGGCCCCGCCCTACGCAGCTGGGTCCCGCAAGATCTCTGGGCCTCCGCAGGAGCGGCCGTTCGCGCAGGCGCAGTGGGTAGGCGTGGTGACACTGTTCCCAGTGTTTAGGCTCGGGAGGACCCCTGTTGGGCACCGGTAGTTGTGGACGGCGGGCTGCCTGGCGCCCATGGGGGGAGATGGTAGGTCCAGGTTTTAGTGGCCGCTCCCTAGGTCTGGGGACAGAGCGACCAAGGAGCACAGTTCCCTAGTTTGAAAGATATTTTGAAAGTGATATGAACTGTCCGCCAGCTGCGGCATAAGTGGCCCCAGCGGTCCTTAGCGGGCGGTTGGCACATGCTAGATGCTTTGGGAATTCGTAAAGTAACTGCGTCCGCGGCAGCCTAGCCACAGTTTTAGAGGGATTACTGTGTGGGCGGCTTTTCTTGAGAAATTGGGTTAGGGGTTAAAGGGACGAACTGCTTGCATTTTTCTATCCCTTGTCTGTCCTGGGCTCAGCTCATGTTTATGCCCCGCCCCGCCTCCCTGCGAGGCGGAGTCTGGGGGCAGCAGGTGGCTGCGTCTGCTGGGCCAGCTTGCATTGTGTACCCCTCCACCCCTAGGCGACTGGTCAGGAATAAGGTCACCTCACCAAAAAGGCCCATCAGCACTGAAGAGCTTTTCAGTGAATTTTGACTCACAAATTCAATGACTTTTAATGTTAGGATAAGAAGTATTAAGGAGATAGTGCACAGCTAATGTTCATGTAAGATGTGAAACAATTTTATACTTAAAGCAGTTGGGAAAATTATTCGTAAAATGAAGTCTGAGAAACTTAACTACCAGATATACTGTTACTTAATTATATGAGAAAAATGCCCGAGTGTATTCGTTTTCTATTGCTGCGTAACAAATTGTCATAAATTAGTTTAAAACAACACCCATTGTTATCTCAGTCTTTAGGTCAGGAGTCTGGGGCATGGCATAGCTGGGTGCTCTACATAGTCTCATAAGTTTGAAGTAAAGGCACCTGTCTGCAGGTGGAATCTCATCTAAAATCTGGGGTCCTCTTTTGACCTCCTTGGTTCCTGGCAGAATTAATATCCTTGTTCTTAGATTGAGGTTCTCATTGGCTTGCTAGCTGTTGGCCAGAGGCCAGCCTTGTGCTTTTGCCAGGTAGCCCTTCCATAGGCCTTCTCCCACTTCCAGTCTCTCTGACTTCAGGGAGGTCCTTTTAAAGGGCTTATGTGATTAGGTCAGTCCCAGCCAGATAATTTCCTCTTTGTTGAAGCTAATCTTCAAAGTGGTTTTGCCTCATAATTACATTTCTGGTCACACTCAAGGGGAGGGATTATATAGTATGTGCTCCCTAGAAGCCACAAATTTGGGGGGCCATCTCAGAACTCTGCCTAGTCACAGTGTTAGGTATCAGAATTTGATCAGTTTGAAGAGTGAAACAGGTATAAGAGGTAATAAGCTGACTTGACCCTGTGAAATATTTTCCTTACATTCTTTAGTCTCTGTGGTACAAGTGTGTATGCGTGTGTTTAAATCACCACCTTTTCATTCCTTCCACCAGGATTTTGGGTTAGAGCCAGAATTCTGGCATCACACTGGTAGAGCATGATGCCCACCTTACTTCATGTATAAATTGTTTCTCTTTCTAAGGAATTTACTACTTAGCACTTCAGGAAAGACTTCCTTCAGTTTCATAATAATATAGTAGATGCAAATAATCGTTAGTATAATTTTGGAGATTCTAGAAGGCTGGCAAAATATATGAGATTTCCATATATAGAGGAAGTGTTTGTTAATACTTTCTTTGTGTTCTAGGAGGAGGTGTAAGAAATGATTAAGGCTTAGAAAGCATGGTCTGTGCTTTTTGAGGATTTGTAATCTAGTTCTGTTTAAATATGCATCCTTAAAAAACAGTTGAAGGCTCATAAATTGGACCTTATCTGGCTTCTGCCTACCTGGCAGCCTCCTTTCAGGTTACTATTCTAACCTGCCTACTCCTTTAGTAACGTTTCAAACTCAGGGCTTTTGGTAAGGTGCTTTCCTCTGCCCAGAAATTGAGATTTATCTGTTCAAATTTCTGATTATATCCATACTTTTTAAACTTAAATGTTTCTGCATGAAAGAAATTTTCTTTTACCCCTCAGGGTATAAGGTTCTGCTCTTATGCAGAACTCTCATAGCATCCCATAGTGCTATTTCAGAGCACTGCTTTCACTGTTGCAATGAAAACAATTACATTATCATTATTTAAAGTATCTTTTGTATCTTCCTGTTTTGGCAGAGGATTCATGATGACATTTATTGGGTGCCCCACAAATATTTGTTAAATAAATATTTGAATATTTGCCTAGGAAAACTTCATGGAAGAACCCAAAATGTTTTCTAGTTGGAGAGCAGGTTGGCGGTAAGGCCACTTTTAGGGAGCTTTGAATACCAATACCCATTTGAGTTGATTGAACTAAATGTACAAGGATTTCTAAATTCTTAGGATTGTTGTAATTAAAGGGGCATTTTTTTTCAAGTGTAAATTCAGTAATGGTAGTAGAATAGATTGTGTAGTGGACCATCTAGAGTGGTGGTTCTCAAACTTGAGCATGTGAAAGAATGACTTGGGTATTTTGCAAACTATGTGGATTCCTGGCTTCTGTTCCTCCTTCTTTCAGTCTGGTTCAGTTCAGTACCATAGACACTAGTCACATGTGACTTAAGAACTTGAAGTGTGCTGGTGTGAATTGAGACATGCTACAAGTATAAAGTACGATTTCTAAGACTTCGTATAAAAAAAGAATGTAAAGTATATTGATTTTTTTTGTAATTGATTATATATTACAATGATACTATACATGCACTGGATTAAATAAAATATATTATTAAAATAATTTCACTTGTTTCTTTTTAGTTTTTTAATCTGTCTACCAGAACATTTACAATTACATAGATGACTTTTGTCATCTTTCTATTGGACAGTGCCGGTCTACTTTCTGGAGTCTAGGAGATGACATGATTTAACCAGCATCCCAAATGATTCTGATGCAAGTTCTTAAATCAGTTTTTGAAAAGCAGTAAACCATGATGGCAGTTTTAGTAATGCAGGCCTAGGAGGTTGAGTTCCTGGACTAGATGGATGCCAGAGTTTAAGTAATAAAGTATACATCAGAGCAAGACGTTTTGAAAAAAGAATTGAGTTTTGATGACTGATATGGAGGAAGAATGAAATGGTAGTACAGAATCCAAGGTGGCAAGCCTGCCATACACAGTAGAGTTGGTCAGAGCTCTCGGGATGTTAGGTAGAGCTGCTCAACTCTGAGACTGTTCTGTTTCACTGTAACACTTACGATTCTAGAAGCTTTGGTGGAACTTCTTTCCCATTAGCTTTTGGGCACTTGGTTTGACGTTGATCCCATCTTACCTAAAGCATGCACCCTTATCTTTACAGAAGGTTTTTTAAAAACTTGTTTTCAGTTAGTTGAATTTACTTTTATTCACAATTCAGTGACATCTTTCTAATGTGTATTGTTAGGGGAAGGTTATTTGGACAGGGAGAAGTATAAATTAAGATTTATTTCTGAAGAAAATTCAAGCAGAGTGCATAATCAAATAACCTAAAATTATAAAAGAGATGAATATGAAAACATATGTCATAAACAGACCTGTATTCCATATTAGAATTCTAAAATCAGAAATACTCATAAAAATTTCCAAAGCTAGAATCAAATGGAATTTTAGGCAATTAACTAATAACTTAGCTGGACAGTCTTAGAGATGAGGAAACTGAGGTCCGGAGTGACTACATAGTCTAAGATTCAATATCTGGTTAGTAGAAGATTTATAGTAATAGAATCTTGGGTTCTTGACTTAGTTTCTTTTAAAATTTCTATTTGAAGACATGCTGTAAAATTCTCTTATTTTTAAAATATTAACTGATTTTAGACTAAGGGTGTTCAATAACCTGTACACTTGTCAAGAAAATGGCAATTACAGTCCTTAATGAATTTTATGCCAGTGTGCAAATAGTTACAAATGCCACAAGATGGCACTGTTTACATGTAAAATAATACTTTAAAAAACAGTCCATGTATATGTGCTTTAGTTCAAAGTGAAATGAGGAAAAAAGAATTTAGTGATTTCTAAGGTATTCGTATGTGTGGAACACATCAGAATGAACTGTTGGATCACAATATATTATAGAACTGTTACAATTCTTTTAAACACATGGCGTGTATGCATACACACATGCCCGAAAACATATTTATTTACATTTACATTTAAGTTGCATATTTGTTTTTACCTGGAAAAAGAAAACATTTTAGGTAGTTGAGTCATTATTCTGATAGACTTATGACAGTTTTCCATCACATTTCCAGGTGTTATTCTTGAGTCCAATATCTTGAAATAGAGCATTTTGTTCTAAAATGGGTAAAACAGGAATGCTTATCTTTATGAGAATTTTAATAAAATTAAATTTATCCACTAAATTTAGATTAAAAATTCTGTGCACATAGATATTTATGTCAGTATGGGGAATTTGCTCTCTTTAAAAGAAAGGATGCTGTCATAAGTCTTAGTTTTTCTATTTCTTATATAGATAATTTCTCATTTGATGTGAAGAGCAAGAATTAAAATCAGACATTTTCTACTCTGATTACTTAAGGTTTATTTTGTAGATCTAATGAATGTTTACATTTTTTCATAAGCTTAAGAATTAAATTGGGTAATGTAAATCTCCTAAAGATCCATCTTCCGCAAATACTTTCCTCCTAAGGACTCTTTGATTGTTGGTCCACATGTTCAAAATCAAATTTGAATCATGAAATTTTATTAATAAGCAATGGCTTAATAAACTTAACAAATATATCTCTGTACCTGCATAATTCATCATTTTTAATGATCCAGTTGCATGCATAGGATATTAAAATTTTATCTTTAGTAAAAATTCAGTACAAAAATTATTGAAAACTTATTAATAATTCCATAATTTCTTGTAATGAAAAGCATGGGCTGTTCTTATCAGAAAGTATTACCATGTTGTATTATTTTATCATAACTCTATTATGATAAGTAATATATAGTCACTTAGAAGTCTTCCATAGCTCAACCATGATTAGGCACCAAAAGGCATAACTTGAAAGGTAGGTACTCTTATTCCTATTTAATCCTCAGAGACTGTTTGGAACATTTATATATATATATGTGTGCGTGTGTGTAATATATATATGAAGAATGGGTTCTGCAATCAATTGACTTTGACAGCAGAGTATATTTTAAAATGTAAATGAAATTCAAAACAGCTCATAAGAGTGTCTGATATGGAAACTAACAGCACAAAGCCTCTGTGAAGAATTAAAAGCCATGGTTGCAATTAAATTAATAAAAACAGATTTAATGCATTACATGATTTTATAATTACATATTAAATTTGGTTAAATATTTTATGCCTATAGTACATTTTAAGCTTGTTGCTTCTGAATCTTTTGTAGGTGAGAGTCATTTTTACTATTGCTTAATATGTAAATATAGGTGAATTAGTTCTGCTGAATCTACCAACTAATAATACAACTAAGATGTTATTTGAGTAAGTGGAAAAGTATTTTTTGAGACATTCCATAGACAAAACAAAATAAATAAGCCATAAAGTTGGGTCTTTCTCAAATATTTGTTAGTACCTTTTTATAAAACATTTATGGGGAAATAAAGCTTTGTGAGAACATGAAAATCACTTTAAATTCGTTTATATTTTTCTATTTAGATAAACTTGGCTTTTTCAACTGAAACAATTTTCTTATAACTTGCATTGTGTTTATAGCTCATTCAAACAATACAGTAGTCAAGCCATATTTATCAGGTTACAGATCAGTCATGCACATTAATTCTATTATTTGTGCTGAGGTTTTCTACATATAAATTTGCTATGACAGTGTTTTTAATTCTTGAATGATGTGTATAACCTGTTTAACATCAACTAACAGCAAAAAGGGTTACTGAATTCCACAGTTTTTGATTTAATGTTGGAGATTAAGTGGATTAAATATTAAATCGTGTCTTTTTATGATTGCTTAGTCCCAATATGGTTGTAAATATAGGTGGTAACATTTTACTCCAAAATAGATTGCAGTTTTGTTTTAAGGCAATTGTTTGGGTTATCCAGTATATACCTCTTTAAACCTGTGTTACGCCATTATCAAAACAAAAGAAAACTTGAAATCAAGTTTGATTTAATTAGTATATCTCCGAGAATATTCTTGCAGACTCTAGTATGCGAAACAATGGACTGTAGCATTTTAGTTTACATAAATTTAGATGTTTTTAAAATTTATTCACAGAACTTTGTTATTAAAAGTAATATGTGGTTATGAGTTTGTATAATTAAAAATTATTAATAAGATAGATTTTTTTGTTTTTGGAATTATACATTAAGACTCTTATTAATTTTGAACTACCTTTAATCTCCTTTAAAATAATGAGAAATTATGATATTTACTTCTCAAGAGCAGCTAAAAATGCTATTGTTAACACAGAAGTTGAACATCTTAGTGAATTAAGAAGTTATGCGTTGCTATCCCTAGGATGGCTGCCTGCCTTAGGAAAAAGATCAGGAGTGTGGGAAGAACTTAAGGCCCCAAGTACACTTGCCTATGCCTTCTGGGAGACTGGAACTTGAAGGAAGATTATTCAAAGGACTCTGGAAGTGTAAATGTACCTTCCTCTTCTCTTTCTCAAAGATCTTGTTTAAAATAGTGTATCTCATCAGTAACAGAGAAGATAATGAATACACGCCAATATAGGTTTATTTATCTCTAAATTATAGACATTTTCCACAGTATTAGGTATAGTGTGTGTATGTGTGTGTGTGTGTGTATGTATATGTATGTAGGAAAGTAAGAACGATGAGATAAATATTTTAAAAAATGATTCTTGTATCGCTAGAAAATAATTTTACTTTCACTAAATATATTAACTGTATTAAGACTTACATGGTTAATATGCTTCCTTATTCTTAAAAATCTTCGTTTAATTATTTGTGAAGAGTGATTTAAAAGTCAGATACTTCAGCTTAATTTAATACTTGGATTTTTTCATTTGTTTTTTGAGTTTTTGGTTTTTTGACCATCAGAGCTAAAAAAGTTACATCACAAAGATATGAAGATACTAATGAGAGTTCATTGTTGACTTATTTTTATTTACCTGTATTTAGCAATTATGCAAAGCCTTGAAAAGTTATTATTAAATTCCCCATTTTCCTGGTGCCAATTAGATGTTCTTACAAACTTAAAAGTGTTGCATTTTTATTATTTTGAAAAATGCGTCTAAAACAAAGGTTTAAGCAGTTTGGGTCCATTTCATTTTTTTTTTTTTTTTTGCGGTACACGGGCTTCTCACCATTGTGGCCTCTCCCGCTGCAGAGCAGAGGCTCCAGATGCGCGGGCTCAGCGGCCATGGCTCACGGGCCCAGCTGCTCCGCGGCATGTGGGATCTTCCCGGACCGGGGCTTGAACCCGTGTCCCCTGCATCGGCAGGTGGACTCTCAACCACTGCGCCACCAGGGAAGCCCCTGTTTTTATCTTTTAATTGCCCTTGGAACTAATTTGTAATTTAGAAATATTATAAATAGATTAGAAAAACTTGTTTCCAAGTTTTTCAATGTTCAGATGAAGTTTTTTTAAAAAAATAATTGACACAGACATGCTCTCTCAGTAGCTTGAGTGTCTTGAAAAAAATTGTTCATTTTAAAAGTCACTTTTTCTCTGAAAGAACATGAATGTTAATTTTTCTGAAATTCTTGTTAGATAGCACAGTACCAACTGTTAGCTGCACAGAGAAAGAGCCATTAAATTTGCAACAGTTGACTTTCATTTCTTTGGGGATACTAGTCGTGACCTGTGACTTTCTGTCCTGCAGACTGTGAGGGTGTCGGTGTCAATCCATTTGTTACATTTTAGTACAGCTTAGTTTATTTTCTTAAAGAGTCAATATAAGTGGGAATTGTACATTTCTTCCTGTACCCCAGTGAATTGTTTTGTGCACACATCCCAATCTGGAAATAATTGGTTTTGAGAATGTATGCAGAAACCCTGTTGGCTGAAGGATATATCACGTGGAATTGGGGATGGTCATGGTCCTTGCTTGTCCCCTCTCCCAGGCAGACATGGAATGGATATAGCTAGGTTGGCCAACTTGCATGCCTGTATAGAAATTTGAGTCATTCTCCTTGCTGGCTTCTGCCAGAGCAATCCTATGAGGAAAATACATTATCTTTATTGGGAAAGAGTGCCCCAGGCTTTTGAATCCCATTCATTTTCCACTTAAGTCTGCTGAAGGCATGGAATAAAAACCCTCTTCAGAGTTTCAACAAATTCTTATGTGGTAGAAGTCCATTTGGATCACAAGAGAAAGAGCTTTACTACTAGTAGCATGGAGGTGGAGTGTCATGGCATTGCTTAAAGAAGCAGGAATCTCCAAGCAATCTATCAGAAGCAGAGTTCTTAGGCAAATGTGCAAGAAAGGGATGCCAAAATAGCATGTTCTAGAAACTTTTTAGAGGCAGACTATCTGGACAATTTAAGAAAAATTATCTAAGAAATTTTTCCCTTATCTGTAAAATGGAGGTAATAATAGTACTTGCCACATAAATTTTTTGTAAGGATTCCATTAGATAATGCAAGTGAAGTTTTGATTTACTATTAATATATGATTCTTGTTATTGTTATATTATTGTTATTATTAGTTATTATTATTTATGTAGCTTTTCCTCCACTTTCCCATGCAACTCTCCTGGTACTTGTCTGGTACTTCTTTAGGATAACTAAAGGAGTCCTTAGGTAAAGCAATTTAAGGCAGAGATTGGGACAGACGCTCTCTTAACATTATGACAAAGAAGAAGTAATAATAGTGCTAACTACCTTTAACTGAGCACTTATTTTCTGCCAGGCGCTCTTCTAAGTGCTTTATGTGAATCAATGTATTTAACCCCTTCACAGCCCATGAATTGTGTACTATTATTACCTGCATTTTTTACAATGGAGGAAACTAAGTTACAGAAGGAGGTTGGATTAATTTATCTAAGGTCCAGGCCATCTAGATGATAGCAGGATATGAATCCTGAAAGTGTGGAAGGTCTGACTAGATTTCAGTAATCTAGCTTGAGGGGTCCTTATGCCCTGTCCTTCCCTCCATTTTTGATGTGAAACTCCTGGAACTCATCCAGCAATGGAACACAATGAAGCCGAATGGCTGGAAACCTAATGGAAACATAGGTTTCAGCATAGAGAGAAGACCCTGGGCTTAGGATAGGGGTTGGAGCAAGGGCAAGAGGCCAGAAGTGGAGGAAGAGAGACAAGAGGTGGGGCCCAGGGTGAAGTACTGTCTCTTCAGGTTAAGAGCGGGCAGCTAAAAAGGGTACCCTGAGTAGGACTGCAACAGCAGAAATGGTTTTTGTGTGTGTGTGTGTGTGTGTACTATACAAATGCTCTGGCTAAGGAACAGATTGGTGATTGAAATCCAGCCTTCTGCTCAGCTTGCCAACTCTGTGGGTAGTTCCGACAAAAGGAAGTGAGGATGTCCAGTACAATAAAAATGTAAAGGGATGACAAATCTGAGAGACATTTTGAAAATGTGTTCATGTGTTTGAACTCTGAAGAATAAAGTGTGGTATCTTAGAGGTCATAGTGAAATTGTATACATGGAGATGAGTTTGGGTGAGTTCAAGTGAGTTTGGGTCAGGAAAAGACTCAGGGAAGGAATTGGGGGTAGTAACTAATAAAATGTCACATGGTGGAAGAAGATACAATGAAGGAAACTCAAGAAATGGAGAAGTAGGAGGCAAATCATGAAATGAATGTCCTAAAAACCTACTTAGTGAATCTGAGTTGGGTGGGAAAATATTTTAGTAGTTTGGTATGCAATTCAGTACAAATAAGAATGACTGGGAAAACATCATTTGATTTTTTTTTTTTTTTTTTTTTTTTGCGGTACGCGGGCCTCTCACTGTTGTGGCCTCTCCCGTTGCGGAGCACAGGCTCCGAACGCACAGGCTTAGCGGCCATGGCTCACGGGCCCAGCCGCTCCGCGGCATGTGGGATCTTCCTGGACTGGGGCACGAACCCGCGTCTCATGCATCGGCAGGCGGACTCTCAACCACTGTGCCACCAGGGAAGACCACATCATTTGATTTTGCACTCAAGAGATCTTTGGTGAGGAAGCAATTTGGGGCATGGAGAGGGGATGGAAGTCTTTTTCAAGGAGTTTGGAAGTGAGGGATAATGAGATAGAAGCGAAAGTTTTATGAGTTAGAGGCTTGGAGAGTGAGGGAAATAACATGAACAATTGCTGGATCTTGGGAATTTTATTTTTAGGAATATAGAGGAAAGAGAGCCAGAAGAAATATAAAAACTGAAGTTGGAAGTTGGAAAGGTGTAACTAATAGAGCCAGAGGCCACAGAAAACAGTGGCATCGAGGACCTAAGTGGAGAATAAGCCTTAAAAGAGACAGTTTCGGGCTTCCCTGGTGGCGCAGTGGTTGAGAGTCCGTCTGCCGATGCAGGGAACACAGGTTCGTGCCCCGGTCCGGGAAGATCCCACATGCCGTGGAGCGGCTGGGCTCGTGAGCCATGGCCGCTGAGCCTGCGCGTCCGGAGCCTGTGCTCCGCAACGGGAGAGGCTACAACAGTGAGAGGCCCGTGTACCGCAAAAAAAAAAAGAGAGAGAGACAGTTTCTTGGGAAATGAAAATATACAAGAAAGAAGAGGTGTGAGTATGGAAATTTTTATTTTTAATGAAACATTGAGGATAATTGCAAAGGGTTCATGGACCCAATTCCAGCGTGTGTGTGTGTGTGTGTGTGTGTGTAGGCTTCTGTACAGCAGCAAGCAATTCTCTGATGCCAGCAGTGTCCGAGAATTCAAGTCAATTCTGACACGACCTGATCCTACCCAGAAATAGAATCAGATTCCACAGGTAAAGTTCTCAGTCCCACAAGACCACCCTCCACTTCAGAGACCAGTTTCAAGCCCAGGTTGGTTACCTGTGTTGCTGACCTACTGGCTACAAACCAGAGGTTCCCACATCCTTCTCCTTGGTTTCGAATAATTTGCTAAAACGGCTCATAGAACTCAGGAAAGCTTATTTACTCACTAATTACAAAATTATTATAAAAGAATATTAAAGGATATGAATAAATATCCAGATGAAGAGATACATAGGGTGAGGTCCTGAGCAAAGGAGCTTCTGTCCTCTTGGAGCGTGGAGCCTGGCAGTGTGGCACATGAGGTGTTCTGGTTTCCCTACATGGAAGCTCCCTGAAAAAGGGTAAAAGCTGTCCGTTTGGGTTTTTATGGAGGCTTCATTACATAGTCATGATTGACTAAATCATTGGCCAATGGCGATTGATTCAATCTCCAACCCCTCTCCCCAGGAAATCAGGGGGTGGGACTGAAAGTTCTAACCCTCTAATCACAGAGTTGGTTTTCCTGGCGACCAGCCCCCGTTCTTTGGGTGGGACCCAAAAGTCACCTTCCCTGGAGCTTTTTCTGGAACTGAAGGCAAGAACCCAAATATTATCTTTTTTGCCTTTATTGATCAGGAAATTTCAAGGGCTTTGGGAGCTGTGAGCCAGAAACTGTGGATGAAGACCAAATATTTATCATTATATATATATATGTATTTTGCCACTGTGTATGTATGCTTGTATATATATATATATTTCTCATATATGTTTGGTCATCTGGATGACCAAATATATAAATTTTCTATAAATCACAGTATTGCAATAACTTAGTTCTCAGTGGAGGAAGAGGCAAGATAGGGAAGTGGGGGAGGGCAGAGATACACAGACAAGGTTTTTTTGAGCAGCCATTGTGGGGAATGGGAAGAAAAATCAACCAAGGAGAAATAACAATACAGAACATTTTTTCTCAATAGATATTTTTTCTCGGTATTTATTGAGTACTATTTATCTCATGATGTGGTACTGTGTGACTGCAAGAGGGAAAAGAAAACATCCTTTCTTTGCCAGGCAAATCTAATTGGGGAGCCGATACACAAAAATAGCTGCAAATAGGAGGTATCAGATGAGAATCAAGTGAATGTATGCAGCAAATGCACAATGAATTCAAAGATAACTCTGGAATGTTTCTTGGAGGACAAAGAACTTAAAGAGTGCCTAGAACTGACTGGCAGATATGGGTGGTGGTTAGGGAAGGTTTAATGAAGAATATTAACTCCAATTTGAGTCATAAAGAAAAAGTAGATGTAGACATATAAGTAGGACATTACAGGCACAGAACTTAAAATCGATAGACCCAAAGTTTAAGCACCAAACTAGCTCACTTTACCCGGGACACAATCCTCATGTAATTAGATCACATCTGGGTCTTTCTTCTAGAGAGTCTTGTGTGGCAGGCTGGAAAATTTGTACTGTTCCAGGACATTAGAGAGCCACTGAAGGTTTTTGGACTTGGGAACAACATAGAGTGATGTTTTAGTAACATTAGTGTAGCTGATGTACAGATTGCAGAGTTATAGTAACAGTCAAGGCAAGAAGCACTCGAGTACTTCTTCACTGTTTAAAGTCTGGTGAGTGCTATAATTACCAGGAGAATCCCAGGTTTGCCTCATTATCATAGATTCATCAGTTTCCCTCCTTTTTTTCCTTTCCAAAGACATCTTTGGTGTCTTTGATTGCTGGTTCTTTAACTCCTCCAAATTTTCAGTCATTTAAAGAATCTCCTATCCTGCCTCTTGGCTTTGTGTGCCCTGTCTTCCATTGCTCTTTTTGTATAAGCTGTCCTGCTCTCTGTCTTGACTTGATTCAGAGAGAGAGGCCTGCACGTTTCAGCCTCATCACAGAGAATGCCAATAAACTGATGGCCTGCGTCACTCAATTCCTAACGTTACATATATATTCTATAATATTTGCTAAGCTTTCTATGGTACTAGTGTTTAATATTTTATTAAACAAGTTCAATAAAGTATTTCTGTCTTTCTTTTTGGTATCATGACCAACAGATGAGCATAGTAAATTTAGTGTGGTTGTATTTGTGACTGCATAGTAGCTCCAGGAACCCTAGAAGTTTCTTACCATTTTACTAAGTTTTCACTCAATTTTAATTAAATTTGGAAACCTTTAAAATTGAGATCAGAAATTCATATACCTTAATTTGATTTTTTTACTCTCTCTAAAATACCAAAATATTGCTGTTGATTGCTATTGGATAAATTGTTTTTTATTTAAAAAATTATCTATTTCTGCCTTCTCTTACTGTGACTTAGTATCTAAAACATAGTGGATATTAAAATATATGAGATGAAAATATATAGAGGGTGAAAATGAATAGAAAGAAGTCTGTATCCTGTAATATAGATATATCTACACACATAGTATGATCCTGATGCCATTTGAACCCATAATAATCTCCCTTTAAAAGCATCATTATAGTATTGATAGTTTCTAAGTCTCTTGAAATTATTTTAGAAAGTAGAAATTCTGAGTAATTAATACTTAATGCAATTTTACTGAAAGCAATAAGAAAGCATCAAGTAGTTAAATTAACTTTTTAATTCTGAGGTAATTTATGAATGATTCAGTCCTGCTCTTCTGCTTGAAACCTTTTTCCTTCAGTAAAAGAGGACAAACTTGGTTTTATCTTGAGAGTTCAAGAAGGAGTGAAAAATGAGTAGAAAGAAGTCTTTATTCTGGAAAATGGATCTGATTTCGAAGTTCAACTGGAATAAGCAATTGTTAAATTTTGTATAGAAAATTGTATCTAATTTCATAATTATCTGATTATTTGATTTATTGAGTAAACAAAGCATACTGTTTCGTAAAGTCTATGAATAAATACTTTTTCCAACCATGACAGATTAAGTGAAAACAAAGAGAGTGAACAAAAATGGAAGGGGGTCATGGATCTGCATCTGCATGGAGGAAGAGGGCAGTACTTTTGGGGAGTGCAATTTACATGAGCATCTGGGTCTTTTGTCATGTTTTGGATGGATGACCCGAGTCTGATATATTGGTGAATAGCATTAACAAAGGTCTCGTTGTCAAAGGCTAGGAAGAAAAATGCAATTAGCCACAGCAATGAGGTGATGTCTGTGTTTGGGGGAAAAACTGATACCTAACTGACTATAGAAAAAACTGAAATGATACCATCAGTAAAAGGCCAGATTTGTGTGTGTGTGTGTGTGTGTGTATGTGTGTGTGTGTGTGTATCCACTATATAGTGATCTTAACTCAGTGGGATATGACAAAAAAGTCATTTTTTTGATAGTGTTTGGATTATGTGATGAAAGTGGATATGTACCTGTTACTAACAAAATGACCTGATAAACTCAGTGAATTCATAATTCATAATATACCAATTTCACCAACCTGACAATACTGGTGAATACTGCTTTGCAATACTGTTTGTTTTCTATTTAAAGAAAATTTGAATTAAGTAAAAGTGCACTGGAGTTCAAAAGAAGTTTGTTCTTTTTTTTTTCTCTCTCTCTATAAACCATGCCATCCAGAGTAAGGAACCATATCTAATCTCCCAATTAGGTCAGGCCCCAGGATAATCAATCTCTTTAACAGCAAATGCCTTGTTTTAGCAAATGAATACTTGGTTTCAAAAGCAGTTTTGTGTTGAGAGAGGAGTGCAGTTGGCATGGGTGATTAGAACTCTTTTAAACCCTGTAAAAAGCTTCTGTAGATTGTTTTATGCCCACACTTTGTGAACTGAAGTAAATGCTGTATATATCCATCTTAAAATGAACATGGTGAGGACTTTCTACAGCCTGTGAGAACATCTACATGCATATAAATGGAGCTATTTTAAGTCCAAAATTTTAATACCCATTTGAATTACACTGTGATTTTGATAACATCTAAAGCTAGTGTATATGTTTTTAGCAGGTGCTCCTCATGTATATTAAGTATGCTCATCAATGACAATAACTTAATTATTAGATTAATATTTTTTTAGACTGAAAATACAGTAAGTTAACATGATTCTCATATTTGTTATTTGGACTGCATTTATATTAGTTTGTGAATGCCTTTTTTCATGTCTGGTGCCTTTTCAGTTCATATCCATGCTCTATGCAAATAGGCAGCGTGAGGCAACTGTGAAATCAAGAAGAAATAATTAAAAATTAGTTTATAAGCAATGTGTATTAAGTTAAAACTATAAATTGACTTAATTTTGCTCACAACTCCATTTAATCTAAGATAGTGAAATGTAGTGAGATACTTTTCAATATGGTAAAACAAAAAAAATTCTAAGCCTTCAATAAATTATTTTAGATAATCATTGTTCAAAATGTGATTGCTGGAACTTATCAGTGATGCCTGAAAGTGATACAAAAATAATTCAGGAGGCCCCAAATTACCTATTGCCTTTTTTAGGAGAGCAGATTACATAATTAAAAGCATGGCATTGAAACATTTGCGAGGTAGTTAAGAAAAAAAGCATTCTCCAACGTATTTTGTCTGTTACCATTCAACTTTTTTGTATAATTATCAGTTCTACCAGTTTTTCTCCCCTCTTAAAAATTGTTTCAAACATGCCTAATTTGTGGAAAGTTAATATTTTTTATAGTGAAGGTTGATAAAAACCTCTTAGGAAAAATTGAAAGCAGATGGTCTTTAAGAAACATTTATTGCTAATTACTTCTTACCTTTCACACAACTGTTGGTAAATGTACAGGATTATATTAATCCTATAAAATATAATATAAATTATATTATATTTAAGAAATCTTGTTTCATTGTTACTTTTTTTAAGTAAGGTTTTAAGGCTAAATTGGTAGATAAGCTAGAGATGCAATGAAACAAGACTTATTAAATACAGGCCTTCTTAGTTTTTTAAAAACAACAACATTTTAATTAATTAATTAATTTTTTGGCTGCATTGGGTCTTCGTTGCTGCGCGCAGGCTTTTCTCTAGTTGCTGTGAGCCGGGGTTACTCTTCATTGCAGTGCACGGGCTTCTCATTGCGGTGGCTTTCTCTTGTTGTGGAGCACAGACTCTAGGTGCACAGGCTTCAGTAGTTGTGGCACGCAGGCTCAGTAGTTGTGGTGCATGGGCTTAGCTGCTCTGCGTCATGTGGGGCCTTCCCGGACCAGGGATCGAACCCGTGTTCCGTGCATTGGCATGTGGATTCTTTTTTTTTTTTTTTTTTTTGGGGTACGCGGGCCTCTCACTGTTGTGGCCTCTCCCATTGTGGAGCACAGGCTCCGGGCGCGCAGGCTCAGCGGCCATGGCTCACGGGCCCAGCCGCTCCGCGGCATGTGGGATCTTCCCAGACCAGCGGCACGAACCCGTGTCCCCTGCGTCGGCAGGGGGACTCTCAACCACCGCGCCACCAGGGAAGCCCGGCAGGTGGATTCTTAACCACTGCGCCACCAGGGAAGTCCAGAATACAGGCACTCTTAATAATACCAGATACCAAAATAGAGCTATGATGTTCACTCATGCTTATTCTAATGTGTAACAGCATTTCAATAGGATTAGTAGAATAGCTTCTGTATATTAAGAAATTCTGTATATTAAAATTTTTAGCTGGAAGACAGTTTAATGTCCAGATCTGTTACTCAGCTACATTTTAGATTTTAAACTTAATTTAATTATTATAGCATATCAGGCAGTATACATTTAATTTAATGAAATTAACACTTAGGTTTATACAATAGCTTTCTTACTCAGATCCCAATGATTTTCAGAATCCAGAGATTTCCAAGCTGAAATTCTTCATTTTCATGGAACTCTTGTAGCTAAATTTATATATGGATTATTTCTTCCTTGACAGACACACACATTCACTATAGTATGAAAAAAGAGTCTGAAAGAAAATATAGTGAAATGTATATCTTTGGGTGATGGGTAGATTTGAGGTGGCTTATTAAATCTTCTTTACTGTATAGTATAGGCTTTATGATTCTTTTATAGTTAGGAAAAACATAAATATTTTCAGTTTCAAAAAAACATACAATTCCAGCATAGGTGATATGTAATTTGACAATATTTTTTTTAAGATTATTTTTTGATGTGGACCACTTTAAAAGTCTTTATTGAATTTGTTACAATATTGCTTCTGTTTTATGTTTTGGTTTTTTGGCTGTGAGACATGTGAGATCTTTACTCCCCAGCCAGGGATCAAACCCTCACCCCCTGCATTGGAAGGCGAAGTCCTAACCACTGGACTGCTAGGGAAGTCCCTTGATAATAATTTTATAATATAGTTTGACAATAACTTTTTCTTTTCTCTTGAAATTATGTAAAACCTGTAGGGGCAAATACCCTGTTCTTTCCTTGGCACTGCTGATTTGTCCATACTGTTGAAATAAACCACTCAGTGGAAGGTATACTTTAATGACTGTAAACTATAAGGAGTACATTAAAGCATCCCAGGAATGACCCCAAATAACAAACAGTAAACATGGTAAACAGAAATTGTATCTATCCAGGATTTCTCAACCCTTTTACACTATGAAAAATTACTGAAGGCCCCCAGAGAGCTTTTGTTTATGTAGCTTATATCTATGAGTATTTATCATATTAGATATTAAATCTGAGAAATCTTTGAAATATTTATTTATTAATTCACTTAAAATAATAATGAATACCAATTATGTGTTAAAATACATAATATAGATTTTTCAGAATAACAACAAGAAGTAGTGAAAAGTGGCACTGTTTTACGCTTTTGTAAATGTCTTTAATATATGCCTTAATAGAAGACAGCTGGATTCTTTTATCTGCTTCTGCATTCAATTTGTTGCAATATGGTATTTAGGTTGAAGTATATGAAGAAAACTTGGCTTCATGCAAATATGTAGTTGGAAAGAGGATAATTTTAATAACTTTTTCAGCTAATTGTGGATATTCTTCTTTAATATTACGCCAAATGTCAACAAGTAATAGTTTGTTAGAGACTAGTTGCAATGTGAAATCTGAAACCACATCGATAAACTTTTAATACTTTTGAGCTTGGCCTATTTCTCAAGGAAGGTTTCTGAAAGAAGTCTGACTTTTGATTTTAAGAATAATGAAGTATAATATCCCAATAATAATAAAACAATCCCAAGAGAATTCCAAGGATATTTTAATGATTAATTTGCATCCAAGTGTTTTCTAAAACATTTGAGCACCACTCAAATCTCTGAGCTTGATTTCTCAATTCTTAGATACATCAACTTTAAAGTTTACTATTTGTTGCATAGATGAGGTCTTAAAGCCTTTGCTTTTCATCTCTTTGGAGGTAACTTTAAATATGTGAACTCATCGGATGTGAGCAGTGTAGGAATACAGTAAAGGCCTGATCAGTGTCTGCTGGCATGGTATTCTGTTGCAGAGCTCACTGTAAGCATGAACACAAGTATCTCCAGACAAAACCTTTGCTTGAGCCCTGAGAACCAAAATACTGATTTCCAAAAGAAAATATTTGTTTCAGTCGTGACAGATATTTTTATGGCAGAAATTGAAGGCAAAATACACATTCTGCATTATGACACTCATACGTCAGATCTTATTAAAAGTAATTTAGAATGTTCCTACACATTGCTTTTGATGATGTCTCTTTTCTTTGTAAACATTTCTACAAAATGTCTCAACAAGAAACCTATTATAAAAACTTCTTAAAGTCCTCCTTCCTTCAAAATGAGGTCTAGTTGACTTCACTAGGAAATGTGGATGACATGTTTTCATGTTCTTTTTTTAATGGCAAAAACAATGATGTCACTCTTTACAAACAAGTCCAATAGCAATGCTAGAGAATTCCTGCAGATGTGGCTATCAAATATATTCAAGATTCCAAGGAAACCATCCTTTATCCTCCCTACTCTCCCAGAATAGGTCAGATTCTCCTAATGTGCACTCTCATTCCTACAATCTTGGATTTCCCCATATTGCACTCATTGCAGTTGCTAATTACTTCTTTGCACAATCAGTTGATTAATAACTCCTCTCACTATACTGTTAGCTCCAAGAAGGAAAGGTCTGAGCCAGATTTTCCATCTCATCCCCAGGACCTCCAGCACGGTCTTTGGCACGCAATGGGAACTCTTTAACAGTTGCAGAATATATGATAGAATACTTCGGAGCATTTAATGCACTTTGGAGTCCCCAGAGTATTTTCCTATACCTTTTATATTTCGGGATTCTTCATCCTTCTTGAAATTGGCTTTTGTGATAAATCTGAGTTCTCATTTCTTTCTCACCTCATTGATTGTTCCATTTTTGTCTTCCTTCATGGCTTTTGTTTTAATTTCTAGTTCTTTAAGGCAAGCATGAAGTTCTGTCTTGCCCTTTACTATTGTTCTCTTTTATACACTTTCTCTCAGTTACCCATAACCTCTGAGATTCTCAAATCTAAATCCCTAATCCCAATCTCTCCCTCAAACCATGGTTTTGCACCTTCCAGGTAGTCTCTCTACATTTCCAACCAGATATTCATCTTTAAAGCCAATAGATCTCTGACTAAATTCATCATCTTTCATCCTACTTCAATTGTCTCCTGTGCTTCTCTGCGTCCCGGCAGTTACGTTTGTGCCGCCTTTATCTTTGCTTTCACTGAGTCCTGTCAGGTCTCTATCTCACTCAGAGTCCATGTTTTCATCCCAGTTACCATCACATTAGCTCACACCTTGGCTTTTTCATGTCTGTCCTGTTGTAATAGCATTTATACTCCCCCTTCTCTTTGCTGGTTCTTTTGGTTTTAATACATCTTGTATACTGGTATGAGAGTAACTTTTCCCACAGAATTTTTCTCTTAAAAACTTTCATTCAATTAATAATTTGAACTTTGCCTGGGCATTTGATGGTATTAAGGAATTTTAAAATAAATTTATTTACTTATTTATTTATTTATGGCTGTGTTGCTGCACACTGGCTTTCTCTAGTTGCGGCAAGCCGGGGCTACTCTTCGTTGCAGTGCACGGGCTTCTCATTGCAGTGGCTTCTCTTGTGAGCATGGACTCTAGGTGCATGGGCTTCAGTAGTTGTGGCATGTGGGCTCAGTAATTGTGGCTTTTGGGCTCTGGAGCACAGGCTCAGTAGTTGTGGTGCACGGGCTTAGTTGCTCTGAGGCATGTGAGATCTTCCCAGACCAGGGCTCAAACCCACGTGCCCTGCAGTGGCGGGCGGATTCTTAACCACTCCACCACCAGGGAAGTCCCAAGGAATTATTATTTTTAGATCTGATAGTGGTTTTGAGGTTGTATTAGAAAGGAAAAGAGGCCCTTATCTTTTATGCATACATACTGAAGTATTTATGAATAATTGATATGATCCTTGGATTTGATTCAACTCATATGGAGTGAGAAAACATGGATGGGAGTGTAGATAGATAGGCCAGAGTTGATGCTTACTCAGACTAGTTGATGGGCACATGGAGGTTCACTATACTGTTCCTTATAATCTTATATATGTTTGAAATTTTGCATAATAAAAATTATTTTAAGTCAACTCTTTAGTTCTTTAAGTGCTCGTAAAATAAAGTCCAAACTCTTTATTTAGGAATAGAAAGCCACAAGCCAATCCCAGTCTATCCTCCCAGTGTCATTGGCCAGTGCCTCCCACATATATCCTTTGCTCATGTGGCAGATTAGCAGACTCTTCGTTGTGTGTGTGACCGTCTTTCCCCAATCCTCTGCGTTCCTGTACACTTCTTACCATGAGCACCTTGGCTGCAGGATTGCCTTTAGTCTAGGTATAAGGTAGTTTGCAAGAGCTGTACATCGCTATAAAGCCATCAACCAATGACAAAGAGGGTTGGTGATTAAATTCCCCAGCTGTTTTCTCTTTTGGGTGGATCCCCCAGAAGTCTCCAATGGACTTGAGTTCCAGTTGCCCACTCTGGTATCTTACTGTTGAACACATTAGTATTGCTTTCCTTCCCTTCTCGGTCTCACCTCTCCACTTCTGTACTGGATCAGTTGCATCGAGTCCTAGTTTCAGGCTCTCCTGGGGGGTCGCCAATCTCACCCAGCTGTTAACTTGTCTGGTTCTGTGCCTTTGTTCAAGCCACGCTCTTGGCATGCATGCCCCTCCATACCTATTACTTGTATCATTGCCTTTTCTAATCTTAAATTTTAAAACAATACTAGTTTTAGAAAACTTTGAATATATAAACATTACAGAGAAAACAAAAACCATTCATGGTTACAACACCCCACAGATGGACATTTTCTTTAGTCTTTTTCTGTGTGTGTGTCTGCAATCATCTGACCATTTTCCTGGGGCTTGAAGATCCACTTCCAGGATGGCTTACTCACATGGTTCTTGGCAGGATCCCTTGGTTCCTCACTGACTTTGGCAGAAGGTTTCGGTTCCTTGCATATTGGCCTAAAAGGGCATCCTGAGTGTTCACACAACATGGTAGCTGGTTTCAGCAGGGAACATGATTTAAGAGAGAGAGCAAGAAGAAAGTTACAATATCTTATTATGACTTACCCTTGAAAGTAACCTACCACTTCTGCCTTATTCCATTGGTCACACCAACGAACCCAGATACAAAGTAGGAGGAAACTATATAGGAGCGTGAATATTATGAGGCTGGGAACATGAGGGCATCTTTGAAGCTGGCTAGCAGAGCTAGTTTGTAATCTGGAGCTGCTTTGGGGGTTTTCAAAAACTGCCATTAGGGCATACCTTTTTTATGTCTTTCTAGCCTGGCCTCTGAAGAGGAATCATTTCATGTCCGTTTTCACTGTGTCTCACCTGCCTCTTTAAGATCTCAGACTTACTTTTAGTTCTATTTTAATGATACTGTTTTTCTTTGTTGTTACTATTCTGAAAATTTTCCAATTCTGCGAATAAGACTCAGGCATCTTTTTCAAACCACTCCCATTTCTTCCTAATTTATATATTTTTTAGTATTTATTTATTTATTTCATTTTGGGCTGTGTTGGGTCCCAGTTGCGGCATGCAGGCTCTTCGTTGCGGTGCACAGGCTTCTCTCTCTAGTTGTGGCATGCAGGCTCTAGAGTGCATGGGCTCTGCAGTTGCAGAACAGGCTCTCTAGTTGTGGCTTGCATGCTCAGTAGGCGTGGTGCACGTGCTTAGTTGCCCCACAGCATGTGGGATCCCATTTCCCCATCAGGGATCGAACCCATGTACCCTGAATTGGAAGGTGGATTCCCAACCTCTGGACCACCAGGGAAGTCCCCCATTTCTTCCTAATTTCTAAAGCATATCTGATTTCTAGATTTAGAATGTTCCAGAAACATCCCTGTTAAATCACTTTCTTAGGCTTTGTTGCCTTATTTTCAGGATTGTTTCTTTACCTTAAGAAAAGAAGATGAAATAGTATTTTTATTATAACAGCTCCCTCCATTTTTAGTTGTTCATTGATAAAATCTATCACTCTTCCCTTGGTGAAATAATAGTTTGGGTCTCATATCTAAAACTACCATCAGAATCTGTGTATTAAAGACAGTCTGTGTTATAGTGGTGAGAGGGTAAATTTTGAGGCCATAGGCAAAGCTGCATGACTCCTAAAGTGAACCCTTTCACAGATTTCTCCTTGGCCCTGAGTATAGTTTAAAGCAGAATAAGAAGGAAAATTATCAGGGCAGCTGAATTACACCTGCCCGTCGAGGGCCTGCACTAGGAATTTAAAACTAAGACTCCACCCATTAGTATTATGGCCCTTATGGAACTTTGTTGCCTTTGGATTTAAGTCATGAAGATATTTTCTAATAATTTATCCAAGCATTTCACATTCATGAAATTATTTATTTTAGCGATAATGTAAAGTTTACAGCATAACATTAAATTTAATTAAACCTTCAAAACAACGTAAATAGACATTACAATTAAAATAAAACTATGACAGGATGTACATGATGGTCAGCAGGGAAAACTTGTTCTACAACTATTTTATAATTGAGCTATAAAATTAGTTCAAATACTACACTTGTTTTTTCAGTACCTATCAATAAAAATTGCAGAGTTTTGTCATTTGAAGATTGTAATTCATGATTGAACATAATAAGGAGTCCTTAATGGGGGATGTGCCTTTTCTTAAATGTCCCATTTTTATAACTCTGGACCCTCAACATTCTTCAAATGCAGCACTCATTTTCCTGCTCTCGTTTCTTCACTTTGAAGGCTAATTTGTTAGCTTTCTTCTCTGCTCTCTGTTCCCTGTGCCCTTCTTTTATAACTTGCTTTCTTGCTCTTTTCTTTGCTTTCATTTTTAGAATGTGGTTGAGTTGATACCTTAAGTAGATCATTGCCATTAATCATCTATACTTATTAACTTGTTCTGCTGTGAGTCCTTTCTTTGGTAAGCCATTGAGAGGTATTCCTGTTCTATTAAATACTTGGATTTGTTTGGGCTTTGGTTAATATTTGATAAGCTAAGGATGGTTGAATAAATGTGAGCATGTGCTACAAATGAATTCACAATCCCACTTCTCTTTTGCTTCTTCTAGAACTAGAGAAACCATCTCTTCTTCCTCAGACTCATCAATATCATTAACTGGCAGACCTTCATCCTCAGAGTCTTAAAGTGTATTCAACTTCATACAATTCTCTGCCTTCTCTTTGCATTCGTCATTTAAAACTTCATGTAACCGATTGCTATCTATTGATACATTAATGGAACCCTCCAATTTGGCATTATCTGGCGCTCCAATCTTGTTATTATCTTAATTGCTTGTAAAACTTCTCAAACTGCTCATGTAGGGTCAGCTGCTCATTTCTTCTCGCGACTGAGGAAGTAATAGAATTCTCTATGAAGTGACTTTTTATTTCTTCTTCCTAAAAAATGGCTTCCTATGACTTCATGAGGTTTGCACAGGCAGACGAATCATCTTCATTTGAGAATGGGCTTTAAAAATCATAGTCATCGGGCTTCCCTGGTGGCGCAGTGGTTGAGAGTCCGCCTTGCCGATGCAGGGGACACGGCTTCGTGCCCCGGTCTGGGAAGATCCCACATGCCGCGGAGCGGCTGGGCCCGTGAGCCATGGCCGCTGAGCCTGCGCGTCCGGAGGCTGTGCTCCGCAACGGGAGAGGTCACAACAGTGAGAGGCCCGCGTACCGCAAAAAAAAAAAAAAAAAAAATCATAGTCATCATTCCTCCCTATCACTTTCCCTCCCGTCCATATCTTTCCACTCACTGCCATTTTCAGCTTTAGATTTCTTTCCATCTATTCCCTCTTCCTCTCTTGTTCCTCATCAGCCTGAAGGATAAAATCATTTTTACATAGATGCTGGATAACAAAGTCGAAATCATCACCAAGAGCTGCAACAACGTCAGGATCCAAATCCAGTTGAGGACCCAAAATAGCAGCTGTTTTATTTACCAGTTCAATACCTTCCTTAAATTCTGATGCAAACTCTGATTAAGGCAAAGTAAATCCATGGCCTAGAATTATTAAAGTTTCCTCTTTCTCATCTCTCCTGTTACGCTGAAGGTATTTTGAATTTAAGCACATAGGGCCCAGATGATTCTTTCAAGTGCCGTAGGTAGTTATAATCATTGTCAAAGAACTCTTCATAACTTCCTCTGTTTTGCTCACATTCTTCATTTATTTTGTGTAGGCAACAGAACCCTCTGGGGTGCATTTTCATCTGCTACTAAAGACTCTTTGACTAGAATGGACCATGTGGAAAAGACACAGTTTTCCTCTCTCTAAAGAGCTTTCCCCCCCATTCTGTTGCTGTGTGGGGCTCACACCAAGAACAGTGACCTGAGGGTCCCAGAGCAGGTGACACATCTTGGAAGTGGACAAAGCCTACCTAGTAGCCACGTCTTAAGGCCATGCCATACATCTACTCTTGGACTTCACACTGCAGGTCTGAAGAATTGGCTCAGAGACACAATAAAAGCTGCAAATATTATTCCACCCAACAATGCTGAAAAACACTTAATCCCTGCCTCAGCTACACCTGCAAGGTCAGCCAAAGCTGTCAAAAGAGTCTCAAGTTACCTGTCTGACTCTGTGCCCCACTCAGGCTTGAAAACCCACATGGCCTAACACAGTAAAGCCCCAGCCTTGATCAAAACACTGGTTTCCCATGCTATTTTGTCCCCTCCCTCATCCATTTCTTATTTATTTCTCAAGGTTGCCTGCCCATTTACCAAGATGTTGGAGTCTGAGTGGATCAATAAGTACTTGATCCCTTCTCCCCATCCTGAGTCTGGAACCAATATAGAGACAGATGTAGGCTCCCAAGAGAAGAAACTAATCACTTAATATATCACTTTTATTAAAAAGAAAGCTGATTTCTAGAATCAGAGAACTCCAGAGATTGTCCTTTTAAATTAAACTCTTAGTCTCTGGCTTCCATGTGTTCACTGAGTGTTGTTTCTACCTTATTTAACCCCAAAATGAAACTTATTCTTTTCATAATATAGACCTCCACTAGTTGTTATTTGTTCATTAATAAGTCTACTAATTTTGCCTAGTTAAATAACAATTTGGATTTCTTAAGATCTGTGGCCAAATAGGTATGCACCCCCAATTTAGACACAGTTACCCGCCTTGCCACTGGCACAGCTGACAAGCACAAGCCTCACTCTTATGGCAGGTCCCTTACTCCATCACAGAGAGCTGTGCATGGCTCCTGAGGTCAGGTTGTCACTGAAAGAGGAATGGCTTATATTGAGTGGCCCAGTTGATTCCCCCAAACTTTCCAGTCAGGTACATCATTCCTCACCTGGTTGGAGCAGAAGTCAGAAAGGTTAGTTACTTCAGTAGGTGAACTTCTACATAAAACCTGAAGCCAGGTAAATGGAACTCCCTCCCAGTAGATATATCCTCTGTCCATCAATATGTGAGAGGTAATTTCAGTGCCCCCCAGTCCACCCCCAGTTTTAAGGCTAAGGTAGTTAGTTAGCTCAGCTGATTCAGAAGACAGAGCAATCATCAGAGGAAAGTACCAGTAGCACATCTAGTCTCATCCCTGATGATAATTGTTTCTGCTATATAGGTAACCTACTAGTCAGTGAAGACATTCAGATTTGGTTAACAGAAAGTTTAGTTACAAAGGTCAAATCAAATTTCCTCCATTTAACTTTCATGATTTTTCCCCTCCAGTCTGAATTATAGAACAGAAAATGGGAATGACCATTTGTTAGCATTCTTCATGCCACTGAAGAATGTTCCTACCATATTATGTGGAGGCTAGGTGTAAATTAGAGGATATGCTCCCACTTTGTTTTGTGAGGCATTGACATATCTGTCTTATATATAGAGATATATAGAGATAACAATCTGAGAATTGCTTGAGAATGTTTGAGAATGATGCAAAAAAGAATCTTGGGTTAGGCTTGGAAACAAATATAATTTAGAATATAATGTAGTCCATAAGAAAATGTGTTGATTTACATGTTTATATAACTGATTGTGACATTTGAAGTGATTATAATATAGCAGGTAGAGAGAAAATTATATCTTTGTAAATATGTCAGTGCATTAAGAGCAAGAAATTAGTATTGTGAAATTCCAAAATTAATTTGTTATATCAAATATGCACAGTATTCCTCTTCCCTCTTTTTTATTTTTGTCATCTAATGGATTAATTGTATACTTTTTTTGGAGTCCATTTTACCTCCATAGTTAGCTTATTAGCTGTAACTCTTGGCCATCTTACTTGCTAGGTTGTTTTAGAGTGTGTATTATACATCTTTAACTTATCAGAGTCTACCTCCAAGTGATAACCTATTTTACATACAGAATGAGAATATAAATATAATATACTTCCATTACTTTACTCTCTGCCTTTTTGCTACTGTCATCATACAGTTTACTTCTAGATATCTTATTAAGCACCTAATACATTGTCACCATTTTTACTTTGAATGGTTGATTATATTTGAAAGATTAATAATAATAAAATAATAATTTTAAAATTTTCTTTTTTTATTGATGTGTAGTTGATTTACCGTGTTGTGCCCATCTCTGCTGTGCAGCACAGTGACTCAGTTATACACACGTATACATTCTTTTTTTTGTTTGTTTTTTAACATCTTTATTGGAGTATAATTGCTTTACAATGGTGTGTTAGTTTCTGCTTTATAACAAAGCGAATCAGTTATACATATACATATGTTCCCGTATCTCTTCCCTCTTGCGTCTCCCTCCCTCCCACCCTCCCTATCGCACCCCTCCAGGTGGTCACAAAGCACCGAGCTGATCTCCCTGTGCTATGTGGCTGCCCCCCACTAGCTACCTACCTTAAGTTTGGTAGTGTATATATGTCCATGCCTCTCTCTCGCTTTGTCACAGCTTACCCTTCCCCCTCCCCATATCCTCAAGTCCATTCTCTAGTAGGTCTGTGTCTTTATTCCTGTTTTACCCCTAGGTTCTTCATGACATTTTTTTTCCTTAAATTCCATATATATGTGTTAGCATACGGTATTTGTCTCTCTCTTTCTGACTTACTTCACTCTGTATGACAGACTCTAGGTCCATCCACCTCATTACAAATAGCTCAATTTCATTTCTTTTTATGGCTGAGTAATATTCCATTGTATATATGTGCCACATCTTCTTTATCCATTCATCCGATGATGGGCACTTAGGTTGTTTCCATCTCCGGGCTATTGTAAATAGAGCGGCAATGAACATTTTGGTACATGACTCTTTTTGAATTACCGTTTTCTCAGGGTATATGCCCAGTAGTGGGTTTGCTGGGTCATATGGTAGTTCTGTTTGTAGTTTTTTAAGGAACCTCCATACTGTTCTCCACAGTGGCTGTATCAATTTACATTCCCACCAACAGTGCAAGAGGGTTCCCTTTTCTCCACACCCTCTCCAGCATTTATTGTTTGTAGATTTTTTGATGATGGCCATTCTGACTGGTGTGAGATGATATCTCATTGTAGTTTTGATTTGCATTTCTCTAATGATTTAGTGATGTTGAGCATTCTTTCATGTGTTTGTTGGCAGTCTGTATATCTTCTTTGGAGAAATGTCTATTTAGGTCTTCTGCCCATTTTCGGATTGGGTTGTTTGTTTTTTTGTTATTAAGCTGCATGAGCTGCTTATAAATTTTGGAGATTAATCCTTTGTCAGTTGCTTCATTTGCAAATATTTTCTCCCATTCTGAGGGTTGTCTTTTGGTCTTGTTTATGGTTTCCTTTGCTGTGCAAAAGCTTTTAAGTTTCATTAGGTCCCATTTGTTTATTTTTGTTTTTATTTCCATTTCTCTAGGAGGTGGGTCAGAAAGGATCTTGCTGTGATTTATGTCATAGAGTGTCCTGCCTATGTTTTCCTCTAAGAGTTTGATAGTTTCTGGCCTTACATTTAGGTCTTTTATCCATTTTGAGCTTATTTTTGTGTATGGTGTTAGGGAGTGATCTAATCTCATACTTTTAAATGTACCTGTCCAGTTTTCCCAGCACCACTTATTGAAGAGGCTGTCCTTTCTCCACTGTACATTCCTGCCTCCTTTATCAAAGATAAGGTGACCATATGTGCTTGGGTTTATCTCTGGGCTTTCTATCCTGTTCCATTGATCTGTATTTCTGTTTTTGTGCCAGTACCATACTGTCTTGATTACTGTAGCTTTGTAGTATAGTCTGAAGTCAGGGAGCCCGATTCCTCCAGCTCCGTTTTTCATTCTCAAGATTGCTTTGGCTATTCGGCATCTTTTGTGTTTCCATACAAATTGCGAAATTTTTTGTTCTAGTTCTGTGAAAAATGCCAGTGGTAGTTTGATAGGGATTGCACTGAATCTGTAGATTGCTTTGGGTAGTATAGTCATTTTCACAATGTTTATTCTTCCAATCCAAGAACATGGTATATGTCTCCATCTATTTGTATCATGTTTAATGTCTTTCATCAGTGTCTTATAATTTTCTGCATACAGGTATTTTATCTCCTTAGGTAGGTTTATTCCTAGATATTTTATTCTTTTTGTTGCAATGGTAAATGGGAGTGTTTTCTTGATTTCACTTTCAGATTTTTCATCATTAGTGTATAGGAATGCCAGAGATATCTGTGCATTAATTTTGTATCCTGCTACTTTACCAAATTCATTGATTAGCTCTAGTAGTTTTCTGGTAGCATCTTTAGGATTCTCTATGTATAGTATCATGTCATCTGCAAATAGTGACAGCTTTACTTCTTCTTTTCCAATTTGGATTTGTTTTCTTTTCTTTTCTTCTCTGATTGCTGTGGCTAAAACTTCCAAAAGTATGTTGAATAAGAGTGGTGAGAGTGGGCAACCTTGTCTTTTTCCTGATCTTCTTTTTTGATATTCTTTTCCATTATGGTTTATCCCAGGAGACTGGATATAGTTCCCTGTGCTATACAGTAGGACCTTGTTGTTTATCCATTCTAAATGTAATTGTTTGCATCTACCTATACCAAACTCCCAGTCCATCCCTCTGCCTCTCCCCTTCCCCCTTGGCAACCACAAGTCTGATCTCTATGTCTGTGAGTTTGTTTCTGTTTTGCAGATAGGTTCATTTGTGTCATATTTTAGATTCCACATATAAGTGATATCATGGTTATTTGTCTTTCTCTTTCTGGCTTAGTTCACTTAGTATGATAACCTCTAGTTACATCCATGTTGCTGCAAATGGCATTATTTTGTTCCTTTTTGTGGCTGAGTAGTATTCCATTGTATATATGTACCACACCTTCTTTATCCACTCATCTGTTGATGGACCTTTAGGTTGTTTCCATGTTTTGGCTATTGCAAACAGTGCTGCTATAAACATAGGGGTGCTTGTATCTTTTTGAATTATAGTTTTGTTCAGGTTTATGCCCAGGAGTGGGATTGCTGGATCATATGGTAACTCTATTGTTAGTTCTCTGAGGAACCTCCATGCCGTTTTCCGTAGTGGCTGCACCAACTTACATTCCCACCAACAATGTAGGAGGGCTCCCTTTCTCCATACCCTCTCCAGCATTTGTTATTCGTAGACTTTTTAATGATGGCCATTCTGACCAATGTGAGATGGTACCTCATTGTAGTTTTGTTTGCATTTCTCTAATAATTAGTGACAGTGAGCATCTTGTCATGTGCCTACTGGCCATCTGTATGTTTTCTTTGGAGAAATGTCTATTAAGGTCTTCTGCCCATTTTTCAATTGGATTGTTTGGTTTTTTTTGTTGTTGAGTTGTATGTGCTGTTTGTATGTTAGCAACTTTCTTTATATTTACCCTCGTGATTACCAGATCCAATGATCTTCAGTCCATCGTGTAGATACAGGTTTCCATCTGGTATCATTTTACTTCTGTCTGAAGGATTTTAACATTTTTTGTAGTGTGAGTCGTCTAGTGATGAAAACTTTCAGCTTTTGTGTGCCTGAAAAAGTTTTTATTTTACTTTGTTGCTTTGTATGATATTTTTCCTGGGTAAAGAACCTCGAGTTTATCATACTTTTCTTTTAGTACTTTAAAGATGTTGCTGCACTTGTCTTCTAGCTTGTATTGTTTTCTTCAAGAAATCTGTCATCACTATCTTTGTGTCTCTGTATATTGTCTGTGTCCTCAGGTTGCTTTTAAGATTTTCCCTTTAGCACTGGTTTTCAGTAATTTCATTATAATGTGCCTTGGTGTAGTTTTTTCCTTTTTTCTTCCATGTTTCTTATTCTTAGGGTTTGTTAAGTTTCTTGGATCTATGTGTTTATGATTTTAATCAAGTTCGGTACATTTTCAGCCACTATTGCTCTAAATATTTCCTCCTCCCAGCCTTTTGGAGACTCTGATTACATGCATATTGGCTGCTTGTAGGCATCCCACAGTTAATGGATACTCTGTTATGTTAATGTTTTCAATCTTTTTTCTCTATATATTTCATTTAGGATAGTTTCTGTTGCTGTGCCTTCAAGTTTGTTAATTTTTTTCTTTTCAGTGTATAATTTATTAATTCCATCTCATGTATTTTTCCTCTTAGATGCTGTAATCTTAACCTCTAGACGTTCCATTTGGGCTACTTTTATATCTTCTATGTTTTACTTACTTTCAAACTCTTCTCTAACTGCTTGAACATATGGAATACAGTTGTAACTGGTTTAATGGCCTTGTGTACTGATTTTATCATCTGTGTCATTTCTGTATCAGTTATCATTGATTGATTTTTTCTCATTATAGATTATATTTTCCCGCTTCTTTGTATGCCTGGTAATTTTAAAATTTGATATAAGAAATTGTGAATTTTACCTTGGGTGTTTCTATTTTCGTATTTCTTTAAGGTATTCTTGAGCTTGTTTTAGGATACAGTTAGTTGGAAACCATTTGATCCTACGTGGATCTTGCTTTTAAGCTTTGTTAGGTGAAACTAGAGTTGTATTTAGCCTAGAGTTAATTCACCCCAACTAGTGAGGCAGGACCCTTCTTAGTACTCTGAACAATGACCCTTAATAATGAGATTTTACACTCTGACATTTGGGACAGACATTATTCCTGACCCTGTTTGGCCTCCTAACGCTGCTCGCTCTAATCTTTTCTTTTCTGGCCTCAGGTAGTTTCCTCACTTTGTATGTACTGATCGGGACTCCACTGAATACTCAGCAAAAACTTCTGCAGATCTCAAGAGTTCTCTCTTTGTAAAACATTGTCCCTTCCAGTACTCTATGATGAAAATTTTAGCCATCTTCATTTTCCTGGACACCCAGCTCTGCCTCCTAACTCAGGGAGATACCTGGGCTCTGTCTAACATTCCCCTTCCTGTGCAATACCCTGGAAACTTTTTTCAGGCAGTAAGCTAGGTAATCAAAGGGCTCACCTCAACTTTTCCCTGTCTCTGAAGGATCACTGTCCTTCATTGCCTGATATCCAAAGTTTTGAGTGCTGTTGTTTCATATATTTTGTCTGTTTTTTTCAGTTGTTTGAAGAGAGAATGTAAATCTAACCCCTCTTATTCAGTCTTGAATGGAAGTGGAAGTCCCATTGGTTGATTTTTTTTTTTTTTCAAATCTTGCACCAGCCTTACATACTGGTGTAAACCCTACTTGGTCGTGATCCACCATTCTTTTTATTTATTGCTGGATTGGGTTTGCTAATAGCTTGTTGAAGAATTTTACATCTGTGTTCCTAATGGATATTGGTCTGTACTTTTCTTTCCTCATAATGCCTTCACCTGGTTTTGGTCTCAGGGTAATGCCACCTTCATAACATGAATTGGGAAATGTTTTCTCCTCTTCTACTGTCTGCAACAAGTTGTATATAATTTATATTCTTTCTTTCTTTTTTTAAATATTTATTTATTTTTGGCTGCATTGGGTCTTCGTTGTTGAGCGTGGGCTTTTCTCTAGTTGCAGCGAGCGGGAGCTACCCTTTGTTGTGGTGCATGGGCTTCTCCTTGTGGTGGCTTCTCTTGTTGCAGAGCACAGGCTCTGGGTGCGTGGGCTTCAGTAGTTGCAGCATGTGGGCTCAGTAGTTGTGGCTCGCAGGCTCTAGAGCGCAGGCTTAGTAGTTGTGGCACACGGGCTTAGTTGCTCTGTGGCCTGTGGGATCTTCCCGGAGCAGGGCTCGAACCCGTGTCCCCTGCACTGGCAGGCAGATTCTTAACAACTGTGCCACCAGGGGAAGTCCCTATATTATTTCTTTATTAAAGGTTGGGTAGATTTACCAGTGAAAATATTTGGACCTGGAGTTTTCTTTGTTGGAAGGCTTTTAAGGACAAATTCAATTTATTTAATAGATATAGGACTGTTCAGATTACCTTTTTCCTCTTGTGTGAGATGTGATACTTTGGGTGTTGTAAAGAATTAATCAATTTCATCAAAGTTGCCAAGAGCAGTTTCTGTGGAATGGTGCAGGCAAAAGCCAGACTGGAGTAGACTTAAGAGGTCTTTAGAGGAGTTTTGGTGCAAAGAGAACCACATAATGTGGTCGCTTCTGAAGAGAAGTGGGTTCAATAGGTTTTTTCTTTTTTAATATAAAGAGGAATAAGAGAATATATGGTGATGAGAGTAACCCAGTAGAGAATTCTGGTTGCCCAATGTTTAATTCATATGAGTAGTGTGTAATCAAATAAGATAAAAGGTACACAAACTGATTTTAGATTGCAGAGTGGTATGCAGAGAGAATTTTAATATGAATTTAATGCACATTCTTCTTGATCTTTCATCCTTGCATCCTAGATGAAGACAGACTACTGAGTAGTATTCAGTCAAGAGCTTCTCTACCAGCTTGGAAAAAGCATGCTGCTAGGTAACTATTGGTCTTCAGGCTTAATTCCAAATGAGAATTATTATAGTTGAGGGGAAGTTGTTTTAATATACATTATTACTATCCCCTGGTTCCCCACTTACTCTCCCACAACTTGCTATTTTGTTTCTAAAATGGGAAATGGAAAATTATGCTGATAACTTTTATTCAGTTGTGAAAATAGCCACTGAATGGAGCCAACAAGATACTCTAATGCCCTTAGAAGAGGAGGGAGGGTCTCAGCAGCTGGCATGCAAACAGTTATACCGGGGACATGGGATGAGAGGTTATTTCTGCCGACTGAGATCAACAAATTGTCTTTGATTTGGAGCCAGTCATCATGCAAAGAGCTGAAACAAGAGTGACCTAAGCAAAGCATACTATAAGTGCAAAATCTTGAGAGGGAAAAAGCTTACTGTCATTCCGTGTGTAGTGTGACAGAATACGGTGATGGTGGAGTGTGTTACAAGATGAAATATCAGATATAAGACAGGGTCCAAATTATTAGGGATTTGTGGGCTATGGTTAAAAAATTACATTTTATTAAATGTTTGATACTAAATAGAGGATTTCTGTTATTAAAAGACCACTTGGGCTGCTGCATAAAAGACTGTAGCAAGCAAGAATGGAAGCTGATAGACTATTGCAATAATTCATAAAATGGTGGTATTATATATTAGGGTGAGATAAAGTGAAGTAGATGGATTTGGAGTGGATTTTGGAGGTAGAACTCAAAATCTGAAATTAGACTGAGGTTAGAATTCTTCTGCAGCTTACTTATTGTATGAGTTTGGAAAAGTTTTAAAAACCTTTCCTACATTTTTTCTCATGGGCAGAATGGGGATTATGGGAATATTAAAATAACATGTGTAAAATATAAGCTTTATACCATGATGTCTGACATGTAGTAGTCACTTAATAAATAGTAGTTATCATTCTTATGTTGTTGTAGCCCCGTAACTGATATTCCTGTGTCCAGTTCCCTCTCCACACAAACATATCTCCATATTGCTACTAGAATTGTCTTTTAAGTCACAGATTACATCATTCCTTTGCTCAAGAAACCCTTTAAGTCCTTCTAATCAGTATAAACTTCATGGCATATATCAGGGACGCCCATCTGTCTTTGCATCTTCATCTCTCGCATCATTCTTCTCCCATTTACCATAGACTCTGGACTAGTGCTTCTTAAATTTTAATGTGCCTACCGCTCACCAGGGGATCTTAAAACGCAGACCCTAATTCAGAAGAGCTGAGGTTCTGCATTCCTAACAAGCTTCCAGGGGATGCTGTTTTTGCTGGTCTCTGGACCACACTTTGAGAAGCATAGTACTAGAGTACTTAAAGTCCCTGAAGGGTACATTGTGTCCCTGCAACTTTGGCTTTGCTCATCAGTCTGATCTCATTGTCCAGACTGACCTTTCTCTTATTTCTCTGAAATCATTCTCATCTTTCAAGGCCTATCTAGCTCAAAGGTCACTTTCTCTGTGAAATTTTCTTCAAACATCCATTTTGTTCACCATCACAGCTTCCCAAATGTTTGCTTTCTCCATTCCCCATAGTATTTTGTAAATAGCTTATATCACAGCATGCATCATTTTGCATTGACACTGATATTTAGATCCATGGTCTTCCTTGTGGGACGGTGCTCTCTGAGGTCAAGCACGTGTCTCTGTTTCTTCTTTAAGTTCTACAGCTTCTTGCACAGAGGGCACCTGGCAGATGCTCAGTAAATATTTCTTGAGTAAATGAAACTGATATATACTTCTGAAAAATGGTGAATCACTCCGTATAGTAAATGTTACTCCAAGTAAATTAAAAGGCTTTTTTAAAGCTTAAATTGCTGATTTTGCATTTCTTTATGTAAAATACTCCTATTCTTGTTAAGTTTTCTTCAGTGTTCTAGCTGGTCACCCAAAGCAATATATTCATAATACATATCTATTAGTTCTTAACAGAGCAATATATCTTTTCAAGCTTGTAAAGCCTCAGGCTTTCTCTTAGTTAACGCCAAGCTAAAATTTATAAAGATTACACACACTGTGAAAAATGATTTCTTTTAACTGTGCTGTCAGAGAGTAACATGGTTAAAATCTTTTGTCTGAAGCTGGTAAGGAATGAGAAAAAGAATGGGAGTGTAACTGCTTTTTAAACATTTAAATTATGTAAAGAGAAGAATAAGGATGCTACTTAATATATGTTTTAATATCTATAGTCAAATACAAAATATTTCATTTCCAACTTTTAAGAAATCACATTTGTCTAATGGAGAAATTTAAGAATCACATTAGATGAAAAGTTTCTTAAGGGCATGCATGTGCAGTTACGTCCACTTCTCAAGAGTTCTTTAGCCTTTATGAAATTTTCTCAAGGAGAGAAATCAGGTTAGCCCTCCCTCCTCACCCCACCATGTTCCCAACCAGGGAAAATCTCTTCAAAGTCTGTTAGAACTCCTTGCTTACTTTGCAACATAAAATTAGAGCATTCCCTTAAATGGCTAAAGCTAGAGATATATATAGCTATCAAAGCTTGGACAGCTCCTTCTCAGGGCTGAAGAATTGTGTTTTCCATATGCACAACTCTTGGTGTTGCTGATTTCAGTTAAGTAGACTTTCAAATTTTAATTTGCATAGCATTAACACTTCGCCCTGAGAAGCAACAGTTTTATGGAGACATTTCCTTGTCTGTTCTCATGCAATTAAAAAAAAATCCACGGGGCATTCATTAACACTTCTAAAAGTGATAGGCTGTGTTTTATGCCATTTTCATTTGCATTGCTTCTGATCTTGCCATAACTAATTAAAAGGGAATTTAGGGTAATATAAACAATGCTTTTTGGCTATAATAAAAGCTGTTTTTTTGTCTGACAAAAAAGTAAAGTCTACAAGGTCTTTTGGACAAAGGATAAGGATATGCTCTTTATGGCTTGACTCTCAAGAGACCTTTATAGTCTATTATGTTTGAGGTCGCTTCCTTTGTGGAACTTTCTTCTAGTGTAGCTTCTACTGCCTAGCATTCTGTCCTCTTACCTCAGCCTAGGGAGGCTGCCCTTAAATAAATCTCTTTGGTGGGAAGGTAGGATTTCAACTGGGTCTTGTAATAAGAATATGATTATAGTATTAGGAGGGAAGGTAGTTGGTTTTGCCTCATTAAGAAAGAACTGTCAGCTGAAGCCAAGATACGGGGAGAAGGTCAGTAACATTCTGGAGGTAGCTCAGTAATCAGCTTTGTTGCATAATAATAGATAATTTAAAAAGGAAAGGTGAGACAGATTTTTGAGAAACTTCAATTTGGAGCATGAATTCAGTACATATTGAAACTTATTCACTACATATTGATAAATTATTAAAGGATTTTTTAAAATGCTAGAATGATGCCCATGTTAAATTTGGATGGGCATAGTTATGAGATATCCTGGGACTACAGTAATTCTCAGCCAGTTAGGAAAGGGAGGGAAATACAATAGATGAAACTGAGCCTTGGCAAGCTGACCTGCATGTGTGGTCTCGTCCATGGCAAGCTCACAGGCTCAAGCAGTAAATGGGCAATGATCGTAACAGGAATCACTCCTCGTGCTGGGGAATAGCAATCAAGAATATTAACTAGCAATCTGGGGAGTCAGGAAGGTCACAGTGCATGTCACAAAATCTTACCATTGGGCAGACCCCTCGCCAGTGCGGGACAGGTTCAGAGTGCAGTAATCAGGTGAAGAAAGGGCTTTTCATAACTGAGGCAGAGAATTAGGGACCCCTTGTTGGTTATTGAGGTTCAAGACAGGATTCCAGTTTTACAGTTTCTGTGTATGGCAGGATGGAATAGGTTGAATGTGGGGGCTGGGATTTTAGGCTAATCTAAGCAGAAATAGAGAGGAAGATAGAGACATACACTCAGTCTGATGGATTGAGCCAACAGCATCTGGCTACATGATTGCCCCAGGCTTATACCTAGTTCACTGGACCTTAGTTTTGGTTGGTGTTGAAGGAGGCTATAGGCTTGAGGAAATCCATCTGTCAGTGCTGGATCATCATATCTGGAAAGGCTAATCCAATAGTGGTATTGAGGTTGTAAACTGCTATGGGGCTGAGCCTGCAGTAGTTGAGTCAGCTTTGGGGAAGAAGCAAAGGAAATGAATCAGGGTATAGCAGATGTTTCATATAATGGGTCTGTCCCCTCTGGAAAACTCTTTAGTGGCCTTCGTGATAATGTTCAAATGCAATGGCCTGCTATTTAAGTCCCTATCCAATACAAATTAAATGCCTCTGTCCTGTGTTATCTCTTACTGTTCCCTACATGGATTTTCCATTGCAAGCAACTTAATTTACACACTGTCCTCATATACCTCATGCTTCTCATTTCCCACTTCTTTTCTTACAATTCTTTCTTCCTGGAATACCTTTTCCTACTTTTTTTCTACCTACAAAAGTCTGTAAGATCCAGAACAATCATTTGCGTACCTCTTGTGTATTTCAGCACAAAGTAACCTCTCTCCCAACATCGATGTTATCCACAAAACATTTGCTTATCCTACATTCCTGTGAGAATTCTTCTTAATTCTTCTTAATCCATATTTATTCAGTATGACAGGTTTATTGAGAGTCTACTATATACCTTTGTAACGAGCTCCAACCTTCGAATTTCCTAATCTCTATCAAAACATGTCACCGGGTATATTACTCTGCTCAGGTTGTCATAGGAAAATATCATAGACTGGGTGGCTTAAACAATAGAAGTTTATTTCTCACAGTTAGAGAGGCTGCCAAGTCCAAGATCAGGTGCCCTTGTCCTGGCTTGAAGATGGCTATCCTCTTGCTGTCCTCACACATGGCAGAAAGAGGAAACTCTGGTGTCTCTCCCTCTTCCTATAAGGGCACTGATCCCATCATGGGAGTGTCACCTTCATGACCTCATCTAAACCTAATTACCTCCCAAAGACCCCCAACTCCTAATACCATCACATTGGGGGTTTAGGGATTCCATGTATGAATTTGGAGGGGACACATTCAGTCCCTAACATTCCTCCCCTGGCCTCCCAAAATTTGTGTCCTTCTTGCATGCAAAATATATTAATTCCATCCCAGCATCTCTAAAACTCTTAACTTGTTCTAGCATCAGCTCTAAAGTCTAAAGTCCTATCTCACCTAAACATCATCTAAATCAGATATGAATGAGACTCAAAGTACAGTTCATCCTGAGGCAAAATTCTTCTCCAGCTGTAAACCTGTGAAATCAGACAAGTCATTCGCTTCCCAAATACAATGGTGGGACAGACATAGGATAGACATTCCAGTTCCAAATAGGAGAAATAGGAAAGAAGGGAGGAAGTCTAAAACCTATCAGAGCAAATCCATTAGATGCAAAGGTGCAAGAATAATCCTTCTTGGTTCAATGCTTTATCTTCCTGGCCCACTGGGGTGGTAAAGTCACTTTCACAGCTCATCCAGTTGACCCCACGCCTGTGCCTAGGCAAGGCCAAGGCTTTCTGTGGAGGCCCTAACCACACTGGGGCTTTATCTAGAGGCAGTGGTCCCCCCCACCGAAACCAAGGTAGAGGCAGCCTTTTCCTACCTTTCCCCAGGGCCTGTGCACACTGGGTCTGTGGTGGGAGTGGCAGCCCTGATGATCTCTGAATCACCTTTGGGGTCCTGCTTCCCTTCCCTTTTCTTGAAGAATAATGCATGCCCACAGCTGAATAGCTCAGTGTAAAATCCAAGAAGTTTGACAGCCTTCCTTCATTCTCTCCTACTTTCTCTGTCCCCTTTAGTTCAATTGGCAGTGTCTGATTTAATCCTGATTTAATCCTATCTTTATTCCTGGTCTCTGTTGATATGGCTGATGATTTCATGAACCACACTCATGATCTCTTTATCAAATGATTGCTCAGACACACACTAAGTGTCCTCTTCAGAATAAGCTTTCTCACTTTTGCAATATGGATAGGCTGAGATTTTTTCAGAGCTCCAAGTTCTGGCTCATTTTTACTTAACAATTACGTCTTCAGTTTATTTCTTCCTTTGGCATTTTACTTTGGCATTTTAAGTAGTCAGGAGGGATTAAGCTACTCGTTCGATACTTTGTTTAGAAATCACCTCTGCTAAATATCCAGTTTCACTGCTTGCAAGTTCTATCTTCTACAGAACACTAGACCATGAATACAATTTACACAAGTTCTTTGCCACTCTATAACAAGGATCACCTTCCCTTCAGCTTCCAATAACATGTTCCTCATTTCTATCTGAGACCTTGCCAGAATGGCCTTGACCATCCATGTTTCTGCCAAGATTCTATTCGTGATTATTTACGTATTCACTAAGAAGATGGAAGCTTTCTCTATAGCTCTACTCTTTTCTTTCTGAGCTCTCATCAGAATTACCCTTAATGTCCATATTTGTATCATGTACCTCAAAATTACTTCCGCCTCTACCCATTACTTAGTTCCAAAGCCATTTACATGTTTTTAGGTAGTTGTTAAAGCAGCATCCCACTTTTTGGTGTCACTGGCACACAATTCTAAATATTTATGTACTTAATAATAGAACTCCCTAGATACATGAAACAAAAACTGGTAGAACTGTAAGGAGAAATAGATAAATCCACAGTTACAGTTGGAGATTTCAACACTCATTTTAATAATTAATGGAATAAGAAGAATATTAGGGAGATTATAGAGTTGAACAACATCATCAACCAACTTGACCTAATTTATATTTATAGCACCCTCCAACTAACAATAGCAGAATCCACATTCTTCTCTAGTTCACAGGAAGTATTTATCAAGATAGACCATATGCGGCACTTCCCTGGTGGCACAGTGGTTAAGAATCTGCCTGCAGGGCTTCCCTGGTGGCGCAGTGGTTGTGAGTCCGCCTGCCGATGCAGGGGACACGGGTTCGTGCCCCGGTCCGGGAGGATCCCACATGCTGCGGAGCAGCTGGGCCCGTGAGCCACGGCCGCTGAGCCTGCACGTCCGGAGCCTGTGCTCCACAATGGGAGGGGCCACAGTGGTGAGAGGCCCGTGTACCACACACAAAAAAAAATAGAATCTGCCTGCCAATGCAGGGGATATGGGTTCGAGCCCTGGTCTGGGAAGATCCCACATGCCGGGGAGCAACTAAGCCTGTGCACCACAACTACTGAGCCTGTGCTCTAGAGCCCATGAGCCACAACTGCTGAGCCCGCCTGCCACAACTACTGAAGCCCATGCGCCCAGAGCCCATGCTCCGCAACAAGAGAAGCCACCACAATGCAAAGCCTGTGCACCGCAACAAGGAGTAGGCCCCGCTTGCTGCATCTAGAGAAAGCCTGCACGTAGCAACGAACAACCAACACAGCCAAAAATAAATAAATAAATAAATAAACAAACAAACAAATAAATAAATAAAGTTAATTAAAAAAAAAGATAAACCATATGCTGAGTCATAAAATAGATTCAAATAAAATTTAAAAGATTAAAATCATATGAAACTTGTTATCTGACCACAAAGGAATTAAATAAGAAATCAATAATAGATATTGTAAGAAATCATCAATATTTGGAAACTAAACAACATACTCTTAAATAAGCCAAAGCTCTCAGAGGAAATGAAAAGGATAATTAACAAGTATTTTGGTCTGAATGAGACATGACAGTGAAAATTTACAGAGTGCAGATAAACAGTACATAGAGGGAGATTTATAACACTAATTGCATATTTTAGGAAAGAAGAAGGGTTATCAATGACCTTAGCTTTAACCTTAAGAAACTAGAAAAGGAGCAAATGAAATCCAAAGTTAGCAGAAGAAAAAAATAATGAAAATACCAGGAAAAATTACAAAACAAAATAAGAAAAATCAATGAAACCCCAAACTGATAATAATATTGATAAAATTCTAGTTAGACTGATCAGGAAAAAAGAGGAGATACATATTGCAAATATCAGGAATAAGAGAGATGACATCACTGCAGATTATGCAAATATTTCAAAAGAGAAGAGGGAGGAAGACATACACATGGCCAGCAGATACACGAAGAGGTGCTCAACATCCTTAATCATCAGAGAAATATGAGCCATAACCACAATGATCTCACACCTGTTAAGACAGCTGTCATTAAAATGACAAGAAATAACAAGTGTTGGTGAGCATGTGGAGAAAATGGAACCCTTGTGCACTGTTGGGGGGAATGTAAATTGGTGCAGTGATTTTGGAAAGCAGTATGGAGGTTCCCCCCAAAATTAAAAACAGAACTACCATATGATCCAGAAACTCCACTTCTGGGTATATAGCGAAAGGAAATGAGAACAACTTGAAAACATATCTGCACCTCCATGTTCATTGCAACATTATTTACAACAAGTGAGACATGGAAACAACCTAAGTCCATTGACAGATGAAATATCATTCAGCCATAAAGAAGGATGAAATCTTGCCATTTATGACAACATAGATGAGTCTTGAAGGCATTATCCTTAAGTGAAATAAGTCAGAGAAAGACAAATACCATATGATCTCGTTTATATATGGAATCTAAAAAAACAAAACAAAACTGAACTCATAGATACAGAAAAGAGATTGGTGGTTGCCAGAAGTAGGGAGTAGGGGTAGGAGGGTGGTGATATGAGGAAATGGTCAGAAGGTACAAACTTCCAGTTATCATCATGGTAGCCATGGCTAGCAATACTGTGTTTGAAAGCTGCTAAGATAATAGATCTTAAAAGTCATCATCACTAGAAAACTAATTGTACCTAAATGTGGTGATGGTTGTTAACTAAATTATGGTGGTAATCATTTTGCAATATATACATATATCAAATTATTATGTTGTACACTTAAAACTAATACAATGTTATATGTCAGTTTTATCTCATTAAAGAAAGATAATAGGGGAATATTATATATATTTTCATACTAATAATTAGGATAAATGATATGGTCAAAGTCCCTAACAGCTATCAACTTTCATTCAAGAAGAATTAGATAACCTAAATAGCCCTGTATATTAAAGTAATTGAATTTTTAGTTAGAAACCTCCCCCAACCACCCCCCTCCCCTCCAAAAAAAATGCACAGGTAGCTTCACTTGTGAATTCTACAAAGCATGTAAGGAAGAAATAATACCAATTTTGTGTAAATTCTTCCAAAATTTAAAGAGGAGAGACTACTTCCCAGACTATTCTATGAGGCCAGGAATTCCCTGATATCAAAACCAAAGACATTACATGGAAAGAAAACCACAGACCAATATCTGTCATTAACGTAGATGCAAAAAGTCTTAACAAAATTTGCAAAAATCAAACACAACAATGTATAGAAGTAATAATACATCATGACCAAGATAAACCCAGGAATGCAGGGTTAGTTTAACATTTCAAAATCTGTCAACTTAATACAACATGGTCAGTTCAATACATGCAGAAAAAGCATTTGACAAAATCTAATATCAATCCCTGATTAAAATTTTTCAGAAAGGTAGAAGTAAAAAGAAACTTCCTTAACTTGATAAAGAATTATAAAAAAAAAAAACCCTGCAACTAAATAATACTCCACGATGGAAGACTGAGTATTTTCCTCCCTAAGATCATGAACAAGTGAAGGTTTTCTGCTTTCACCACTTATATTCAATATTATAGGTTTTAGACAGGGAGAAAAAAACAACAACAAAGGCATACAAATTGGAAAGGAAGAAGTAAAACTGTCTTTATTGACTGATGGCAAGTTTTTCTCTGAATCTGGTGAAATCTACAAAAACTTCCCTGGCCCAGCCCTGGCGCGTGCTGAGCCCTCCCGCGTGCCGTCTTTACCCAGCCTGACCCGCGCGGCCAGCCCCGGCAGCGGACTTCATCTCCCTGGAAGCGTTTTCATGGGGAAGGTTATCAGGAAGGCTGTGAAGAAGAAAGTAGTTTGGGTATGATTGACGATGACAGTATGGCACGTTACAGGGAGCTAAAATCGGGTCTGAGATTGGGTGCTACCAAGGTTTTGCTTTTGCTTGGAGATGTCTCCTGCACGGTTGCGCCACTGAGAAAGACAGCAAAAAGATGAAGGTCTTAGAATCGTTGATTGGAATGATTCAGAAATTCCCTTATGATGACCCTGCTTATGATAAACTTCATGAAGACTTAGACAGAATTAGAGGGAAATTTAAGCATCTTTGTTCATTGCTAAACGTTCAGCCCGACTTTAAAATTAGTGCAGAAAGTTCCGGACTTCATTTTGAGGATGACAGACGCACAAAGACGAAACATAAGGGAACAGATGTTCGTATGTTAAGTGTTTAAAAATGTGATTAAAGGCAAAACAATGATGGGGGACTCATTGTTTTGCAGGGAGGGTTCCAGCGTGGCCGGTGAAAGGGCTTCATTCTCCCGAGGTCTGCCAGGTCACCTCGGTGACCCCCACGGGGCACCTCCACACAAGCCTGTCCTTTGTTGGGCCCTGTCTGCTCTGCAGTGTGAACGTGGCCCTGGCAGAGCCCTCGCAGGGCTGCTCTTCTCTGGTCCAGGGTCCAAGCCCCTGGCTTATGGGTTCTCGTCCCCTGGCAGGCCTAGCTAGATCTAGACTCGGGTTGGCTCTGGATAGGCTAAACCTCCCCTTTACCCTCAGGGCTTTGGTCAGCACTCAGAGGGACAGTTTTTTTTAAAAAGAGAGCCACAGGGTTGACACGAAGCAGGTTAATGGGAAGGAGTGATGGGTGCTGTGACATTTATTGACCCTTGAGATGTGCCAATGCTTCTCATGTTTTATTTAGTCCCTTCAGGAGCCCATGAGGTGGGCGTTATTCACGTTTTACAGACGAGGAAACCGAGGCCCAAGAGACTGCCTGGTCCAAGGGCAGGGGGTGGCAGAGCTGGGACTCCAGCCCCGTCTCCTGGTGCCCGCTCTGGAACACACGGCCGCACCCACAGGCTCGGGGTCCCTGCCCGTAGGTCCCCGCTATGCCCTGTGGAGCCCTGGGGAGTCCCCTGTGGCCATGGACGTGGACGTCTGGCTAAGAGGAGGAGAGGCCAGCCCTGTCCCCAAGGAGCTGGGACGTGCTCTTCCTGTGTCCCCGGGTGGGTGGGACTCTGCAACATCAAAAATGCTCAAGGGGAGGAGACTTTAAGGCCACCGTTCTATGTGCAGAAACTTTGGAGACTTCCTTTTAGTGTGAGGTCTTCTGTCTTCTGCTCGGACTTAAAAGGCATCATCTGTACGCGGTGCACAGCCTCAGGTGCGCCTTTGTCACAGACACCAGCAGCGCTTATCTCTCTGGCTGGTGGGATGGAGGGGCTCTTGTTGTCATTTTCCTGGGTGGATTTTTGTGCTTCCTAAACTATCTGTTTGGGTAATGTATTATTTTTATAATTGGAGAAAAAAATAAACAGCATATTAAAAAAAAAAGAAAACACGTATTTAAATTTATTCAAAATGTAATAGGTGAATCTTGCAGGTTTGCAAGACACAAAATCAATATACAAAAAAAATCAATTGTGAAATGGCCTCTATCACTAGAGTTTTGTTGAATTGTTTAGGATTAGCAAAAGAAGATAAAGAACCTGTTGATACCTACTTTATGAGTATGTATCACTTTTTCTATGGATACCATGTTGTTAATACCCTCAGAGACCAAAATCTACTTTGTTTTCTACCTTCAGACTATAAAGTCTGTCCTCTGAAACAGCAGTGATTGGAGTTATACTTAGGATTCTACAACTTTTCAACTTTTTTCTATTTTATATCTGTTCTTTATTTGTTCTGCCTAATTCTTGCATTCCAGGCTATTGTATTGGCAAATACATTACCTCACAAAAGTCAAGGATCGTTATCTGATATGGAGATTCATAATATTCTTCAGTCTTTTGTCTAATTTGCTTACTTCACTCAAATGTTCTAAATAGCAATATTCTAGGAATGTCTATGTTAGATATTTGAGCATAGACTAGAAATCCAAGAAGTAAATAAAAAATTTATTTGTATCCCGTAATTCCTATCTCTAGACTGGTTCCCAGGGTTTGATTTGACACAAGTGGGGCTAAGAGTTGGCCCATTTCCAAGCCATCTCCTATACAGACATTGACGAAGAAGTTAGTTTCAGTGTCAGTTATGGTCCATACAAGTGGTTATGCTTAACTGACATCAAGAATGTTCTTTTTTCTGTATTTCTATCCACATGGTCCATAAATATGTAACAGTTTATCTATGCATTTGAGTGAGAATAACACTGAATGACTGACTATATTTTTTAGGATGAGAGAGGAGGTTTTTTGGTTTATTTGAAGTAAACATTTAATATTTTAAAATGATGCAAGGTGTTAGAAAACATTGAGTCAAAGTTTTGAATAATTTAGAAGTGTATGTTTCTAAAAGAATAGAAATAAGAAAAGTAACAATGCCTATTTAAAAATAGCTCTCATAATGTTTGACACTGAGAATTAAAAAACTAATGACAAACATTATTATATAGTAAAGTATTATATAGTAAAGCAAAGATGTCCCAAGTATTCTAGCTTTCTGATATTACCTCTTTTTTTGGTATATATTCAAATGTAGTAGACTAACTTCCATCTTAAATATTACGAGAGGCATACCCCTTTGCCCAATATTTCTATTGACTCTGGTTTAAGGTGGGCCAGTTTTTAGTCTGCTCTAAACTCCTGCTTCTGTAGATTTCTCAATGCCTACTTTTCATTTCCTTTAGGTTCTGTCCTTTTCCTACTCTGCTTCTTTCTTAGGTATAAACTCAGCCTTGTTTGTTTTTTTCTTTTTTTCCATTCCCCCAAGCTGTACCACAACAAGGTTATCTATTTAAGTGTCTTAGGTTAGATGGTTAATATAGGAGGATTAAACACAGAAAGAACAAAGAAAACAAGTTAAATGAGGACTATAGTTCTTTTTTTTTTTTTAGATGTTGGGGGTAGGAGTTTATTAGTTTATTAATTTATTTTTGCTGTGTTGGGTCTTCGTTTCTGTGCGAGGGCTTTCTCTTGTTGTGGCAAGTGGGGGCCACTCTTCATCACAGTGCGCGGGCCTCTCACTATCGCGGCCTCTCTTGTTGGGGAGCACAGGCTCCAGACGCGCAGGCTCAGTAGTTGTGGCTCACGGGCCTAGTTGCTCCGCGGCATGTGGGATCCTCCCAAACCAGGGCTCGAACCCGTGTCCCCTGCATTAGCAGGCAGATTCTCAACCACTGCGCCACCAGGGAAGCCCAGGACTATAGTTCTTGAAAGTCTTCCGGCCATGCTGGCTACTGGGAATTTCTCACTGGCCATCCTTCTTTGTTGTCATTTTTCTGAATTCCTTTTTTCTCCCTCTATCAGATATTTCTGTCATCCCTCGTAATTCAAGTAACTGGTCACCATGTCTGCATCACCCCTTGCCCATTAATGAAAAGGTTTCACAAGTTTTTTCTGAACAAACAAGGTCAGGATTTGCCCCCTGCGCTAACTGATTAGTCCAAAGAAATACAAAAATCTTGGAGTAGGTAAGCAAACAATAAATAACTTAAAGATTTCACCAATTCCTTTCATGTATTAAGATATTGTGTCATTTCGTGGAGCATATCTCATGTGGACTGTGGCTTGGTGTCAGTTGATGGCACTGGTAAGGTCGTTTTGGTTGTTGACAGCAGTGCCACTGTCATTAATTGGTGCCTGTGCCTGGCAGTTATCAAACACTTTGAACATCACCTCTAGCTACATCTGTTTTCCTGTTTGAGATAAAGGTGCCCCTTAATGTAGTTTTATTTTTAGTGTTTTGTGGTTATTATGTCAATAATTCCCTTTTTCCAGTTGACCCATTTCAGGTTGCTTTTCTTTCATGCTTTTTTAATCAAAGATCGATAATACATATATATCTTAAAGAAATAATAAATATATACATGAAGAAAAGTGTCCAGTAAAGCACATTATTTGCTGTTTTCTTTTTTCCTTATCTCAAAATCTATTTTCAGATGTATGTGATTTTCCCAGTGGTACATAGATCAGAATTTAGCATTTAAACACATTTTACTTGTAAATTCTAGAAAACATTTAACTACTTCTGTGTTTTCTGCTTTGTGCGAATTTTGGTAAGTAAAGAAATTCTCTAAGCTGACCTGAGCCATTACTGCTGTGAAAGCTGAAAAATGAAAACTTCAGTGTACATAACATAATATATTCAGGCATAATATTTATTTAGATTCATCTTGCAGCTGATTTTCTCTGGTTTAAGTATAAACTTCCAAAAGTGAGCACAGCAATGCCTTGATCATATGTATCATACTAGTCTGACTCCTAGGATGTTTACTTCAGGAGTGTATGCTTGACACAGTGTTTATAGCCTCAGAAAATTTGAACCTAATTTCCAGAAATCAGTCTATACACTTGAAGTTAGAAGACAATATTTTCTCAAAAAAAGGTCATCTCTTTTAGATTTACTTATAACCTCTGAGAAGCCAAGGACTTTTTTAAATCTTGGGAATGTGACAATAGGATAATTTCAGTTCTATGTAAACTTAATAGCCCCTAAGATGTAAGTACAAATAAAATGATGGTTTTGCTGCTGCTGGTAAAAATGCCGGTGCTGACATCATCACTACAGTAAAAGGAGCAGTAGAAAGGCTGCTGTTTTCTTTTTTAAAGCTCTAACTTAATCCTTTAAAGTGGAGTTAACCCTTTAAAGTGGAGTTAATTCCAGATTTGTAAGCACAGATGAACAGTGAAGAAATTCCAAGATGCCTATAAGAAGCTAGAGCTGTAGACCAAATTTCTTTACAAATCTTGGCTCTTAAGATATATCATATTTCAAAGATTCTAACATTTATGTTTTTTCTTCACATTTTAACATCTCTGGAAACAGGTTGTTTCTTGTGGTAGTCCTAATAGGGTTTCCCTTGCTTGTCTTTGTGCATGAAAACTTGCAGAATGGAGTGTCCAGCAACTTGGAGTACAATTTCAGAGACAGTACTGCATCCCCAGTGCTCTTGATGACATAGATGGCAGTGTTGCGTGGGAAAACTTTAAAAGTATCTTGAAAGACTGGACTTGGAATGGGAGGAAGCTTTAGACATTCCTTAACTAACTGGTTTTACTTACATTTTCATTTTTATGTAGGCTTAAGAATGACATAAGGTAAAAACCTATACCTCAATAAGTATTAAAAAGCCCTTTCAATAAGTATGTAGTAAAAGTCCTGAGTTACCAAAAATGTTGTTATAACTTGTGCAGCAGTGTCTGTTTTCTTTTCTCTGTGGTACATAAAATAATAGAATCCTTATAATCAATTTGGTATTATGATTCTGAGATGGACATAGACTGTGGGATTATAGAATTTTTGAATTGCTGACTTTTTTGTGAATTGCTAATTTTAAAGTTTTTTGTTGTTTCTATGTTTTAAAGGGAGTGTTATGAATTATATCATATCAAAAGAGTCATAAAAGCATTTCTCAAAGAGGATTAACAATAAAATTTTAAAGGGTTTAATATTTCCTTTCATTCTCATAAGTAACATTCTTTTTGAGAACTACTTCCAAATATGTTCTTTAAAGGCAAACTTCAAAGTCTAACTTTGGGCCATAAGTAAACTATTTTGTCTTGTTTATTGTAGACAATCATTTTTGAGGGTTTTGAAGTTTAGTGTGGTAGAGGATTTAGCACTCTGTACGTTTATATTTGAGGTTGCAGTATTGACTTATTATCTTTCCTAAAATGTAATAGATGTCATGAATGGCTTGCAACACTCAGTATTTTCAGGATGTTTGCCATTGATGTACTTGATCATTATTATTTTAAAAAAATCTCTCTGATCCCTTTTTTCTGAAGAGAAAACCAAAATTACCTCTCAATCACTTTACTGTCTGTATAATCTATGATTTAATATCATTAGACCAATGAGGAGCCACCTGATTTCCCCAGCATTGCCCAAGGTTTATTTTACGCCAGTATATTTCTCAAATAATGGAAGTATAGACATTTAAATGCCAAACCTAAATTTTTCGTTTACTATTTCTGATATAAATATTCCTACAACACACCTTTCTGTCATTCTTAGTTAGAGAATACTAAAAATCAAAGTCTTAAAATTTTGTGTTATGCGGCAATCTCAAGAGGGAAACTGCTTTATTTGTTGAGGGGTCTTTAGTACACGGTGAACAGCGAGATAAGAGGAACAGTTAATGGGGGCGGACTACACTCAACACTAAATGAATGTTCACTTTTTGTAGAAGATGTAGACTCATTATTCTTAATATCAGTTACAACAGATGATCTGCTCCGGCCCCTGGGGCTATGTGCACAGGCAGGGCCTCAGCCTCCAGGGTTCTGTCACCACCCCAGGCACAGGACTCTCAGATGGGTATTTTTGTTTCTCCAGAGAGGCAGTTCCATTATCTCACTGCACTATTTTTGACTGAACGTTCAGTATTCTGATCAATAATTGAATTAAGCATCACCTCACTGTGTGATTCCTCCTGACTTTCTTCCTTCTAGTTATGGCACAACTATTCACTTAGCCATCCAGTTTTGAAATCTGTGATTTTCTCAATTTCTGATCTTCTGTGTAGGTCTGTCAGTTGTACCTCTGGTTTCCTCTTTACATCTCTACTCTCAACACCCTCTTTTTAAATTGAATTTTAAGTTTTTCTTCTATTATTGTCTTTGCCTAGAAAATTTCAGTTTGCCATGTGCTTGATCTTTAGGCTTCCGGTCTCTTCCATTTCCAGTGTATTAGGTATAGAACTGACAGTATTTCCCTGTTCAAAAATCTCCAACGGTTCCCTGTTTTTTTTTAATTAATTTTTTTCGCCAAGTATTAAAACAATTGCCAGGAGAAGCTTAGTTCTATAAGATCACATATGGATGAAAGGATATAAAATGATTTTGACATTAAGCATCACATTCCTTTTCCACTAGTCATTTGTATGACAATCTACTCTAAAATTTCCTTGGGCGTCAGGATTGAATGCATCAAAAATATCAATCTTCATGTGTACTGGATCACACACTCTTCTGAAACCACTCAAGAGATTCATTGACTTTTTGAAACTTATCTACAAATACTTCAAGGACATACTTGTAAATTTTGTCAGCAACTTGAGATGCCACTGAATCTGATTAATTTTTTTTTTTCTTTCTCGGCTGCACCACACAGCATGTGGGATCTTAGTTCCCCGAACAGGGATCGAATACGTGTCCCCTGCATTGGAAGGTGGATCCTTTACAACAGGACCACCAGGGAAGTCCCTGCCACTGAATCTTTCTAAAGTCCTTGATCCTGCTTTAAAATTTTTTTCCAGTTTTATTGAGCTATAATTGACATATAACATGGTGTAAGTTTAAGGTGTACATGTGTTGATTTAATATGCTTATATATTGCAAAACAGTTGCCACTGTAGCTTTGGCTGGCACCTCCATCCTGTCACATAATTACCATTCCTTTTTCGTGGTAAGAATATTTAAGATCTACTCTCTTAGGAACTTTCCAGTAGATAATACAGAATTATTAGTTATAATCACCATGCTATACATTAGGTCCCCAAAGTTAATCTTATAACTGGAATTTGTATCCTTTGACCAGTATCTTCCCATTCCACCCCCCACCCGGCCCCTGGTAACCACCACTCTTGATCCTTATTATTGTGTCTTCATTCCTATATTCATTTGTTTGTCACTGTTTTAACTGAGACACCACTATGTGCCGAAGCGCCAGGTGTTATAGACATGGTGCTACACAAAAATGGATACGATTTTTATCCTAATCTAGCTTATAGACTAGCTTTCTTCACCATTTAGAGTTGAAATTTATATATTTTCATTGTATATTCTGTTTTTAGAACTTGAAGATCATTTTTGGTGCTGGAGGAAAATAAAATTCTATTGTCTGTTAGCAAATTGCTCTCTTCTCCAAGCAGTAGGATCCTTCTTTTCCTGCCTTTTCTTTCCTCATTGCCTAAAATATGATGGAAAACTACTTTATATTGTCCTAAGTATTTTTCACAAGTCTCAGCTCATTTCAAACAGCACTTTTGACACTGATTTAAAGCATATTGTATATATAGCTGTGCATGTTTTTTAACTTTACAGTATATTATGTGTATTTTTCCATTTAATTTAGTATATTCTGAAAACACGTTGTTTAATGTCTGTTTAATAGTCCATCTTATTTAACCATCCCCTATTTGGGGCTATTTGGTTTGTGTCCAATTTTTTTTTTCTTTTTTTTGGCTTGTTCTGCAATTTTAAATAATGCTTCTGTGAACATCCTGGTACATAATTCTTTGCCTGCATTTCTGATCATTTCCTTATGCTGTACTCCAGCCTCCAAATACTGTCCATTTCTTGTGCCCAGGGACTAAGTAGATGGGCTGTTTTTCCAATCTATGTCCAGTGAATATATTTTTCACTCAATGATTTTTAGAACTTTTCTGATGACCAGATGGAGTGTTGCCCATCTGTGCCTCAAGATCTTCCACGGTCTATTCCAACATACACCTTTACAGCATGCTAGGACACTATAAGGACAGGAGAAGGAAGGTAAGGGCCTGTACACCCTGCTGGGTGATGATGGTAAAGCAGATAAACTCTAGTCCTCTGTCTTGGAGCTGTGCCCATGTGCATGTCTCTGTGTGTGTATGGTGGGAGGAGAGATGGAGTGTTGCTGCTTGCTATAGACTAAATTGTGTCCCCCCCTACCATCCCAATTCGTATGCTGAAGTCCTAACCCCCACAGTGTGATGGTATTTGGAGGTAGGACCTTCGGGAAGTAATTAGATTTAGATGAAGTCATGAGGGTGGGGCCCTCATGACAGGATTAGTGCCCTTATAAGAAGGGTCACCAGAGAGCCTGCTTTCCCCTTCTCTCTGCTATGCAAGGGCAGTAAGAAGGAGGCCATCTGCAAGCCAGGAAGAGAACTCTTACCAGGAATCCATTTGGCCCACACTTTGATCTTGGACTCCCCAGCCTTCAAAACTGTGAGAAAATCAGTTTCTGTTGTTTAAGTCACCCAGTCTATGGAATTTTCTTATGGCAAATATACTGTTGAAGGCAACTAATTTATGATTCCCTGTGAGCTGGAAAAATGGCAATACACAGATGTTTTAGACTGCCACTGAATATTAGCTTTAAAAAACCTGAAACCCCAAACTCAAAAGCTTAGCCAAATACAGCAAAACATTATGTCTCACTTTTATTACTATTTCTTTAGTCTTGCTTCTTCTTTCTTGTTTCTTTTTTTTTTCTTTATGTAGTAATTTACAGATGAGTAAACTATATATGCCATTTCAGCTTCAATCTTTCAGTTCATATAAGGAGAGAATTAACTGATAGTCATTTCAAAGAGGGTCCTTTTTAAAGGCATATAACCAGTCATTTATATAGGTACTGCTTTCAGCCCTTGCTAACTAAAAAAAAAAAAAAAATTGAATATGAAAATGTCCCTTTTAGTTCCTCTCTTTTGGTTGACTCTTCTTGTTAAGTTATGATATTACAACTTTTCATTTTTATGAAATTTCTAGAACTTAATGTTTCAGCTTTTTTTTGCTTTGTGATCAAGGAGTAGTAGATTACTTATACTCATGTAGTCTCAGTGGATTGTAAAGAGGAATTACTTACATTGAACCATTTTTCTGCCACTTTGTGACATGGGGTTTTTTTTGTTCATCTTGGCTGTTTTGCCTCATTAGGAATGCTGTTGTAAATGAATTGTTGGATCTAATCATACCAGGAAATATTTGTCTTATATGGCCACTGTGTTGCCTGGCATGTGTGAGCTGAAAAACCTACTGGGCTGTAAGTTTTCCTTTGGAATGTTTGAAGAATCCTTAAGTGCTGTTGAATGTGAAGGATGGAACTGCTCTCAGGAAAACAAAGGTTTTTTTTTCTAACTAAGTTAGTTCTGTCTTTATTTATTTATTTTTTTAACATCTTTATTGGGGTATAATTGCTTTACAATGGTGTGTTAGTTTCTGCTTTATAACAAAGTGAATCAGTTATACATATACATATGTTCCTATGTCTCTTCCCTCTGGCGTCTCCCTCCTTCCCACCCTCCCTATCCCACCCCTCCAGGCGGTCACAAAGCACCGAGCCGATATCCCTGTGCCATGCGGCTGCTTCCCACTAGCTACCTACCTTACGTTTGTTAGTGTGTATATGTCCATGACTCTCTCTCGCCCTGTCATAGCTCACACTTCCCCCTCCCCATATCCTCAAGTCCGTTCTCCAGTAGGTCTGTGTCTTTATTGCTGTCTTACCCCTAGGTTCTTCATGACATTTTTTTTTCTTAAATTCCATATATATGTGTTAGCATACGGTATTTGTCTTTTTCTTTCTGACTTACTTCACTCTGTATGACAGACTCTAGGTCTATCCATCTCATTACAAATAGCTCAATTTCGTTTCTTTTTATGGCTGAGTAATATTCCATTGTATATATGTGCCACATCTTCTTTATCCATTCATCTGATGATGGGCACTTAGGTTGTTTCCATCTCCGGGCTATTGTAAATAGTGCTGCAATGAACATTTTGGTACATGACTCTTTTTGAATTACCGTTTTCTCAGGGTATATGCCCAGTAGTGGGATTGCTGGGTCATATGGTAGTTCTATTTGTACTTTTTTAAGGAACCTCCATACTGTTCTCCACAGTGGCTGAACCAATTCACATTCCCAGCAGCAGTGCAAGAGTTTTCCCTTTTCTCCACACCCTCTCCAGCATTTATTGTTTCTAGATTTTTTGATGATGGCCATTCTGACTGGTGTGAGATGATATCTCATTGTAGTTTTGATTTGCATTTCTCTAATGATTTAGTGATGTTGAGCATTCTTTCATGTGTTTGTTGGCAGTCTGTATATCTTCTTTGGAGAAATGTCTATTTAGGTCTTCTGCCCATTTTTGGATTGGGTTTTTTGTTTTTTTGTTATTGAGCTGCATGAGCTGCTTGTAAATTTTGGAGATTAATCCTTTGTCAGTTGCTTCATTTGCAAATATTTTCTCCTATTCTGAGGGTTGTCTTTTGGTCTTGTTTGTGGTTTCCTTTGCTGTGCAAAAGCTTTTAAGTTTCATTAGGTCCCATTTGTTTATTTTTGTTTTTATTTCCATTACTCTAGGAGGTGGGTCAGAAAGGATCTTGCTGTGATTTATGTCATAGAGTGTTCTGCCTATGTTTTCCTCTAAGAGTTTGATAGTTTCTGGCCTTACATTTAGGTCTTTAATCCATTTGGAGTTTATTTTTGTGTATGGTGTTAGGGAGTGATCTAATCTCATACTTTTACATGTATCTGTCCAGTTTTCCCAGCACCACTTATTGAAGAGGCTGTCCTTTCTCCACTGTACATTCCTGCCACCTTTATCAAAGATAAGGTGTCCATATGTGCGTGGGTTTATCTCTGGGCTTTCTATCCTGTTCCATTGATCTGTCTTTCTGTTTTTGTGCCAATACCATACTGTCTTGATTACTGTAGCTTTGTAGTATAGTCTGAAGTAAGGGAGCCTGATTCCTCCAGGTCCTTTTCTCGTTCTCAAGATTGCTTTGGCTATTCAGGGTCTTTTGTGTTTCCACACATATTGCGAAATTTTTTGTTCTAGTTCTGTGAAAAATGCCAGTGGTAGTTTGATAGGGATTGCACTGAATCTGTAGATTGCTTTGGGTAGTATAGTCATTTTCACAATGTTGATTCTTCCAATCCAAGAACATGGTATATGTCTCCATCTATTTGTATCATGTTTAATGTCTTTCATCAGTGTCTTATAATTTTCTGCATACAGGTCTTTTGTCTCCTTAGGTAGGTTTATTCCTAGATATTTTATTCTTTTTGTTGCAATGGTAAATGGGAGTGTTTTCTTGATTTCACTTTCAGATTTTTCATCATTAGTATATAGGAATGCCAGAGATTTCTGTGCATTAATTTTGTATCCTGCTACTTTACCAAATTCATTGATTAGCTCTAGTAGTTTTCTGGTAGCATCTTTAGGATTCTCTATGTATAGTATCACGTCATCTGCAAACAGTGACAGCTTTACTTCTTCTTTTCCAATTTGGATTCCTTTTATTTCCTTTTCTTCTCTGATTGCTGTGCCTAAAACTTCCAAAACTATGTTGAATAAGAGTGGTGAGAGTGGGCAACCTTGTCTTGTTCCTGATCTTAGTGGAAATGCTTTCAGTTTTTCACCATTGAGGATGATGTTGGCTGTGGGCTTGTCATATATGGCCTTTATTATGTTGAGGAAAGTTCCCTGTATGCCTACTTTCTGCAGGGTTTTTATCATAAATGGGTGTTGAATTTTGTCAAAAGCTTTCTCTGCATCTATTGAGATGATCATATGGTTTTTTTCCTTCAACTTGTTAATATGGTTTATCACATTGATAGATTTGTGTATATTGAAGAATCCTTGCATTCCTGGAATAAACCCCACTTGATCATGGTGTATGATCCTTTTAATGTGCTGTTGGATTCTGTTTGCTAGTATTTTGTTGAGGATTTTTGCATCTATGTTCATCAGTGATATTGGCCTGTAGTTTTCTTTCTTTGTGACATCCTTGTCTGGTTTTGGTATCAAGGTGATGGTGGCCTCGTAGAAGGAATTTGGGAGTGTTCCTCCCTCTGCTATATTTTGGAAGAGTTTGAGAAGGATAGGTGTTAACTCTTCTCTAAATGTTTGATAGAATTCGCCTGTGAAGCCATCTGGTCCTGGGCTTTTATTTGTTGGAAGATTTTTAATCACAGTTTCAATTTCAGTGCTTGTGATTGGTCTGTTCATATTTTCTATTTCTTCCTGATTCAGTCTTGGCAGGTTGTGCATTTCTAAGAATTTGTCCATTTCTTCCAGATTGTCCATTTTATTGGCATAGAGTTGCTTGTAGTAATCTCTCATGATCTTTTTTATTTCTGCAGTGTCAGTTGTTACTTCTGCTTTTTCATTTCTAATTCTATTGATTTGAGTCTTCTCCCTTTTTTTCTTGATGAGTCTGGCTAGTGGTTTATCTATTTTGTTTATCTTCTCAAAGAACCAGCTTTTAGTTTTATTGATCTTTGCTATTGTTTCCTTCCTTTCTTTTTCATTTATTTCTGATCTGATTTTTATGATTTCTTTCCTTCTGCTAGCTTTGGGGTTTTTTTGTTCTTCTTTCTCTATTTGCTTGAGGTGCAAGGTTAGGTTGTTTATTCGAGATGTTTCCTGCTTCTTAAGGTGGGCTTGTATTGCTATAAACTTCCCCCTTAGAACTGCTTTTGCTGCATCCCATAGGTTTTGGGTCGTTGTGTCTCCATTGTCATTTGTTTCTAGGTATTTTTTTATTTCCTCTTTGATTTCTTCGGTGATCACTTCATTATTAAGTAGTGTATTGTTTAGCCTCCATGTGTTTGTATTTTTTACAGATCTTTTCCTGTAATTGATATCTAGTCTCATGGCATTGTGGTCGGAAAAGATACTTGATACAATTTCAATTTTCTTAAATTTACCAAGGCTTGATTTGTGACCCAAGATATGATCTATCCTGGAGAATGTTCCATGAGCACTTGAAAAAAATGTGTATTCTGTTGTTTTTGGATGGAGTGTCCTATAAATATCAATTAAGTCCCTCGTGTTTAATGTATCATTTAAAGCTTGTGTTTCCTTATTTATTTTCATTTTGGATGATCTGTCCATGGGTGAAAGTGGGGTGTTAAAGTCCCCTACTATGAATGTGTTACTGTCGATTTCCCCTTTTATGGCCGTTAGTATTTGCCTTATGTATTGAGGTGCTCCTATGTTGGGTGCATAAATATTTACAATTGTTATATCTTCTTCTTGGATTGATCCCTTGATCATTATGTAGTGTCCTTCTTTGTTTCTTTTAATAGTCCTTATTTTAAAGTCTATTTTGTCTGATATGAGAATTGCTACTCCAGCTTTCTTTTGGTTTCCATTTGCATGGAATATCTTTTTCCATCCCCTTACTTTAAGTCTGTATGTGTCTCGAGGTCTGAAGTGGGTCTCTTGTAGACATCATATATAAGGGTCTTGTTTTTGTATCCATTCAGCCAATCTGTGTCTTTTGGTGGGAGCATTTAGTCCATTTACATTTAAGGTAATTATCGATATGTATGTTCCTGTTCCCATTTTCTAAATTGTTTTGGGTTCGTTTTTATAGGTCTTTTCCTTCTCTTGTGTTTCTTGTCTAGAGAAGTTCCTTTAGCATTTGTTGTAAAGCTGGTTTGGTGGTGCTGAACTCTCTCAGCTTTTGCTTGTCTGTAAAGGTTTTAATTTCTGCATCAAATCTGAATGAGATCCTTGCTGGGTAGAGTAGTCTTGGTTGCAGGTTTTTCTCCTTCATCACTTTCAGTATGTCCTGCCACTCCCTTCTGGCTTGTAGGATTTCTGCTGAGAGATCAGCTGTTAACCTTATGGGGATTCCCTTGTGTGTTATTTGTTGTTTTTCCCTTTGTGCTTTTAATATGTTTTCTTTGTATTTAATTTTTGACAGTTTGATTAATATGTGTCTTGGCGTATTTCTCCTTGGATTTATCCTGTATGGGACTCTCTGTGCTTCCTGGACTTGATTAACTATTTCCTTTCCCATATTAGGGAAGTTTTCAACTATAATCTCTTCAAATATTTTCTCAGTCCCTTTCTTTTTCTCTTCTTCTTCTGGAACCCCTATAATTCGAATGTTGGTGCGTTTAATGTTGTCCCAGATGTCTCTGAGACTGTCCTCAGTTCTTTTCATTCTTTTTTCTTTATTCTGCTCTGCAGTAGTTATTTCCACTATTTTATCTGCCAGGTCACTTATCCGTTCTTCTGCCTCAGTTATTCTGCTATTGATCCCATCTAGAGTACTTTCAATTTCATTTATTGTGTTGTTCATCATTGCTTGTTTCATCTTTATTTCTTCTAGGTCCTTGTTCACTGTTTCTTGCATTTTGTCCATTCTATTTCCAAGATTTTGGATCATCCTTACTATCATTATTCTGAATTCTTTTTCAGACAGACTGCCTATTTCCTCCTCATTTGTTAGGTCTGGTGCATTTTTATCTTGCTCCTTTATCTGCTGTGTGTTTTTCTGTCTTCTCATTTTGCTTATCTTACTGTGTTTGGTGTCTCCTTTTTGCAGGCTGCAGGTTCGTAGTTCCCACTGTTTTTGATGTCTGTCTCCAGTGGCTAAGGTTGGTTCACTGGGTTGTGTAGGCTTCTTGGTGGAGGGGACTAGTGCCTGTGTTCTGGTGGATGAGGCTGGAGCTTGTCTCTCTAGTGGGCAGGTTCACGTCTGGTGGTGTGTTTTGGGGTGTCTGTGGCCTTATTATGATTTTTAGCAGCCTCTCTGCTAATGGGTGGGGTTGTGTTCCTGTTTTGCTAGTTGTTTGGCATAGGTTGTCCAGCACTGTAGCTTGCTGGTCGTTGAGTGAAGCTGGGTGCTGGTGTTAAGATGGAGGTCTCTGGGAGATTTTCGCCATTTGATATTATGTGGAGCTGGGAGGTGTCTTGTGGACCAGTGTCCTGAAGTTGGCTCTCCCACCTCAGAGGCAGAGCCCTGACTCTTGGCTGCAGCACCAAGAGCCTTTCATCCACACGGGTCAAAATAAAAGGGAGAAAAAGTAGAGAGAATTAGTAGAAGTATGAAGAAAGAAAAGAAAGAAAGAAAGATAAAGAAAGAAAGGAGGGAAGGAAGGAAGGAAGAAAGAAAGAAAGAAAGATAGAGAAGCAAAAAAGGAAAGAAAGGGAGGGAGGGAGGAAGGAAGGAAGGAGGGAAGGAAGGAAAAAAGACAGAAAGAAAGAAGATACAGTAAAATAAAATAAAGTATAATAAAGTTATTGAAATAAAAAATAATTATTTAGAAAAAAAAAAGGGACAGATAGAACCTTAGGACAAATGTTGGAAGCAAAGCTGTACAGAGAAAATCTTACACAGAAGCATACACATATACCTTTACAAAAAGAGGTAAAGCGGGAAAAAATCATAAATCTTGCTCTCAGAGACCACCTCCTCAATTTGGGATGATTCGTTGTCTAAAGGAGGGAAGGAAGGAAAGAAAGAAAGAAAGAAAGAAAGAAAGAAAGAAAGAAAGAAAGAAAGAAAGGTATAATAAAGTTATTAAAATTAATTATTAAGAAAAAAAATTTTTTGAAAAAAACATGGACGGATAGAACCCTAGGACAAATGGTGGAAGCAAAACTATACAGACAAGATCTCACACAGAAGCATACACATACACATTCACAAAAAGAGGAAAAGGGGAAAAATAATAGATCTTGCTCTCGAAGCCCACCTCCTTAATTTGGGATGACTCGTTGTCTATTCAGGTATTCCACAGATGCAGGGTACATCAAGTTGATTGTGGAGCTTTAATCCGCTGCTTCTGAGGCTGCTGGGAGAGATTTCCCTTTCTCTTCTTTGTTCTCACAGCTCCCAGGGGCTCAGCTTTGGATTTGGCCCTGCCTCTGCGTGTAGGTCGCTGGAGGGCGTCTGTTTTTAGCTCAGACAGGACGGGGTTAAAGGAGCCGCTGATTCGGGGGCTCTGGCGCACTCAGGCCAGGAGGAGGGAGGGGCACTGCGTGCGGGGCGGGCCTGCGGCGGCAGAGGGCGGCGTGACGTTGCACCCGCCTGAGGCCCGCCGTGCGTTCTCTCGGGGAAGTTGTCCCCGGATCCCGGGAACCTGGCAGTGGCGGGCTGCACAGGCTCCGCGGAAGAGGGGTGTGGAGAGTGACCTGTGCTCGACACACAGGCTTCTTGGTGGCGGCAGCAGCAGCCTTAGCGTCTCCCGCCCGTCTCTGGGGTTCGCGCTTTTAGCCGCGGCTCGCGCCTGTCTCTGGAGCTCCTTTAAGCAGCGCTCTTAATTCCCTCTCCTCGCGCACCAGGAAACAAAGAGGGAAGAAAAAATCTCTTGCCTCTTCGGCAGGTGCAGACTTTTCCCCGGACTCCCTCCCGGCTAGCCGTGGTGCACTAACTCCTTAAGGCTATGTTCAAGCCGCCAACCCCAGTCCTCTCCCTGCGCTCCGACCGAAACCCTAGCCTCAGCTCGCAGCCCCGCCCGTCCCAGCGGGTGAGCAGACAAGCCTCTCGGGCTGGTGAGTGCCGGTCGGCACCGATCCTCTGTGCGGGAATCTCCCCGCTCTGCCCTCCGCATCCTTGTTGCTGTGCTGTCCTCCGCGGTACCGAAGCTCCCTCCTCTGCCTCCCGCAGTCTCCGCCCGCGAAGGGGCTTCCTAGTGTGTGGAAACTTTTCCTCCTTCACAGCTCCCTCCCACTGGTGCAGGTGCCGTCCCTATTCTTTTGTGTCTGTTTTTTCTTTTTTTCTTTTGCCCTACCCAGGTACGTGGGGAGTTTCTCGCCTTTTGGGAGGTCTGAGGTCTTCTGCCAGCCTTCAGTAGGTGTTCTGTAGAAGTTGTTCCACGTGTAGATGTATTTCTGGTGTATCTGTGGGGAGGAAGGTGATCTCCGCGTCTTACTCTTCCGCCATCTTCCGTCCCGTCCCGAAAACAAAGGTTTTATTATGTTTTCTCAAGTAATTAGGCTGTCTAGATAAAATTAAAAAAACAAAGCAGTAGAAGTCACACATGTAGTGCCATATGCCAATAAGAGAAAGGACTGACCAAACAGAAAAGTCCCCGGTGGGACCCTGCTACCTTACATTTATTTTCTCATGCAGTAGTGCATCTTTCAGAGGGAAAACCAAATGCCCTGACTCACACCGAACATATATCTGCTCCTGGGCTTTGTGTGTCCCCCTGCTCCCCACCATGAATCCAGACTCTATTTTCAAATGCAGTAGGCTGTATAGGTAGGAAAGGAAACCTTGACTGGCATCAGATGATGTCTCAGATGGTCAATAAAGCTACCTCATAGTCATTATTATCCTCATCTTATTTTACATTTAAAAATTAGAAGCAACAATGGCCAAATGTCACTGGTGGTTAAGGCAATTATGTGAGATATATCTCGATGTATCTATCTATCGAGAGATAGATAGATACATCGATATATAGGTATTGATTCCAGGATTGATACCAAAGCAGATGCTTCCAAATTCTTGGGTATTTTTATTGGGTGAAAAAGCCTGGTAGACTTAAGATAAAGTACCATGCTACTATGATAGTCTGCTGCATCTGTGTTCCTCTGGAATGGCAAACTGATGGAATTGTCAAGGATGGAACTGAAGAGGAGTTTTCGTTTCTATGTTTTCCAAAATATGGAGGCAGCAAGACTTCTTAAGATGCCAAGTTGAACATTTTGGATACATCTTAAATGCCTGAGAAAATAAAGGATAGGTTCAGGATTCTGCTCAATGGGCTCAATTAACTCAGCCCCATAAGTGACCTTTGAGTTTTTATTAGTCTCCTCACTTCTAACTTGGATTAAGACTTATTTTTTTTTCCTTTCCGTTCTACTAGAGAAATAGGGTACTTTGGAGACTCAACAAGCAGTCTAATAGGTGGTACGTGTACTTGTATTTGTACTAACTGGCTTCATAGCAAACACATTGAAATAAGTGTGGATGAGATGGAAATTCTAAACTGACTTAACTGGCAACTCACCAAGTCCAACTTCTCAGTGTAAAAATGCAATTCTGATTGCCATCGGAAAGCACAACTTATTCTCCTACATACTTGATTGTTCTTTCTAAAAGAGTCTTCTTAACAAAATGCAATAAGAGATATATTCTTTCCCTGCACTGTGGCTAAGACAGCAGAGTTTATGAGATGTACATTTGTGTATTTAACTGAGTGGAATTCTCAGATTAGACCATAAGCTCACACATTTTCAGTAAAGTCTCAAGTTATGGAACCCCGTCAGTTATTATTATGTATAGACTTGTCCCGCTTAGCTTAAGAAAGCACAGCCTTTAAGTTGTGAATTTCATCAACTGTTTCTAGAAGAGTGCTGTTCTTTTCCAGTGTCCTTTGTAAATTTGGTTGTTCTTTTTACGTGTAAATTCTGGAATGGTTCAGGTAGGAGAGCTCTTGGTCTCTCACTTGAGTCTCTCATTATGGCCTGTTATCTCTGAAGGCTGTGGGTCTCTGTCAGGATTAATATGCAGCAGAGCCAGGGTGAGGGGAGAGATATTTAAAGTCCCTTTCAGTGGCAGTCACTTTATATGTGAAGTCTAACCCAAAATGTCTTCAGTGGTCGCCAGCACCATGACACTTTCTGTGTAACAACAGTAAACTGTCGGAAAGCAGCAATGATGGGTAGTGTTATTTCAGTGCTTGGTAACCATACCATACAAGCTATGTTAGTGTCCCTATTAGCTTTGTGAAGAAGACACTGGAATTTGCACAGCATTTGGGTACCCTTACTTAGGTAGAGGAAAATTGGAAAAATGACTGACAGAATTTTAGAAATAGAGTCTGGGGCCATTTATTGACAGTAAAAGGAGCAAGTGAGGAAGCTCACATTTCAAGATTCAGGAGAAAGTTCGATAAGAGCAGCAAGAAGCACTTACATATAGAAGCAGCATTATAGATTTTTTGTGTCATGGTCATGCTAAATGTGTTACCAGAAAGAGTAGCCAGGTAGCAGACAAGATTAAATACTAAGGAGGTAAGTGAAATCTGTATCAGGGAACAGAGTGGGCATCCATATGTACTATTTTAGGGGAACCACTGACTGAAACCACCTGCCCTGGCCAGGTAAGATAGTAACCACTTGTATGAGTTATCTTACTACAGGAGGTCCTGGTTAGGAACGCGGAACCAACAAGCTACCACCAACCGGCAGAATTCAGGAAAGGTCAAAAGGAGAGAGGAGACACCAGTCCATATGTCCTACCAACCTCCCAGAATCCTTCTCACTGGAATCCATCTTGGCTGAGTGATGTGCCTGCCACCAGGAAGGACCCTGAGTCAGAGTGATTGGCCAGAGACAACCCGGAAACTAACTCCATTACCATAAAACCGAGACTGCGAGCCACGTGGCAGAGCTGTTTTCCTGGGTCCCCTTACTCTGCTGCTCTCTGCCCAGGCACCCCTTCCCAATAAAGTCTCTTGCTTTGTCAGCACGTGTGTCTCCTCAAACAATTCATTTTCGAGTATTAGACAAGAGCCCACTCTTGGGCCCTGGAAGGGGTCCCCCTGCCTGCAACACTATGAGATGCAGGCTAAGTAGTCAACAGTGACTCAGAGAATCTTGTCAAAGGGTATACTACTTTACCAGTTGGGAAATGATGGGTGGTGTCTCCACAGTGAGGAAAGCAGGACACTCACGTACAGTAGTCCCCCTTTATCTGCAGGGGGTATTGAAGACCCCCAGTGCATGCTGAAACTTTGGGTAGTTGGATAAATTAGATGTCCTAGATGACTTGGAGTTAGTAAGCAATATTTTTTTCTCAAGGCGATATACAAATTAATAATTTCATAATGAATAATATCACATTCATGGCTTAGTGATACAGAAAGTTCACTTTATTAATGTTTTTAATTTTATTTTTTTAACTTAATCTTTTTTCTAATTCTTCCATGTATCTTACCTTCTCACTATTTCTCTGAGGTAAAACTCTTAATAGGGAAGAGACCTATGTGCTTTTGAAAATTCACTTTAAAAAGAAATTTTTGATATGTGAGATTACAACTCGTAATTTTTCTTTTCCATACAATTTACAAATCTAGCTTGAAGAAAATATATGTCAAAATTGCATTATAAGTGATTGAATTATACATTTAAAATGGGTGAATTTCACTGTATATAATTTATACTTTAATAAAACTGATTAAAAATGCATTATCTGGAAAAGTTGGTTGGAAGTTATTAGAGTAGAATAATGTAAGTTCCTGAAGCATAATTCAGAAATAGCCTGTAACTGTGTGTTCATGATATTCATATATGAAAACCTTGATAACCAAGGTTTAAATATAAAATTTTCTCTTGCTTTGGGCCTATACTAATCATTTATGTTTGCTATCCTTTATGTTTAGTTTCCCACTGATTTAACATTGAATCCTGGCACATTATGTTTAGAAACTGAGCAATCACTTTTTAAAATATATTTCCTGTGTTTGCCAGATGGATTTGGAAGTTCTCCCAGTAATGCTTTCATTTGTCATAACCCTGCCCCACAATGCTATCATGAATGAGGTCATCAGGGAATGACAGCATTTTCAGCACCTTCCCCCAGACTGCAAAATTTTTAAAAAAATGCAGTAACCTTTTTTTTTTTTAAATGTTAAGCCTTCTTTTAATTTATTTATTTTTATTTTTGGTTGTGTTGGGTCTTCGTTTCTGTGCGAGGGCTTTCTCTAGTTGTGGCAAGTGGGGGCCACTCTTCATTGCGGTATGCGGGCCTCTCACTGTCGTGGCCTCTCTTGTTGCGGAGCACAGGCTCCAGACGCGCAGGCTCAGTAGTTGTGCCTCACAGGCCTAGTTGCTCCACGGCATGTGGGATCTTCCCAGACCAGGGCTCGAACCCGTGTTCCCTGCATTAGCAGGCAGATTCTCAACCACTGCACCACCAGGGAAGCCCTGCAGTAACCTTTTAAAAAAAATTTGTTTCTCTTACATAATTATATCTGAAGCAAGATATAGTTCCTAAATCACACACACACACACACACATGCATGCACACTCACACACACAAGCATAATGCAACTTGAAATCATGCAGCTGGAGGAATTTCTAAGACATATTTGGTCGTGGGTGGTCATGAAGTGCTAAAGGTTCAGGAAATACTAAGGAATATTTAAGGTAAGCCAACAGGAAGAGGCCACCAAGAGTGGGTAGATGAATTCAGAAGGGAAGTAAGAAAGCACTTAGGAGCTTTTCTTCCATTTTCCTCCTTCAGGAGACTATGTAGAAAGTTGCTGCTCTTTTTAAAATGAGGAATTATGTAACAAAGTTTCAAAATAAAAATTCACATTTATTCAGTCACACAGCCATATATTCAACAAATATTTATGATTCATATGTAATGTGTAATACATAGGATAACCATTGGATATACAGTTGTGAAGAAGTTAGATGTGGTCTTTGCCCTCGTGGAGATAAAATTTTAGCTGGAGAAACACTCACTAACCAATTACAGAGATAATTTTAAATGTTCAAATATGGTCAGTGTTGGGAACAAGAAGCACATGTTTGTAGAAAAGTCTACATCAGAAGGTAAGAAACTAACCTAGAGGGTCATGAAACCCTTTCCTCGGCTTAGCTTAATTAGGAATTAACCACACGAGGAAGTGTGGTATGCGGAGGAAAAAGCTCTAAGAAGGAGAACCTGATGTACAATGTCCCTGAGACAGAAAAGAACACCCTGTACTGGTAGCAAGCTGTCGGGACAGAACTCTGAAATTGAGAGGAAACGGCAGCTCTCTCTCGAAAACATTTTCTCTTACCAGAAAAACATTTGGATAAAAATATTTCGTCCTTTGAAATAGAACATCTTTTGAAAGGGTGAAATCAATTCCATCTTAAAGCAAATTCGTTTTGAAAAGTAAACAACATCAGTATATAATTAGGTTCTAAGGCAGTGGTTTGGGAGAGATGGGGATGAGGGCCACAACGGAGCTATGTTGCTTATAGGCTGAGAATCAGCAGATAGGCATTACAGTGGGGACCATTTAAAGATTCTATCCCAGTAATCTTGTTACTGAGCAAGGGCTAGCTGCCTGACCTACATAGAAGCTAGTACCATGGCACCAAATTTTATGAAAAGAAAGAGCTTTATTGAGAGGTTGATGGGCAAAGAGACGGAAGGCAAGGGTCTCAAATCTGTCTTTCTGGTCCAGGGTTTGGGGGGAAATTTAAGGGGTATGGAGAATTTCAAATTTGGAAGCTGATTGGCTAGTCTCAAATCAGTCCATATAAACTACTTGTGCTGCTGGAAGCCAAATTTTCCTTACTGAAGGACTTCTTAAAGGGCTCCGATGGCAATATTTCTATTTTTGAGTTCTGGAGACTGACAATTCTTGGTTCTAGGGTATCCTGGAGACATTGATTCCTGTCTTGCACATGTGCAGTGCTGTCTCTGTAAGAAAACTGAAGGGTTAACTAATCGATCAGCCTATTTAAGGAGGCAAAACCAGTTTAAGCTGGTCAGTGTTTTATGTGCTATTTCAATCTGGTAATGTTAAATAATTTAACAGCATTCAAGAGATAGTATTAGAATGTCTGTTACATCCCAGCCACTGGCTGACCTCGAGGTGTTGGCATGTCTTATTGCAGTGCCCCTGTTGGTGATGACAGTGATAGTCATAAAGACATGAATGAATAGGACTGACAAAATTATGACCCCTGATCTCCTTTTTATTTCCTTCTGCGTGGCCCTAGTCTTCCAGGTGTGTGCCAGAGATTATTGCAAGTATGGTAATTACAGTTGTAGCTGCTCTGAGCTGGCTGACTGAGATAGGAGAATGGGAGGTTTTCTTGTGCAGAGAAGTAACTTCCTAAACAGTTCCTACCAATGATAGAAATCTAAAACAAGACTCGATACCATTTTTTAAAACAGAGGCTGTTTTGGAAGCCCCATAAATGATTTACTTTTCTGGGAAAGTGGCATGAGTGTAAAGTGTTGTTTTTACTGGGAATGTTTGCATCATAGGCCATTTGAAGAAATCGCTAAACTATGCAATTGGTAGGTTGTATTTCTGCACACAGTTATACAGTGTACCCCTTCCTCATGATCAGTTTATATCTCCCAGCCCATTGCCATGGGGCTTGCCTGCTTCCTGTTGTGGGGAGTATATATTTTCCCTCCCACCCCATTGATTTTGGATTTAACCATGAAATTTTCCCTGGTCACTGGAATGTGAACAGATATGACTACACTATATCCAGTTAGAAGCTTTAAATGAAATTCTAAGGATTGGCTCAGACGCCTGCTTTTCAAAATGTTATTTTGAAAAATGGCATGCTCCACATAAGGGCTTCAACACCAGCCTGAGCCTTCCAATAAGACCCACAGAGCCAAGCCAAGCGGAGCCACCCTAGCTGCATCCATCCAATAACTGCCTATATGAAACATTAACAAGAACAAGATGCTTGTTTTTGTAAGCACATGAGATTTTACAGCTGTTACTCAGAAAAGTTGAAAAGTATAGAATTTGATACTTAGAGGTGGAGTGTTACCATATAAAAACTTAAAATATGTGGCACTGATTCTAGGGGCAGGAGACCTAGCAGGGAGGAAACTTATTGGAGGCTGGAAAATTGGTGATACATTTTATTCAGTAGCAAAACGTTTGGTAAAACTGTTACCTGAGATAACTTGAAAGGCAAACGTGTATATAATGTACTTAAGGCTTTCCATAAAGAGGATTTGAAATGTTACTAATGTGAATTGGTTGTTAGAAGCTGTATTTGATAAGATAACACAAGAAGGAAAATGATCTCAAACATAAGTGACTTGTTTAACCTAAAGGATGAATAGGAAATTAAAGAGCGAGAAAGTCCAGGATTTACAGGGTTAGAAAATCAAACTCTTTCTCATCTCTAACTGGTTAAAAGATAAACACTTTGAACCACTAAGGCTAATTAAGACTCACTTTAAGAACAAAGACCAAATTATTGGCATGTGCACAAAACCTTTTGATTGGATTAAGGTGTCCCTCAGTAAATCCTTTCAGTTGGACAAAATGGTTCAGGGAAAAGAAACCAAAGGAGTGATCTCATGGAGTCTGATAAACTCAAATATGTGTACTTCAGTTTAGAGATTGGTAAAAGAATAGTGAGTGTATTTTTTAGTACATGGAGCAGAATAGATTAAATAAATATGAGAAAAGATAAAAAATTTGAAAGAGTTTCAATGCAAAGAGTATTTCCAGCCTGAAATAGCAGATGTGTGGCTTTTTATATCTTAAAATGACACGTGGGCCACCAACTTTCTCTGGGCAGGAAGCAGGCCAAAAGGGCTACTCAGCTCTAAGGAGGGCATATTTTCCAATTTTCTATTCTGATGTGGTCAAGGAACGGAAAGGAAAAGGAAGGAAGAGGTTGGAGCCAGTAACGCTAGAGAAAATTCTCTGAGGAGTTAATCCCAGACTCCTAATCAAAGACACTTCATTTTCCCTATCCCCAATGCCCTCCTGTTTGCCCAGTGGGATTTCAGAGCTTCTATGGACCAGTGAGTGCTCTGTGTTCTCCATTTTTTTCCACCTTCAAATGAGAGTGTTTATCTGTTTATCCTGCCTCTTTTGCACCATTTTATGTTGTGTGCATGTAGAGAAGATAATTTGTCTACTTAGCTCAAAATAAAAATTTGTGTTCAAATCAAGAGGAGCTGTTTGGATTTGATATAGATAGGTTCATGGTCTTCAAGGCTGATGCTTTGGTTGGTTGAAACTTTTAGAATGTCTTCCTTGTAGGTGTGAGTGAATTTTGTGTGAAGAGGTATAGAAAGTGAGTATCTGTGACTGAGGAGGTGAACTGAGAAAGATTGTATTCACAGGTGCTCGCTTCTTCCTTCCAAGCAAGAGGATTATATAAAATGCCACTGCTGTGTCACTTGCTTGCTCCTTTGGGAGGAGTATATATCCCATGTTCTTTGGCCTTGGCCATGTGGCTTACTTTGTCCAGTGGAATATGGTATACGCCGCAGATAAACAGAAGCTTTAAATGCAATGGTGTTGCTTACGCTAGGCCACTTGAGTTTCTCTCCTGCAAGTTTTAGGAGATTGTCTCCTAAAGAGCTGCTTCTTTAGCCTGGGTGTGGAAATGAGGAGGCACACGGGACAGAGACAGACAGGACCAAGTAGCCAACCCTCAGCCATCGAACTGTAATACGAGCAAGACACAAATGTTTATTTAGTAAGCCACTGAGAGTTTGGATTCTTTGTTGTGCAGCAAAACTGACTTCATACAGAACTTAAACAATTAAGGGAGTTTTCGATACTGATTTGTTTAGCCTCATGAATTTGATCTTGATTTATAAACCCAAAGCATTTCAAAGAGAATTGATGTAGACTTTCATTGATGTCTCCTAAAAGCTTGCATAACTCTTATACTTACGGTTTTTTGAACACAAAGTGTAATTTGTACCATGTCAATGATAGTTTAGATTAACTTTCATTTACTTTAAAGTTCCACACTGTGATTTTGACATCACACTGTTCTGTATTTCATGACTGTATGTTAGAAGGTATTTGGGAAGGAAAAATAATTTATATTTTTCTCTGATTGTTACCTAGTGGGAAGCAGACGCAAGTAATGTTAAAAATGTAAGGTTTATCACGAGCTTACTATGTCAATTATTGTGCTACATACTGCATATTATCTTCCTTAACACTGAAAAATTCTTCATCACAAAATAGTTCTACTGTTATTTCCCTAATAAATATCAGAGAAATAGGTAATTTTTTCAAGGTCACACAGCTAGTGAGGTGGCATACCTGGAATTCGAATCCAGAACCCAGACTCTTAACCCATGCTGCCTCATTATTTTGGTCGGTGTTCAGTGATATATGAATGCCTCTAGGTACCAATTTCTTAGTAGCTGAATATTTCTAAGACTATAAATACTTTGGAAAGCCCAAAGGGTCTGTCTTCATTTATAGTAAGAATATAGGATGTGTTTTTCAGGTTTCTTGGGTTATACATAAAGAGAACATGTATGAATGAAATAAATCTCTACATGCATATTATCTGTGATGTAAAATAACATATACATTTATATATATTTATATAGATCAATGAACAAAAACATATATTTACCAGTTTCTAAGCTTGATAATTATTTGTGGTTTCTAGATTTTAAAAAAATGATGTAATACATAATCAATGTGATGTATCAGGCTATTATTTTGCTATAGTATAGCAAAATAATAATTAGTGATATAATTTATTTTATAGGAGGAATAGAGCTGATTACTATGTAATAGAAGTAATACAATGATCTTTTCAAAAAAGTGTTCCAAGGGTCACTACTTTTCCTAGATGTTAAATTATGCTATACTATAAAAGTGTTCAGTGGGAAATTTTAGATTCCACCTCTTTTCTTTATTAAGGTTTCTTTTACTGTAGGACTCATCAGTATCTTCGATATAGTAATGTGCATTGTAACTGTACAAAAGGCATATAAATATGCTTTATTTCTCAGATTTATTTGACAAGGACTAAGTCGTCGGTCAAAATTTGGAAAACATTGATTTAATCGAAGGAAGTATTAAACTCACCCAGGAAAACACAGGGATAAAGCAACCCACCATATTAAAAGGAGGGGATTATATGTTTGTGTATATATAAAGAACTTCCTATTAATTTAAAGTGAAGTTTATGATGAGTTAATAATTGGCAAATAACAGAGCTAATAATAGAGCAGATAGCATATGAGGACAGTTAAGTCATGTTGTGAGGGGACTTTAAGAGTTAAAAAAATGTTTTCCTGTGTTTTATGTATACACTTAAACTTATAAATCAGATGTCAATATTGATTTAAGACAGTTCAGTCATGTCTAATTTAAGTCATGATTATGGGATTTTAAAAGGCAGACATACAAAGACTAAGAAAATGCCTTAACTTCACTAGTAATGACACTAGTGATGACACTACTAATGACAGCCTATATACAGAACATTGTTTCTAAGGGTAAAATACAATCTTATGGTCAGATTGGCTGTCCTCAATGCTCTGGTTGATGTTAAATGTCAGAGTGTCTAAGGCTGTTTAACATCTCCAGGAGCCCTCATTGAGTTGTAGTGAGAGGTACAAGAATTCCATTTGACAGAATGTCATTGGTGAAATCCACCTAGAAACTCTGCAGCTTGCTTCTATTGTCTTTTTTGCTTCCTTCAAAATCTCTGGGCTATATGCTCAGGAGATATACCAGAATAAAAAGATGCGAAGAAATGAATGTGGGATATAGCCATAGAGTGGATAGTCAATGAGCAATAAATAATATATTTATTTGGGGTCAGCAAAGAAAAGAGATGACAGCTAATCACCTGCAATTTTAATCTTTTGCTTTGTTTTTCCGAAAACCAAGCTCCTTTTATTTTTATTTTCTTTCATATTTCTGAAGTATATTTTGTAATATCCATCAAGTTGCAACTTTGAGAAAACTTGTCAGATAATCTTGAAAATTCTTATTTGACTTCAGGTTAACTCTTCATTTGTGTTACACAATCAAACATAATATTTACTAAAGCAGATACATAATTCATAATGTGGATCTTTTTTTAAAAAGAAAAACTAAACATTTCATTTGGAGAATAAAGCTTGTTTTATTCAGGAAAATGACACTATCATTCTAGTATAGTACAGTACTATTATTATTGTACAGTTTTATAATAATAACAGATGTACGGATGACACTGTACATCTAATACATTTTAAGTATTCAAGATGACTTGAAGTTGTTAGGAAAAAATTTATGAATTTGGGAAAACAAATACCATGTTTTCAGTGTTTCATAGGAGAAAATATTCCCATGGTCACAAAAATCTGTTTCTAAAAGGAAACTTTTATATATATATATATATATATATATATATATATATACACACACACACACACACATATATATGTATATATATTTCCAGACACAATAAAAAGGCATCTATATTCAGAGGCAGTCTTTAGTAAAATTTTTACTATTCTGTCTTGAATGAAGATCTTTGTAATATTTGACCATATTCAAACAGAGAGGTTAAATGCTGAAGACGCTAATGCCAAAAAAGTTACCGCTTATATTTTGTTAGTCTGAGAGAAATATCTAGAGTTTGAAGTTCTATTTTCTAGGAATTTGGGAGTCTTCCTGGAAATCTGTCTTTTTAGAATTATAGATGTGAAGCATTAGTGTGTGATTTCAATAGCGCATGACCTCATAAAAAGCCTTTTAGGAATCTTACATAACTTTGGTTCTTCTGGTATGGAGGTTAAACATTTTTGGCAGAGGGGAATCTTAGGAAAGAATTATGCTTACCTTTGATATTTATTTCACTCAAAATAAAGTATGTACATTGTACTACATGCTCAATTCAAAAACGAAGAGGTTTAAAGTTTTCCAGAGACTTTTCAATTTCTCCTACAAAATTTTTCCATGAAACCACTTTACTGTTTCTTGTAGGCAAATATATTTTCTGGAATTGGCTTTACTATGTTGAGCCTTTCTCAAATACAGTTGCTTCTTACCACTGGTACGTCTTCTCATAGTAAACCTAGCCACAAAAATCCAGAGGTCACTGTGGTTTCAATTATGTGCTATTCATGAATGGTGCTCTGTATGAATCTATATTTTGCAGAAAATTTCTAAAGATTTCCTGAAGCCTGTACAGAGATACAGCAGTTCTACAAGCATCCAAAATGGGCTGATACATTTCGGGTGTTTACAGTAGCTTTGGCTAATGAAAGATGGGGTTTGACTACTAGCTCTGTCATTTGCCAGCTCAGTGGCCTCAGGTAACTTTCTTAATTTCTCGAAACCTCAATTTCCTCCTCTGAAAAAGAACAATAAAAATGTCTAATTTACAGCTCTGCTGGAAAGATTAAATAAAGTGTTGTACATAAAAGCACCTATGATGCCCAGTACATTGGTTGAAACTCAATAAATAGTAGGAATACTTTGTCTTCTTAGTTATATCCTTACGTCCCATTTGCTTGTTCAATGCTTGTGATTAGTTGTTCAAAATCTTAGAAGAATAATTATGAACAGTTTACTTTTGATGACTAATTAGCATGCTGCCTATTAACACATATTCTATAGTATAAAATGTTAATCTAATAAACTGTGTGTATATCTTCTTTAGCTACAGGACAGACCTTCTTATGTTTGCTTGGCCGCCAGGGTTTTCTGCTCTTGTAACATGATTGTGTACCTGCTGACAACCTTAAACTATGAGAGAAGTGCTGGGCGGGAGCAGGTGCTGGGAACTTGCATTAGTGAGGGAAGTCAGCCTGGGAAAAGAGTTAGGGCGATAAGGAGCTTGGTGGTAACTCCAAAGGGAAGGAGCAGAGCCCACCCATCAAGGGGCAGGGACACAAAGAATAAGGCTTATCCAGAGAAGAAAGGGATTGGGGGCACAAAGTAGTGAATAGGGGAAGAAGGTGGGGTCAGCTGCCAGGGGGAGGTAGACAGCTTGACAAAAGGTGTTCCTGTTGAAACAGATTAAATTCCCCCTGGTCAGATATCTCTGGTCCTGGAGTTAACCATTTTTACTGCTGTGCAAGACCATTTACTTATTAAAATTTTATTTAAAGTATTATACAAAGATCATGGAGTCAAGTATTTTATTTCCATTTTACAGAAGGATAAATACACTGCGTCACAAAGAGTTAGTAGCCTACTATGTTTTTATAACATAATAAAGTAGAATTCAATCTCAAAATTTAATGTTTTTATGATAATCTTTTCTGACTATAGATTTTTATAATTACTTTTAAAAAAATTAATTAATTAATTTTATTTTTGGCTGCCTTTGGTCTTCATTGCTGCACGGGGGCTTTTCTCTGGTTGCTGTGAGCGGGGGCTACTCTTCACTGCGGTGCGCGGGCTTCTCACTGCAGTGGCTTCTCTTGTTGTGGAGCACAGGCTCTAGGCATGTGGGCTTCAGTAGTTGTGGCATGCGGGCTCAGTAGTTGTGGCTCTCAGGCTCTAGAGCACAGGCTCAGTAGTTGTGGCTCATGGGCTCTAGAGCGCAGGTTCAGTAGTTGTGCACGGGCTTAATTGCTCTGCAGCATGTGGGACCAGGGCTTGAACCCATGTCCCCTGCATTGGCAAGTGGATTCTTAACCACTGAGCCACCAGGGAAGTACCTCTGACTATAGATTTTTAACTAAAGCTCTTACCATTAACCATGCTGCTTTCTCAACTTAGTAATCTAGAACTACAGTGTATCTCTAGACATGTGCTTGCCTCCCAAAGGGAGGGCTACACAGTGGTTAACAACTTTATTCAAATATAAGGAGAATTTTTATAAAGAGAAAAACAACCAGCTTTTTTTCCCTTTTTTCACTGAAAACAACATAAGAGGAATATGCAATTCAAGGAACTCATGTAAAACCAAAGTGGTGTGTTTTGGTCCTCTGAGTTTGCAGGGGCCTGGGCCATTGCATGTACCTGATCATAGTAACTGGTCTTCAGAAATCCCATCAGACCCGAGTCTTTGGAAGCTGTGTGTATTAGTTTGTTAGGACTGCCATAATATAGTACCACAGACTGGATACATTTTTTAAAAAATATTTATTTATTCATTTGGTTGTGCCGGGTCTTAGTTACGGTTGGTGGGCTCCTTAGTTGTGGCACACGGCTCCTTAGTTGTGGCATGTGAACTCTTAGTTGTGGCATGCATGTGGGATCTAGTTCCCTGAGCAGGAATCAAACCCAGGCTCCCTGCATTGGGAGCACAGAGTCTTAACCACTGTGCCACCAGGGAAGTCCCCAGACTGGATAAATGAAACAACAGAAATTTATTTCCTCACAGTTCTGTAGGCTAGAAGTCTGAGGTCAAGGTGCCGGCAAGATTGATTTCTTCTGAGATCTCTCTCCCTGGCTAGTAGATGGCTGTCTTTTCCCAGCGTCTTTGCATATTGGATTAGTGTCCATCCGTATGACCTCATTTTACCTTAGTTACCCCCTTTAAGGCCTCTATCTCCAAATACAGTCAATTCTGTGATACTGAGGAGGGAGTAGGGCTTCAACATATGAATTTGTTGGAGGGGGCACACAATTCAGCCCATAGAATTGTGCAACCGTCACTTGGGCTCAAGTTTTAATTATGCTTCCTAAAAAGTATTAAAATTATTTAGCACATTTAAAAAGTTTAAGACATTTAAAAAGTCGTCCATGTCATTTGGCCCATAACTCATAATTGTAACTACATATCGCATGCCTATAATGTGCCAGGCACTCTATCTGCAGTAATTCTTTACATTCAATATCTCTTCATCAGCTCCATCAGTCCAAGATCAGAACTATACTAACAAGAGGAGCTGAAATTCAAAACGATCTGTCTGATTCCAATATTGAGGTTAGTTCCACTGTGCTGCTGAGATTGTAAGAAAATTAGATTCTTGGTTTGAGAAGAGTGTGGTGCAAATTTTACATTTTGGGGTGAGAAACAGCTTACAAAATGTAAAATTATTTATGTAAACTTTTAAGATTAAACAGCTATCATTTTCTTGAAAAACGGTTAAATGTTAACCAAGATGGAAGTGGTAGGATTGTTAGCTCTGCCTCTGTCTGTTTCCATCAGCCTTTCCCAAATGCTGGGGGTTTAGGGAGTTTAGGAGATGTACTAACATCATTTTTTTTTTTTTTTTTTTTTTTGCGGTACGCGGGCCCCTCACCGTTGTGGCCTCTCCTGCTGCGGAGCACAGGCTCTGGACGCGCAGGCCCAGTGGCCATGGCTCACGGGCCCAGCCGCTCCACACCATGTGGGATCTTCCCGGACCGGGGCACGAACCCATGTCCCCTGCATCGGCAGGCGGACTCTCAACCACTGCACCACCAGGGAAGCCCAGACAGAAATTTTAAGAAGATATTTGATAAGAAAGTTTTGGGACCTTAAATGTTAGTATTTTAGAAATCTGGAAAAATAAGTCAGCTAACCTTCTCCCCTGCTCCTTACCCCAGGAGGCTGACCTGTCCGGGCTTCCTTAGCAGACTCCCTGGACTTCTAGTTGCCAGTGAGGGGCCTGCTAGGGGGTCCCCAGGAGGAGGTGTGAGGCCAGGTGTCCACTCCTTTGCCTCCGTCCCTGCCCAGTCACTTTGGGTTGGCTGTGCCTTTTAACCCAATAATTTTCTCAACGAGGGCCTCCCTACATGACTTGCCCCTTCTGGGTTCCAGTCAAATTCCCTCCTTTTGTACTTTCTGATTTGCATCATCCCACCATTTCTGACCCGAGACATTGTGCTCTCTCCTACAGTTTCCCTACGGCCAGCTCACTCTTTTGTAAATAGCTCTTTCACTTAAACCTTCCTTGAATTATCCTAATTGTGTACCATTTGTTTGCTGTATATTGTTTATCTCCTTGATCGATTGGATATTTTAAGTATGTCCATATAACTCTCTAATGTATTTTGTAGTCATCTTGAGATAATTTATTAAAATTGGAATAATATGTATATATATTTTAACTGCCTAAAAGGCACCTTTAAAATAAAAGTTTTGCCAGAGAGTTCAGAATCTAACTGTAGAGCATAATGGTTAGATGCAGAAGCTCTGGAATGAAATAGTCTGGGTTTTTATTTTAATTCAGTCTCTATTAAATGTGTGACCTTCAGTCACTTAACCTCTCAGGTTCTCAGTGTCCTTATTAGTAAAAGAGGTGTAATAATAACAGGTGACCTAAGAATTGTTATGAAGATTTTAAAAGTTAATATTTACAAAACACATAAAACAATGGCAGGCCTGTATTGTGTACTAAGTATTTGCATTATAGACATTATGATTTTATTGAGTGCCTATTGTGTTCTAGGCAGTATACCAAATCCTTTTTTTGTACTTTATCCCATTTAATCCTCAGGACAATCTTGTGAAGTAGACTTTATAATATAATTCATAATAGAAGAAATTGGAACCCAGAGTAATTAAGTAACTTGCCCCCATCCACATAGTAAGCAGTGAAGTTGAGATTTGAAGGCAGATTGTAGTGTCTTTATTAAATTAACTTATACACACACGTAGTATATATACGTATACACACAGATGTATCGTTACCTACTATATGTAGTGCTGAATAGAATAGTTGTACCTGGCACATCATAGATGCTCAGTATATGATTGTTGCTTCATCTCACTCCTGATTCCAGGTCACTTTCCACTTTACCATACTGCCTTCCATCTTACTTGTAAAGGAGTAAAATGAACTTTTTGGAAGTCCTGTGAGCATTAACTTGAGAGGAGAAGAATGTAATTCATCTCTACGGCTGAACCTCACCTTCCTCACCCACCCCAAGACAATAGAAACATTAAATTAACAACATACTTAACAATATACAAAGTTTGGATTTTCCCAAATGTACTAAGCTGTTAACTTGGAAAACCGTGGAGGGCTGTGATTTCTGCAGTGGTCGCATGTCAGATAAGGAGATCAAAGGTTATTAGGAGACTAGCCAGATGCCATGGTAAAGAGCTTTGCCTCTTTTTAAAATAACTGATGGATGATGTGAGAACTTCCATTGGAATGCTTTTGAATGTTCTATACGGATGTCATAAATATTAGAAATTTTATCAATGGGTCAAATGGCTTTGAGACAGCAAAACTTCGTTAAAGAACCATTACCTTAAAACATTATCTGACTTTACACAAACATAATTAGAAATTCAATCAGACATCATTGTAAGATTTATCCATACCATCATTATGCCAATCTTCCACATTGAATTTGAAAATATCTTTTGGGTTAAGGATTTTTTTTAATTCTAAAATAGTACCTTCTTGTGTTAATTCCCAAAGGGTTTAACTGACTTGCAAATGTCATATAGTTAGTAAGTAGCAGAGAATCAATTTAGACAAAGATCCTTCTATCTCCCAAACCCATGTGCTTTCTTCTATACTATACTGCCTCCAACTTCAGACATGTGTATACATATGTGTGTGTACATATCATATTTAATTCTATTAGAATGACTAGCTCTCAAATCCATAAGTTTTGTGGTTGAACATCTAGAGTAGGTATCTATTAGACAAAAGTTGTAAATTTCAAATGCTGGAGAGGGTGTGGAGAAAAGGGAACCCTCCTACACTGTTGGTAGGAATGTAAGTTGATGTAGCCACTGTGGAAAACAGTATGGAGGTTTGTCAAAAACCTAAAAATAGATTTGCCATATGATCCAGCAGTCCCACTCCTGGGCGTATATGCAGACAAAACTATAATTTGAAAAGATACAGGCACCCCTGTGTTCATAGCAGCACTATTTACGATAGCCAAAACATGGAAACAGCCTAAATGTCCACTGACAGATGAATGGATAAAGACGATGTAGTACATACATACAATGGAATATAACTCAGCCATAAAAAGAATGAAATAATGCCATTTGCATCAACATGGATGGACCTAGAGATTATCATACTTAAGCAAAGTAAGTCAGAAAAAGACAGATACCATATGGTATCACTTATATGTGGAATCTAAAATATGACACAAATGAACCTATCTATGATACAGAAACAGATTACAGACATAGAAAACAGACTTGTAGTTGCCAAGGGGAGGGGAATAGTGGAGTGTTGGATGGGCAGTTTTGGATTAGCAGATGCAAACTATTATATATAGAATGGATAAACAAGGTCCTACTGTATATCACAGGGAACTATATTCAATATCCTGTAATAAACCATAATGGAAAAGAATATATATATGTGTGTGAGTGTGTGTGTGTATAACTGTATCACTTTGCTGTACACCAGAAACTAACACAACATTGTAAATCAACTATACTTCAATAAAATAAAGTTATAAATTTCATTATTTACTTGCCACTTCCCCTTAGAATAGACTGTCCCTATCTATCTATCTATCTATCTATCTATCAAGATTTGCCTTTAGTCTAAAGGCTTATAGATGATTTGGCAAGGTGATGCCCAGCTTTTTGTGATGTTAGATATTTAGTAAACAGGAAGAAAAAAAGTAAATTTTGTTTTCTAGCTTCTAAGTTATCTCATTGAAAAATGTCTTTGGAATCTCTACTTTATTTTCAGTTTCTCAACGAAATATGTTTATTCTAACTTCTGGAACAGCAGTATTATTATAGTTGTGAAACTCTTATTCTTTGACTTCTGACTTTGTTTTAATTGGCTTTATTTTTCAACAAAAATCAACATGTATAATATTGAATTCTTTTTGTTCCATATGGTTATTATTGACACTATTCTTAATCTTCAGTGCAATCATGTAATCTTGCTATCTTACTGCACCTTTTTTTTCTGGGAACAGGGGCTGATTCAACTATGTTTCCAAAAGAGACCAATGATTGATTTCAGCTTCTGGCCCCGTAAGATACTTGAACAATGGATGAGAAAACTTCTTTTGTTCTCTTCCCAATTCTCTCCAGAAATGGTACATCTGACCTTGAGGCTGGAGCCTGCCTTCCTGGCCACCTTCAAGTCTAATTTCGAGTGCTGACAGAATTACATAATAGTTGCCAAAACTATGTGAAATTATGGACTTAACAAGTCATTTGTCATAAATAGAGGATAAGTGGGAGCCCCAGTAACAAGTGGGAAGGCAGGAGCCCTTTGTCTTCTGAGCTGTGACCCAGACAGTGGTTGGATTGCTTACAATCATGAATTTTGAAGAGTTTTTTACAGTGATCCGGGACCCTCTGCTCAGTTCCAAGTAGGCAGCATTATCCCTTTGAGGGATAAAAGCATTTGATAATTTCTCAGTGATAACCTTAGCATTTTATGGTGAGAAAGTGCAAATTTTTTTAGATTCATTATACATTGTTGTTTTAGAATGTTTTAATATATATTCTTTTTCTTTTAGGATCATTTGTGTCTTTCTCAGAGACCTTGTCTTACCTTGAGATATTTAGTTCATTTTTGGAAAGTCAGAAAGTACTCCTGAGGAACGATTTTATTAGAAAAGCAAACTATTTGATCATATCTCTGAAGATGTGGCAGAAAATGGATGTCTCTTCCAGGGAGAAAGGCATTGTATAAATGAACCCATCCACATTAGACAGAACATTTCATATCATTACTTTTCAAATATTAAACTACTAATTGTTGGCAGATCTCTGTGTCAATGTATAAACAATTAGCCAAATATTAGAGTCCCAGAGAGTAAAAGAAATTACCTGGATCAGAAAGAATTCAGACTGGGAGCATATAAAACTTTTAATGACTGTGGCCCTCACGACAGTGGTTGCTTCAGGCACTAAATGGTGCTGCTTCCCATGTAAGCAGCAAGGCATAGTGTTGAAGTAGGTAGACTCAAGATCCCCCGTCACCTGGGTTCGAATCCTAGCCGTGTCACCTGAGACTATGTGTCCTTGGATAAGTTACTTATCCTCCTTGTCTCAGTTTACCCATATTTAAATAAGGGGTAGTAATATTACTTACCTCAGGAGAATTTTTTTTTTTTTTTTTTTTTTTTGCGGTACGCGGGCCTCTCACTGTTGTGGCCTCTCCCGTTGCGGAGCAAAGGCTCCGGACGCGCAGGCCCAGCGGCCATGGCTCACGGGCCCAGCCGCTCCGCGGCATGTGGGATCTTCCCGGACCGGGGCATGAACCCATGTCCCCTGCATCGGCAGGCGGACTCTCAACCACTGCACCACCAGGGAAGCCCTCAGGAGAATGTTTTAAAGATTAAATTGGTTATCATGAAGTGCTTAGGACTAAATTTTACACAAAATAAATGTTGTGTGAATGTTCAGTAGGTTCATACCATATCATCAATCTACTTACAATGGTTATAGGTCTACTATGTTCACAGATACTGTACTACAGGATGGTCCCTGCCCATAAGGGATGTTTCGTCAGGACAAATTGATGCCATTCAGTATAGAAAAGTTGAAGCTGGATATATGCTCTTGGAGGTAGTGATGTAAAAATTTAAACTTAATTTTAACTAGAAAATTTTAAATGGTCACTTTTTGTTGTAAACTCCCTAAGGGCATAGACTGCCCATTATGTATATACTTCACAGGGCATAACAGAGGGTTAGATATAATGGTAGGGAACAATTAATAGTTACTTTTAAAAATGAATTAAATTTTAGTCATAGAGATATCAAGCTACCTTATTTTGTTTTATAAGTAGAGTAAATATAGCCCCTGGAATGCACACATGACCCTTGAGTCTCACACGTTTCACTGTTGCTATAGTGCAGGTTATAGGGGACTTGTTAAAAACTAAAACCAAAATGCTACATGTACTCTGTCTAGAACTAGAATAAAATGTGAATAGTTTGTGCATGAGTCACATTTAAATACTCTATATTTATAAAATAATATCTTAAGAATTATGATTCTACCAAGTTTCAGTATTAGCAGCTGCATATTCACTTAACTAACAGCAGTAAAACAAAAATAAAATTTCGATTATTTTAAAAGATAGACAAAATAATTTTAAATGGAAGCAATTTACTCTTAAGACTCAAACTTAAAAATTCTACTTTTGTAAAATGTTATCTGAGTTGTAATTCTCTCAAGCTTCCATTTGAGTAATGGTCTAATCACTTAACAGCAATGATGCTAAAAGATAGAGAAAGCAAACTTTCTTTAGAAAAGAAACAAAAAGAATTTTGCTGTGGTACAGGATCTTCAGAAGTTGGCTTAATGGAGGATTATTCTACTTTCAGGATGTGGGGATGGGAAATGTCTAGTTCTTGGTGTAGACATTTCTCACGGCTAATGGAAAATGTGCTAGGCTAGGGGCATCTCTTAATGATGAGTATTCTTCAGGATGTCCATACTCACCTTGCACAAACTGCCCCCTGGAGCTCTTCAACATCTGACTAGAGGACGCGGTAGAGAAAGAAAGGCTGACCCTGAATCAGGTGTGCATAAATGGCCAGGCTCTTCTTTAGTGTCATTTGTACTGGATTCCATTTTTGAACATGCGTAATCCTATGGCATGTTAGCCAAAGAAGGCATAGTAAATTTTTAAGTTCTGCTGGTCCAGAGTGAGTCTGCCAAGTTAGACACAAGAGGATAAATTGCATATGGCTTTTGTAGAGAAATTATTGGAAAAGTACAACAAATTGATGGAGGGAACATTCTATGATTTTGATCCCATGGAGGTGACATTTGGTCCACAGAGGATACATTTAGATACTTGATCCCTCAGCCATTACAGCTTAATGCTCTTGCTTTCTTGGTGATCTGATAATCTAGTAGATAACTTGGTGGTCCTCTCAGACTTTTGACATATGCCCCACTTTAAACATTGTGGCATAACTGTAAGAAGCCCCTTTTCATCTAACAGATTAATTTTAAGATCTGCCTCATTGAGTGTTTTTCCTCTCTCATATGTATTTTTTTTCTTAATTCTTGAGTTTTCTCTTGGCCAATAGAGTTTTTGACCAATTATTATGAGCTTTGTTCCTCATGGGAAATCATTTGGCTTTAGAAAGAACAAACGCTTCTTTCTACTTTTTCTATAAGAATTTTTGCTTGTTTTCTGTAGGTGTGCAGCTGTTCACAATTATGACTGATTGTTTCATCTACTTCGGACAGTTTCTCCTCTGTCGTTAAGGGTTGAATTCTACATTAAATGAACATTCCAGTATATTTTATTTCATTTTCTCAATGAAGGTCAGAAATGACTAAGTTTTTGAAGGTTTCAAGTATCACTTTCAAGCTATGTATTTTCTGTCTTCAATGAAGTCAGTCCTCACTTTAGAGAATTTATTTTGATCTGTTAATTCCTTATATGTAATAGAAACATGTTTGTGGAGGTGAAAACTATAGAAGAAAATAGTTTCAGTAAATTCTGATATTTTCAAAGAGAAACTTTGGAACTTATAGAGGCTTTCTAAATCAGCTTAATTTTTTTCAAGAAGACATTTTATATAAATATAGCTGAAGATACTTTCTCAAATGTAAACAAGACTTGGATAATTTTCCCAATGTCTGTTGTGTAAGTTTTTCCTTCCTATTTTGCAAAGCAGTTGATTGTTAGGAAATCAATTTCAAATGATTTAAGTTTATATGCCTTTGTGAAATAGCTCTGTGCGTGAGTATGGCAAAAGGCTTTAATATCTTTGTTATCAATCTTACTGTCAATTGATCTGCTTTATTCAATTAAATAGTGGCAATCTCATTATCTATAGCTACATCTGCTGTGAAAACCCAAGTAGTATTGCTTATCAAAGCTTGGAATTGCCATAAGATTAACTTCTTGCTTCTCTTCAAATATGATGAAATATGGCAACAATAAAACACTCTTGTAAAATGATTGTTTTTTCTACTGTATTTCATTATGGAGAAGAAAAATTTTAAAGACATTTTTAAAAGCCTATAATATATTTCACCTAAATAAATCGCTCTATTCAGATATGTATATACAGCATATGTATTTATGTATAAGCAGAATTTTGTTTATGTCTGTGTATACAGTATCCTTACCTCTTTTCATTATAGGCTAGAATGCAAATCTAGGAAATCCTCTAAAGGGAATTATCTTTTAACATATTTGAGTCAATTTTAGGAAAATAAACCACAAAACTTGATTAAATTACCAACTTTATTTGCTTTTGTTTATTTTTAATGAATTCTTTTGTGATTTTTGTCTGGATAAAATTCAGGCTATATACTGTATCTTTTGGAACATACCCATCAACAAATTGCAAACTTCTGTAACTTCCACCCTTTTGGAATTATCTTCTTTTGTTAAACTTTTTTCAAAAATTACCAAAAAATCAAGAAAATATCATCTAACATGGATTTCATATAACTTTTGTACTTCTATTTCTTAGTGCAAATAGATCTGGGAACAAATAGATTCCCAGTGTAAACCAAAGTATTTTTTATTAAAAACTTGTGTTTCTCTTAGTTTGAGGTCTTATCTGTTTACTCACTACTATTTTCCCAGACTCTGGAATAATGTATATGAGTAAAAGAATAAATACTAGATCTTTATAAAATTACAGTAATGGGTAGGCTTTTGAGTTGTCACTGCCATTGTCAGCACCATCATAAGCATGTATTGTTGAATAGTATTTTATATTCACCATATGCCTTTGTGTACAAGATGGCCCTTACAAAAAACGTATGAGATATGAAAAAAAAAACCACTCAGAATGTGTCTGTTATACTGATGATGATGCTAGTTAACAGATGGCATAATGAGGCCAGTACTTCTGAGCTGTGATTCACTACACTATTCATTATACTGCCTCTCAACAGATATCTGCTCTAGCAGTAATCATATGAAACATAGCATCTAAGGTATTTCCGGGGGAGAGGTGTTGTTGACATTCTCTTTGTGGTATATTCCAATATAAAACCATCCTCAGTGATCAACAATTTATAATTTAACCAAATGATTCGACTGAGACTCAAGTCCATTTCTCCATAAAAGAACTCATGCACTATGACAGAAAATGAATTATATTTTCCACATAATGTATTTTTTTAATTAATTTTATTTCTGGCTGCGTTGGGTCTTCATTGCTGCGCGCAGGCTTTCTCTAGTTGGGGTGAGCAGAGGCTACTCTTCATTGCGGTGCGCTTGCGGTGGCTTTTCTTGTTGCAGAGCATGGGCTGTAGGTGCACAGGCTTCAGTAGTTGTGGCACGCAGGCTCAGTGGTTGTGGCTCACAGGCTCTGGAGCACAGGCTCAGTAGTTGTGGCACACAGGCTTAGTTGCTCCAAGCATGTGGGATCTTCCCGGACTAGGGCTCGAGCCCATGTCCCCTGCATTGGCAGGTGGATTCTTAACCACTGTGCCAGCAGGGAAGGCCCAATAATCTTTTATATATATTTAAAACATTTAAAAATAATTTCTTAGCTTTTTCCTCTCCTTTGGTATTTAATATTCCTCTTTTCTTTAATACTTTTTATAGGACATCCATTAATTTCTTGCAGTAATTTTTATTCCATTCAATGAGCTACCTTTTGTTTTTCCATTTTATTCTATGTTCAGTATTTGTATCTCCAATTCATTATACACACTTTTTTTCACTGCATTTAGCACTATTTTATATTCAGAATCTTAATTGACTTTGTACAGCATGCAGAGAAACATAACTTATCCTGGTGTTAAAACCTTAAATGACCTAATTAAACGTGACTAAATTTTTCTAAGGTCCATGGTATCTAGTCATTTGTAATTTTGTTGAAACATATATCTGTATTGCAAGAAATATTAGCTGGTGTGAATGTGAGAACAGCACCCAAAATGGTGCAGTTTTGTATCCACTATACACAAGTGTACTGTGGAGGTTTTCAAATTTTAGGATCTCAGGACTCCTTTACACTTTTAAAAATTATTGAGGCCCTCAAAAAAACTTCTGCTTAAGTGGGTTTTATCTATAGATATTTATTGTTGTAAAAATTAAAAATGAGAAGTTTTAAACTATTAATTCATTTAAATTAACAACAATAAACCCATTCTATGTTAATATGAAAACATACTTTCATGAAAAATAACAATTCTAAAAAAAAAAAAATTAGTGAGAAGTGTGGCACTGTTTCACATACTTGCAAATCTCTTTAATGTTTTGCTTAATAGAAAATACAGCTGGATCATCATTTCCATTTCTGTATTGAGTTGTATAGCATTCAGCACATAGTCTTTGGAAAATTCTACTGCACACTTGGGAAAGAATGAGAGTGAAAAAGAAAAATATCTTCTGAATGTTATGATGATTATTGTTTTAATTTCGTAGTCCCTCCTGCAAGAGTCTCATACTCCCTGCAAGGTCTTGAGAACACACTTTAAGAAATGCTAGCACAGTAAAAGCTTAGGCTTTGGGCCCCTGTGCCTTTATGTACAGACAAACTTTACTTCTTAGTTTTGTGATCCTGGGTGAGTTATTAAACTTCTTATGTCTCAGTGTGCTCTTCTCTAAAATGGAATTAATAATAATATCCCTCTCGTAGAGTGTCTTGAGGATTAAATGAATTAACACTGTTGCAATTACAACAGTACCTAACACTGGGAATAGTCAACTCTGTGATGAGGGCAGTGCACTTTTCTGTGCTCGGGGGTTCCTTCCTCTATCCCTGGCTTTCAATGTCTTTTCTTATCCAGATTAATATTTCTTTGTTTTAAAGAGAGAAAAATATGGAGTATCTTTTAATTTCATCAAGTCTTTTGTCAGTGTTATCCTTTGATATTCATTTAAGTATATAGAAACTATCCATAGGGATTCCAGTGTGTATGTGAAAAAAATAAGAGCAAGTTCCAAACTTTTTTATTACCCTATAAATTTTTATTCATTCTATTCATATGCACCAGTCTTCATTCATCACAAACCTACTGTGCATATGCCAGGCACTGTACTAAACTCTATGTAGTCTTGAAATCTAGTGGAAGAGGGCATACATTAAACCAGTAACAACAAACTTAAATGTATGAATAAAAAATGTGAGAAGATTTTGAAATACTTTTTCTCATGGCTTTTTATGCTTTGGATGTTATTATCATTATTTTTAATTGAGATAGAATAGGCATGTAACATTATATTAGCTTCAGATGTACAACTTAGTGATTCAATATATCTGTATATTGTGACATGATCACCACACAATGTCTAGTTAACATCATCACCATACACAGTTACACACTTTTTCTTGTGATAAGATCTTTTACAATATACTCTCCTAACAACTTTCAAATATACAATACAGTATTATTAACTATAGTCATCATGCTCTACATTACATCCCCAGGACTTATTTATTTTATAACTGGAAGTTTGTCCCTTTTAACCACCTTCACCCATTTGCCCACCTCCCACTCCCTTCATCTGGCAGTTACCAATCTGTTCTTTGTAGCTATGTCTTCTTCTCCTCCTCCCC